>NC_069501.1:298215564-298548064 GCF_027579735.1 Bombina bombina
CACCATCAAATTGGTCAGCATACATTAAATAATAATACATTTATTACAGCAGAGGCAAATAAAAGACTAAGGTACCTGTGAGATGGGAGTTGGTTTTTTTTTGAGCGCTCTGGGTTTGTGAATCTTTGCCTACTCCTAGTGGTAGGGAAGAGCTGAAGTAATGAATTGTGGATTCTCACCACCTGTATGAAAGAAATACAGAAATGTCCCAAAACCTTCAATGTGAGAACATAGTGAGACTAACTAGCTAACATTTCCAGTTTTCACTGTATAACATGCGCATCATGCCCTAGTTTATGTATCAAATTATATATCACACAGTTGAAACTAAAACTGGTATAAATGCTGTGTGTAAATAATTTGACAATCCAAAAATGTGTGTATTTAAAAAAAAAAAAAAAAAAAAGATCACTTTTTCCATAAATACAGACAGCTGGTGGCATGAAAACTATTAAAACAATTTAAATTAATACACTCAATTATGCCTTAGCAAACAATACATAAACAAATTCCCTTTCAGAACTCTAGTGCACAGCTGCAATTAGCAGTCTTCTATAAGCCTTTGCCCAAACATATCTTTAAAATCCCTTTTCAGAACTGTGATACACAGCTACAATATGTAACCTTCTATGACCCTTTGCCCAAACATATCTAAAAATCCCCTTTCAGAATGGTGATACCAAAATGGTCCCTGGACCTATTGCCATAAGATATCTAAAAACCAGAAGTGTGGTGTGCAGCTGTAATTAGAAGCCTTCTGATCACCAAAAGCAATATGCACACATCTGACTGCCAACTAGTCGCATGAAACATACCAAAATGGGCCTAGATCAATACATTGGGTTGTCTGTTTTATAAATATATAGGTCCAGATCATAATTGGAGTGAAATATATTGCTTTTGCTGAAGCGATATTCACGCTCCACTTAGTAATACCAACGCACACTAATGTGCACTGGTACTACAAGTTAGGTGCTATGTGAAAGTGACCTTGCGTTCGTATTGCATGGAAGCATTGCGCTCACGAAAGCACGCTTTTATAGGCTCCAATACAGATACACATTAACACATAAATATATATGTATATTATCATATACATATACTGTATATTTACTGGGTTCCCATTGACTGCAATGTAAAGGCACTTTTCATTTACGTTTTTTTTTGTTGTTGTTTTTTTTAACACCCACACCCGCCAACTTTAGCTCCCAAAAACTGCCTAGTGCAGTTATTTAATTACAAAATAAAAATGCTACAATTTTTAATTTTTAATAAAATACACACCACTGTATTTTGGGGGCATTTGGGGCACAAAAATCAACCAGAGATCTGATTTTATTAGTGTTAATTGGTCTATTTTGAGGGCATTTCGTGCACTCACGATAGCAATACCCAAAAAAACAGCCACTTATAATGGCTGGTTAATTATTGCGCGCCAGCAAACGGATACATTTGCCGTTTGTGGGCACACGGTAATTCAGCGCTCCACTTGTAATCTAGCCCATATAGTTGTGGGGTCACTTATGAGAATCTAGGCAGTTCTGCTATACCAAATAAAAGTTACCCCATTACATAATTTTAGAACATGATATACATAGCCGCAGATAAAGACCTTAAAAACATAATTTATGCTTACCTGATACATTTATTTCTCTTGTGATGTATCGAGTCCACGGATTCATCCTTACTTGTGGGATATTCTCCTTCCCTACAGAAAGTGGCAGAGAGAGCACCCACAGCAGAGCTGTCTATATAGCTCCCCCCTTAGCTCCACCCCCCAGTCATTCGACCGAAGGCTAGGAAGAAAAAGGAGAAACCATAGGGTGCAGTGGTGACTGAAAGTTTAAAAATAAAAATATATATGCCTGTCTTAAATAAACAGGGCGGGCCGTGGACTTGATACATCACAAGAGAAATAAATTTATCAGGTAAGCATAAATTATGTTTTCTCTTGTAAGATGTATCGAGTCCACGGATTCATCCTTACTTGTGGGATACCAATACCAAAGCTTTAGGACACGGATGAAGGGAGGGACAAGACAGGGACCTTAAACGGAAGGCACCACTGCTTGTAGAACCTTTCTCCCAAAAATAGCCTCTGAAGAAGCAAAAGTATCAAATTTGGAAAATTTGGAAAAAGTATGAAGCGAAGACCAAGTCGCCGCCTTACAAATCTGTTCAACAGAAGCCTCATTTTTAAAAGCCCATGTGGAAGCCACAGCTCTAGTAGAATGAGCAGTAATTCTATCAGGAGGCTGCTGTCCAGCAGTCTCATAGGCCAAACGGATGATGCTTTTCAGCCAAAAGGAAAGAGAGGTAGCCGTAGCCTTTTGGTCTCTCCGCTTACCAGAATAAACAACAAACAATGAAGATGTTTGACGGAAATCTTTGGTTGCTTGTAAGTAGAACTTTAAAGCACGAACCACATCAAGATTGTGCAACAGACGTTCCTTCTTTGATGAAGGATTAGGACACAGAGAAGGAACAATCTCTTGATTGATATTCTTATTAGAAATAACCTTAGGAAGAAAACCAGGTTTGGTACGCAAAACAGAATTTATGTTTACCTGATAAATTACTTTCTCCAACGGTGTGTCCGGTCCACGGCGTCATCCTTACTTGTGGGATATTCTCTTCCCCAACAGGAAATGGCAAAGAGCCCAGCAAAGCTGGTCACATGATCCCTCCTAGGCTCCGCCTTCCCCAGTCATTCGACCGACGTAAAGGAGGAATATTTGCATAGGAGAAATCATATAATACCGTGGTGACTGTAGTTAAAGAAAATAAATTATCAGACCTGATTAAAAAACCAGGGCGGGCCGTGGACCGGACACACCGTTGGAGAAAGTAATTTATCAGGTAAACATAAATTCTGTTTTCTCCAACATAGGTGTGTCCGGTCCACGGCGTCATCCTTACTTGTGGGAACCAATACCAAAGCTTTAGGACACGGATGATGGGAGGGAGCAAATCAGGTCACCTAGATGGAAGGCACCACGGCTTGCAAAACCTTTCTCCCAAAAATAGCCTCAGAAGAAGCAAAAGTATCAAATTTGTAAAATTTAGTAAAAGTGTGCAGTGAAGACCAAGTCGCTGCCTTACATATCTGATCAACAGAAGCCTCGTTCTTGAAGGCCCATGTGGAAGCCACGGCCCTAGTGGAATGAGCTGTGATTCTTTCAGGAGGCTGCCGTCCGGCAGTCTCGTAAGCCAATCTGATGATGCTTTTAAGCCAAAAAGAGAGAGAGGTAGAAGTTGCTTTTTGACCTCTCCTTTTACCAGAATAAACGACAAACAAGGAAGATGTTTGTCTGAAATCCTTTGTAGCGTCTAAATAGAATTTTAGAGCACGAACTACATCCAAATTGTGCAACAAACGTTCCTTCTTTGAAACTGGATTCGGGCACAAAGAAGGCACGACTATCTCCTGGTTAATGTTTTTGTTAGAAACAACTTTCGGAAGAAAACCAGGTTTAGTACGCAAAACCACCTTATCTGCATGGAACACCAGATAAGGAGGAGAACACTGCAGAGCAGATAATTCTGAAACTCTTCTAGCAGAAGAAATTGCAACCAAAAACAAAACTTTCCAAGATAATAACTTAATATCTACGGAATGTAAGGGTTCAAACGGAACCCCATGAAGAACTGAAAGAACTAAATTGAGACTCCAAGGAGGAGTCAAAGGTTTGTAAACAGGCTTGATTCTAACCAGAGCCTGAACAAAAGCTTGAACATCTGGCACAGCCGCCAGCTTTTTGTGAAGTAAAACAGATAAAGCAGAAATCTGTCCCTTCAAAGAACTTGCAGATAATCCTTTCTCCAAACCTTCTTGAAGAAAGGATAGAATCTTAGGAATTTTTATCTTGTTCCATGGGAATCCTTTAGATTCACACCAACAGATATATTTTTTCCATATTTTATGGTAGATTTTTCTAGTTACAGGCTTTCTGGCCTGAACAAGAGTATCAATGACAGAATCTGAGAACCCTCGCTTTGATAAAATCAAGCGTTCAATCTCCAAGCAGTCAGTTGGAGTGAGGCCAGATTCGGATGTTCAAACGGACCTTGAACAAGAAGGTCCTGTCTCAAAGGTAGCTTCCATGGTGGAGCCGATGACATATTCACCAGGTCTGCATACCAAGTCCTGCGTGGCCACGCAGGAGCTATCAAGATCACCGATGCCCTCTCCTGATTGATCCTGGCTACCAGCCTGGGGATGAGAGGAAACGGTGGGAATACATAAGCTAGGTTGAAGGTCCAAGGTGCTACTAGTGCATCTACTAGAGTCGCCTTGGGATCCCTGGATCTGGACCCGTAGCAAGGAACCTTGAAGTTCTGACGAGAGGCCATCAGATCCATGTCTGGAATGCCCCACAATTGAGTAATTTGGGCAAAGATTTCCGGATGGAGTTCCCACTCCCCCGGATGAAATGTCTGACGACTCAGAAAATCCGCTTTCCAATTTTCCACTCCTGGGATGTGGATTGCAGACAAGTGGCAGGAGTGAGTCTCCGCCCATTGAATGATTTTGGTCACTTCTTCCATCGCCAGGGAACTCCTTGTTCCCCCTTGATGGTTGATATACGCAACAGTCGTCATGTTGTCTGATTGAAACCGTATGAATTTGGCCTTTGCTAGCTGAGGCCAAGCCTTGAGAGCATTGAATATTGCTCTCAGTTCCAGAATATTTATCGGGAGAAGAGATTCTTCCCGAGACCAAAGACCCTGAGCTTTCAGGAGTTCCCAGACCGCGCCCCAGCCCACCAGACTGGCGTCGGTCGTGACAATGACCCACTCTGGTCTGCGGAAGCTCATCCCCTGTGACAGGTTGTCCAGGGTCAGCCACCAACGGAGTGAATCTCTGGTCCTCTGATCTACTTGTATCGTCGGAGACAAGTCTGTATAATCCCCATTCCACTGACTGAGCATGCACAGTTGTAATGGTCTCAGATGAATTCGCGCAAAAGGAACTATGTCCATTGCCGCGACCATCAAACCTATTACTTCCATGCACTGCGCTATGGAAGGAAGAGGAACAGAATGAAGTACTTGACAAGAGCTTAGAAGTTTTGATTTTCTGACCTCTGTCAGAAAAATCCTCATTTCTAAGGAGTCTATTATTGTTCCCAAGAAGGGAACTCTTGTTGACGGAGATAGAGAACTTTTTTCTACGTTCACTTTCCACCCGTGAGATCTGAGAAAGGCCAGGACAATGTCCGTATGAGCCTTTGCTTGTGGTAGGGACGACGCTTGAATCAGTATGTCGTCCAAGTAAGGTACTACTGCAATGCCCCTTGGTCGTAGCACCGATAGAAGGGACCCTAGTACCTTTGTGAAAATTCTTGGAGCAGTGGCTAATCCGAATGGAAGTGCCACAAACTGGTAATGCTTGTCCAGAAAGGCGAACCTTAGGAACCGATGATGTTCCTTGTGGATAGGAATATGTAGATACGCATCCTTTAAATCCACCATGGTCATGAATTGACCTTCCTGGATGGTAGGAAGAATTGTCCGAATGGTTTCCATTTTGAACGATGGAACCCTGAGAAACTTGTTTAGGATCTTGAGATCTAATATTGGTCTGAATGTTCCCTCTTTTTTGGGAACTATGAACAGATTGGAGTAGAATCCCATCCCTTGTTCTCCTAATGGAACAGGATGAATCACTCCCATTTTTAACAGGTCTTCTACACAATGTAAGAATGCCTGTCTTTTTATGTGGTCTGAAGACAATTGAGACCTGTGGAACCTCCCCCTTGGGGGAAGCCCCTTGAATTCCAGAAGATAACCTTGGGAGACTATTTCTAGCGCCCAAGGATCCAGAACATCTCTTGCCCAAGCCTGAGCGAAGAGAGAAAGTCTGCCCCCCACCAGATCCGGTCCCGGATCGGGGGCCAACATCTCATGCTGTCTTGGTAGCAGTGGCAGGTTTCTTGGCCTGCTTACCTTTGTTCCAGCCTTGCATTGGCCTCCAGGCTGGCTTGGCTTGAGAAGTATTACCCTCTTGCTTAGAGGATGTAGCACTTGGTGCTGGTCCGTTTCTGCGAAAGGGACGAAAATTTGGTTTATTTTTAGCCTTGAAAGACCTATCCTGAGGAAGGGCGTGGCCCTTACCCCCAGTGATATCAGAAATAATCTCTTTCAAGTCAGGGCCAAACAGCGTTTTCCCCTTGAAAGGTATGTTAAGCAATTTGTTCTTGGAAGACGCATCCGCTGACCAAGATTTTAGCCAAAGCGCTCTGCGCGCCACAATAGCAAACCCTGAATTTTTCGCCGCTAATCTAGCCAATTGCAAAGTGGCGTCTAAAGTAAAAGAGTTAGCCAATTTGAGAGCATGAATTCTGTCCATAATCTCCTCATAAGAAGAATCTTTATTGAGCGACTTTTCTAGTTCATCGAACCAGAAACACGCTGCTGTAGTGACAGGAACCATGCATGAAATTGGTTGTAGAAGGTAACCTTGCTGAACAAACATCTTTTTAAGCAAACCCTCTAATTTTTTATCCATAGGATCTTTGAAAGCACAACTATCTTCTATAGGGATAGTAGTGCGTTTGTTTAGAGTAGAAACCGCCCCCTCGACCTTGGGGACTGTCTGCCATAAGTCCTTTCTGGGGTCGACCATAGGAAACAATTTCTTAAATATAGGGGGAGGGACAAAAGGTATGCCGGGCCTTTCCCATTCTTTGTTTACAATGTCCGCCACCCGCTTGGGTATAGGAAAAGCTTCGGGGGGCCCCGGGACCTCTAGGAACTTGTCCATCTTACATAATTTCTCTGGAATGACCAAATTCTCACAATCATCCAGAGTAGATAACACCTCCTTAAGCAGAGCGCGGAGATGTTCCAATTTAAATTTGAATGTAATCACATCAGGTTCAGCTTGTTGAGAAATTTTCCCTGAATCTGAAATTTCTCCCTCAGACAGAACCTCCCTGGCCCCCTCAGACTGGTGTAGGGGCACTTCAGAACCAATATCATCAGCGTCCTCATGCTCTTCAGTATTTTCTAAAACAGAGCAGTCGCGCTTTCGCTGATAAGTGGGCATTTTGGCTAAAATGTTTTTGATAGAATTATCCATTACAGCCGTTAATTGTTGCATAGTAAGGAGTATTGGCGCACTAGATGTACTAGGGGCCTCCTGTGTGGGCAAGACTGACGTAGACGAAGGAGGGGATGATGCAGTACCATGCTTACTCCCCTCACTTGAGGAATCATCTTGGGCATCATTTTCTCTAAATTTTGTGTCACATAAATCACATCTATTTAAATGAGAAGGAACCTTGGCTTCCCCACATACAGAACATAGTCTATCTGATAGTTCAGACATGTTAAACAGGCATAAAGTTGATAACAAAGTACAAAAAACGTTTTAAAATAAAACCGTTACTGTCACTTTAAATTTTAAACTGAACACACTTTATTACTGAAAATGTGAAAAAGTATGAAGGAATTGTTCAAAATTCACCAAAATTTCACCACAGTGTCTTAAAGCCTTAAAAGTATTGCACACCAAATTTGAAAGCTTTAACTCTTAAAATAACGGAACCGGAGCCGTTTTTATATTTAACCCCTATACAGTCCCTGGTATCTGCTTTGCTGAGACCCAACCAAGCCAAAAGGGGAATACGATACCAAATGACGCCTTCAGTAAGCTTTTTCTATGTATCTGAGCTCCTCACACATGCATCTGCATGTCTTGCTTCCCAAAAACAACTGCGCAATAGAGGCGCGAAAATGAGGCTCTGCCTATGATTAGAGAAGGCCCCCAGTGAAAAAGGTGTCCAATACAGTGCCTGCCGGTTATTTTACATAATTCCCAAGAATAAAATAACTCCTCAAAACTATGAAGTATTAAAAATGCTTATATATCAATCGTTTTAGCCCAGAAAAATGTCTACCAGTCTTTAAAGCCCTTGTGAAGCCCTTTATTCTCATTTAATAAAATTGGCTTACCGGATCCCATAGGGAAAATGACAGCTTCCAGCATTACCATGTCTTGTTAGAAATGTGTCATACCTCAAGCAGCAAAAGTCTGCTCACTGTTTCCCCCAACTGAAGTTAATTCCTCTCAACAGTCCTGTGTGGAAACAGCCATCGATTTTAGTAACGGTTGCTAAAATCATTTTCCTCTTACAAACAGAAATCTTCATCTCTTTTCTGTTTCAGAGTAAATAGTACATACCAGCACTATTTTAAAATAACAAACTCTTGATTGAAGAATAAAAACTACATTTAAACACCAAAAAACTCTAAGCCATCTCCGTGGAGATGTTGCCTGTACAACGGCAAAGAGAATGACTGGGGAAGGCGGAGCCTAGGAGGGATCATGTGACCAGCTTTGCTGGGCTCTTTGCCATTTCCTGTTGGGGAAGAGAATATCCCACAAGTAAGGATGACGCCGTGGACCGGACACACCTATGTTGGAGAAAACCACCTTATCTGCATGGAAAATAAGATAAGGGGAATCACACTGTAAAGCAGATAGCTCAGAAACTCTTCGAGCCGAAGAGATAGCAACTAAGAACAAAACTTTCCAAGATAGAAGCTTAATATCTATGGAATGCATGGGTTCAAACGAAACCCCTTAAAGAACTCTAAGGACTAAGTTTAGGCTCCAAGGCGGAGCAGCAGGCTTAAATACAGGCTTAATTCTGACCAAAGCCTGATTAAAAGTTTGAACGTCTGGGACATCTGCCAGACGTTTGTGTAGTAGAATAGACAAAGCAGATATTTGTCCTTTTAGAGAACTAGCTGATAATCCCTTCCCCAAACCCTCTTGGAAAAAAGACAATATTCTAGGAATCCTAATCTAACTCCACAAGTAACCTTTGGATTCACACCAATATAAATATTTGCGCCAAATCTTATGATAGATCTTCCTGGTGACAGGCTTTCTAGCCTGAATCAGGGTATCAATGAACGACTCAGAGAATCCACGCTTTGATAGAACTAGGCGTTCAATCTCCAAACAGTCAGACGCAGAGAAACTAGATTTGGATGTGAGAACGGACCTTGGATTAGAAGGTCCCGCCTCATTGGCAGGGTCCACGGTGGAACCGAGGACATGCCCACTAGGTCTGCATACCAAGTCCTGCGTGGCCACGCAGGTGCTATCAGAACCACTGAAGCTCTCTCCTGCTTGATTCTGGCAACCAGACGTGGAAGCGGTGGAAATACGTAGGCCAGATTGAAGGACCAAGGTACTGCTAGAGCATCTATCAGTACCGCCTTGGGATCCCGGACGTGGACCTGTAACGAGGAAGTTTAGTCACCACATAGCTCTTTGCCCTTCCTAGCAGTTAAGCAGGCAGAGAGAATGACTGGGGGGTGGAGCTAAGGGGGGAGCTATATAGACAGCTCTGCTGTGGGTGCTCTCTCTGCCACTTCCTGTAGGGAAGGAGAATATCCCACAAGTAAGGATGAATCCGTGGACTCGATACATCTTACAAGAGAAATTATCAATACTAATAAAAAATATATACATATTTGGTCTTAGCTGGATCAGAAGATGCCAATCCATTTTTATATATACAATTAGAAAGCTAAGTTTTTGCGGCATGTTCTACTGAATCTTGCTACACACTTAATTAAATTCTTTTTTTTTTTTTTGTCATTTTACAATAATCTTTTAATTCTGTAAATAAATAGCATTACAACTATCATCTCCTGAAAGCTCTTTTTGAAGAGGAAAAAAAAGTAATTAAAATTGCCCACTATGAGCAAGATTTATCAATTTGCGAGCAGACATGTAGTGAACCTGTCCGCATCTTATCACAAATTGTGGGACGAATGTGTTCCCCATATTTATCATTGCACGAGGGAACACTTGTGCAATACCACCCCTATACCCTCATGCAACAAACTGCATGATAGTAGGGCTTGTCAATAACCCTGGGCGAATGATTCCGGGGTGATTTTCATTAGCCAACTCCAGTCTGGCAGAGAGAGTTTATAAAGCAGCGGTTTAAACCGCTGCTTCATAAATATAAATTGCAGGCTCAAATATGTGAGCCTGCAACCGATCGGGCTTTCACCCTGTCATAAATCTTGCCCTATATCTGTGTATGATATGAAACCCAAATATTTTCTTTTGTGATTCAGAAAGAGAATTTAATTTTAAAAAATATTTCAAATTTACTTTATTATGAGCTAAAAACAAACAACACAGAACAATATAATAATTATTTGCAGATAGTCAGTGGTCGCTTGTATGACACAAACTATGGGGCATATTTATGATTGTGCGAGCGGACATGATCCGATATAGCGGATCATGTCCGCTGCACATCCCGACAGCATACGCTCTCTGCATTTATCATTGCACCAGCAGTTCTTGTGAACTGCTGTTTCAATGCCGCCCCCTAGAGATTTGCAGTTAATCAACCCAATCGTATTCGATCGGATTTATTTCTGGCGATTTCTGTCAGAGCAGGCAGACAGGTTATGGAGCAGCAGTCTTGATAAATATGCCCCTAAGTCCCCACAGAAGAATTACACACCAATGCTAGCATGCATGGTGTTTGAATACTGGTGTACAGGACCTCACAGGATATGTGTGTATGCCACAGAAAACAGTAATAAAGTTTACTAATAGCATTTTTGCTAACAGAAGTATAATGGGAAAAAAATATATATTTTAAATTGAAATGCACCCATGCACATTTAAATGTTGACATCTATCCCTTTAAATCTGCTTTAAATTACAAGGTAGAGATGAACAGAAATGTTGAGAAGCTAGAGGGGATTCATATTATACTTTTAATTAGGGTAATTTTCACACATCTGCTAGATATAAATTGGCAGGTTAACTGCTAAATTGTTAATGTCTAGCATTTATCATTTAGTGTAGTGATTGCTAGATATACAGTATATATATATATATATATATATATATATGCTGGACAAGGTTTGTTCTAACAGCGCTTGCAGAAGATGTTCCTCATATGCATATAGTGGGGAGGATACAAGAAGAAATATCCAAATGAGTAATAAATCTGTTAGACCAAATCAATGCTGATAAATGCTCACCTGTAGAATCACAGGATCCGGCAATCAACGTTGAATAGAGTTTATATATACACACAAAGAAAATGCACCGTATAAGATCAATAAAAAAAAAATTTCAATAAAAAATTCCCATTAAAAAATTAATTGAATATACAATAATTAATTGAATATACAATAATTAATTGAATATACAAAATGGATATTTGGGTATATCAATTTTTATTTTTTATACTATCTGGACATCAGCTCATATTAAATGGAAATTCCTTAACTCCTACTCTCTGTCCAAACATACAGAGTGGTAAGAATAGGAGAGTCCTACATATTCCAGTTGTTGTCTCCCGGTCTGGTTTTTCTATTGGATATATACGCATATCCATTTTGTATATTCAATTAATTATTGTATATTCAATTAATTTTTGTATATTCAATTAATTTTTTAATGGGAATTTTTTATTGAATTTTTTTTTTTATTGATCTTATACGGTGCATCTTCTTTGTGTGTATATATAAACTCTATTCAACGTTGATTGCCGGATCCTGTGATTCTACAGGTGAGCATTTATCAGCATTGATTTGGTCTAACAGATTTATTACTCATTTGGATATTTCTTCTTGTATCCTCCCCACTATATGCATATGAGGAACATCTTCTGCAAGCGCTGTTGGAACAAACCTTGTCCAGCATTGTTTTTACCTTTGTCTCACTAAGGAGGATTGAGACACCACTAATAGCAGCACACAGTAGACTTTCCCATAAAGCATCTATACTACAACTCAACTATTACTCCTTTTTTTTTGGCGCGACTACCTACTCCCCAATTATCATATATATATATATATACACACACACACATACATACATAAAGTACATACATACAGACACACAAGAACGCACGCTGAAAGATAACTGGCTCCTAAAGTTTAAGCGTGTTTGTACAGCACTAAATTAATTAATGCACTTTTTAATTAGAATATCCATTTAAAAGCAGCACTATGTAACCAATACTACTTTGCTGTATTTTCACTGACCTAAAAAGGTGTCATTTTGAATGAGAACGGTAGATGTGCTTATACCATAGCACATGATGGTGCTTATACAACAGGTATGCAGCAAGGCTAAAATTATTTCTAATAAATGTTCAGAGGCCCAAGCTTTGAATGAACAAAGTCAGCTCGCTTTCTCGTGTGGCAAATAAGTGAACAGTAAATTATTTATCCTTTTCAATGACAAAAAATAATTGCAATACATTCTGCCTGAAGAGCTATACATCAAGATAATTGAATAAATGCAGCCATTACTGCTTCCACCCTATTTTAGTCTTTTTGGCAGATGTAATCCCTCCAGTGTCTTGTAACAGATCTTAGGAAAAACAAGATATGCACAATGCTATGTTTTCTTCCACTGTTTTCAGCTAAAATGATTTTAGAATTATAAAAATGTGATTTTGTTTCTGTGCTTTCTATGAGAATCTGCAAATATCTCAATGGATTAAAGGGACATGGCAGTCATTTTTTTATTTGTTTAATCTGCGAGAGGGCAATTTAAAACAGTTTTTTTTTAGAAAGCTCATGTTCCAGCCTTAATAAACCAATGTTTTCTAGTTAGAATTAGTAAGAAGTACAAAACCAATACTGTAGTATGTGTTTCATTTTAAACTTAAACAGCTTTTTTAAATATTTTTTTGGCATTTCATATGCATAAAAGAGCATTATCCCTATAAACAAGTAATCAACAACAAAAAAATATCCCTTTTTTATGGGTATCATCAATGGAAAGTTTTCTGAAAACTGATGGGTAATTTTTATGTGGCTATAAATAAAATTAGAAGACTATGACAATCATGTTTAAAATGGAAGCCAATTATTAAGGGTGAATAAAATGTGTGTATGTGTATATATGTATATATATATATATATATATATATATATATATATATATATATATATATATATATATATATACACAGATAGATAGATAGATAGATAGATAGATAGAATCAGCTAGGAAGTACACTCTCACTTAATCAATCATCTGCCAGGGTGCAGGCAAGGCAATATTCGCATCACACTCTCTGGTCTTTAAATATCAAACAGTGTTTAATGTGACTTTTCGGGAATAACTTTCCCCTTCATCAGACGAATAAAAAAAAACATAATTTATGTAAGAACTTACCTGATAAATTAATTGCTTTCATCTTGGCAAGAGTCCATGAGCTAGTGACGTATGGGATATACAATCCTACCAGGAGGGGCAAAGTTTCCCAAACCTCAAAATGCCTATAAATACACCCCTCACTACACCCACAATTCAGTTTAATGAATAGCCAAGTAGTGGGGTGATAAAGAAAGGAGTAAAAAGCATCAACAAAGGAATTTGGAAATAACTGTGCTTTATACAAAAAAATCATAACTACCATAAAAAAGGTGTGGGCCTCATGGACTCTTGCCAATATGAAATAAATGAATTTATCAGGTAAGCTCTTACATAAATTATGTTTACTTTTATGTAATTGGCAAGAGTCCATAAGCTAGTGACGTATGGGATAGCAATACCCAAGAAGTGGAACTCCATGCAAGAGTCGCTAGAGAGGGAGGGATAAAATAAAAACAGCCATTTCTCTGAAAAAAAAATTAATCCACAACTCAAATATAAGTTTATTCTCATAAATAAAAGGAAAAACTTAAATCATAAGCAGAAGAATCAAACTGAAAAAGCTGCCTGAAGAACTTTTCTACCAAAAACTGCTTCCGAAGAAGCAAATACATCAAAATGGTAGAATTTAGTAAATGTATGCAAAGAAGACCAAGTTGCTGCTTTGCAAATCTGATCAACTAAAGTTTAATTCTTAAAAGCCCAAGAAGTGGAAACTGATCTAGTAGAATGAGCTGTAATTCTCTGAGGTGGGGCCTTACCCGACTCCAAATAAGCTTGATGAATCAAAAGCTTTTAAAGGCAGAAGTCTTCCTGAAATCTTTAGTAGCTTCAACATAATATTTCAGAGCTCTCCCACATCCAAAGAATGTAAAGATCTATCCAAAGAATTCTTAGGATTAGGACACAAAGAAGGGACAACAATTTCTCTATTAATGTTGTTAGTATTCACAACCTTAGGTAAGAATTTAAATAAAGTCCGCAAAACTGCCTTTTCCTGATAAAAAATCAGAAAAGGAGATTCACAAGAGAGAGCAGATAATTCAGAAACTCTTCTAGCAGAAGAGATGGTCAAAAGGAACAACACTTTCCAAGAAAGTAGTCTAATGTCCAAAGAATACATAGGCTCAAATGGAGGAGCCTGTAAAGCCTTCAAAACCAAATTAAGACTCCAAGGAGGAGAGATTGATTTAATGACAGGCTTGATACGAACTGAAGCCTGTACAAAACAGTGAATATCAGGAAGTTTAGCAATTTTTCTGTGGAATAAAACAGAAAGAGCACAGATTTGTCCTTTAAAAACTAAAATTCTAGGAAATTTTAAAAGAATGCCAAGAGAATTCATGAGAGGAACACCATGAAATGTAAGTCTTCCAAACTCAATAATAAATCTTTCTAGAAACAGATTTACAAGCCTGTAACATAGTATTAATCACTGAATCAGAGAAACCTTGATGACCAAGTACTAGGCGTTCAATTTCCATACCTTCAACTTTAATGATTTGAGATCCTGATGGAAAAACGGACCTTGAGACAGAAGATATGGGATATGAACCGCAGAAATTAGACAGGAGCTGGATTCCGCCAAAAAAGTATCCGAGATACTTCTTTCATAGCTTGAGGACTGTGAGTCACACCCTGATGATTGACATATGCCACAGTTGTGATATTGTCTTTCTGAAAACAAATGAACGGTTCTCTCTTCAATAGAGGCCCTGAGAATCGCACAGAGTTCCAAAATATTTAATAGTAATCTTGCCTCTTGAGATTTCCAAACCCCTTGTGCTGTCACAGATCCCCAAACAGCTACCCAACCTGAAAGACTCGCATCTGTTGTGATCACAGTCCAGGTTGGACGAACGAAAGAGGCCCCTAGAACAATACGATGGTGATCTAACCACCAAGTCAGATATAGTCGAACATTGGGATTTAAGGACATTAATTGTGATATCCTTGTATAATCCCTGCACCATTGGTTCAGCATACAAAGCTGGAGAGGTCTCATATGAAAACGAGCAAAGGGGATCGCGTCCGATGCTGCAGTCATGAGACCTAAAACTTCCATGCACATAGCTACTGAAGGGAATGATTGAGACTGAAGGTTCCGACAGGCTGCAACCAATTTCAAACGTCTCTTGTCCGTTAGAGACAAAGTCATGGACACTGAATCTATCTGGAAACCTAAAAAGGTTACCCTTGTCTGAGGAATCAAAGAACTTTTTGGTAAATTGATCCTCCAACCATGCTTTTAAAGAAACAACACTACTTGATTCGTGTGAGATTCTGCAGAATGTAAAGACTGAGCAAGTACCAAGATATCGTCCAAATAAGGAAACACAGCAATACCCCGCTCTCTGATTACAGAGAGTAGGGCACCGAGAACCTTTGAAAAGATTCTTGGAGCCGTCGCTAGGCCAAAAGGAAGAGCAACAAATTGGTAATGCTTGTCTAGAAAAGAGAATCTCAGGAACTGATAGTAAAGGACTCGGCATCGACTAAGACGCCGGAAATGACGAATTTGCGTGAACGAACGTAACTTCGCGCAAAAAAAAACCTTGCGCCAAGAATGATGCAATAAACTTTGGCATTTTGCGCACTCGTGAGCCTAATTCTGCCCGCAAATTTAAAAGACAGTCAATTTGAAGAGACTATACCCCAGGTAAGAAATACATTGTTCCTAAAAAAACAAACATTTCCCAGATATGAAACTGACAGTCTGCAAAAGGAAATATAATGAAAACCTGATTCATGACAAATATAAGTACAATACATATATTTAGAACTTTATATAAAAACATAAAGTGCCAAACCATATCTGAGAGTGTCTTAAGTAATGAAAAACTAAATTTATGCTTACCTGATAAATTCATTTCTCCTGTAGTGTGGTCAGTCCACGGGTCATCATTACTTCTGGGATATTATCTCCTCCCCTACAGGAAGTGCAAGAGGATTCACCCAGCAGAGCTGCTATATAGCTCCTCCCCTCTACGTCACCTCCAGTCATTCGACCAAAGGACCAACGAGAAAGGAGAATCCCAAGGGTGTAGTGGTGACTGGAGTATAATCCAAAACATTTTTTAGCCTGCCATAAAAAACAGGGCGGGCCGTGGACTGACCACACTACAGGAGAAATGAATTTATCAGGTAAGCATAAATTTAGTTTTCTCCTGTTAAGTGTGGTCAGTCCACGGGTCATCATTACTTCTGGGATACCAATACCAAAGCAAAAGTACACGGATGACGGGAGGGACAGGCAGGCTCTTTATACGGAGGGAACCACTGCCTGAAGAACCTTTCTCCCAAAAACAGCATCCGAAGAAGCAAAAGTGTCAAATTTGTAAAATTTGGAAAAAGTATGAAGAGAAGACCAAGTTGCAGCCTTGCAAATGTGTTCAACAGAAGCCTCATTCTTAAAGGCCCAAGTGGAAGCCACAGCTCTAGTAGAATGAGCTGTAATTCTTTCAGGAGGCTGCTGTCCAGCAGTCTCATAGGCTAATCGTATTATGCTACGAAGCCAAAAAGAGAGGTAGCCAAAGCTTTTTGACCTCTCCTCTGGCCAGAATAAACGACAAACAGGGAAGACGTTTGACGAAACTCCTTAGTTGCCTGTAGATAAAATTTCAGGGCACGGACTACATCTAGATTGTGTAGCAGACGTTCCTTCTTCGAGGAAGGATTAGGACACAAAGATGGAACAACAATCTCTTGATTGATATTCCTGTTAGTGACCAACTTAGGTAGGAACCCAGGTTTAGTGCGCAGAACTACCTTATCTGAATGAAAAATCAGATAAGGAGAATCACAATGTAAGGCAGATAACTCAGAGACTCTTCGAGCCGAGGAAATAGCCATTAAAAACAGAACTTTCCAAGATAACAACTTGATATCAATGGAATGAAGGGGTTCAAACGGAACACCCTGTAAAACATTAAGAACTAAGTTCAAACTCCATGGCGGAGCAACAGTTTTAAACACAGGCTTGATCCTAGCTAAAGCCTGACAAAAAGCTTGAACGTCCGGAACTTCTGACAGACGTTTGTGTAAAAGAATGGACAGAGCTGAAATCTGTCCCTTTAAAGAACTAGCGGATAACCCCTTTTCTAAACCTTCTTGTAGAAAAGACAATATCCTTGGAATCCTAACCTTACTCCATGAGTAACTCTTGGATTCGCACCAATATAAGTATTTACGCCATATTTTATGGTAAATCCTTCTGGTAACAGGCTTCCTAGCCTGTATTAAGGTATCAATAACTGGCTCAGAAAACCCACGTTTTGATAAAATCAAGCGTTCAATTTCCAAGCAGTCAGCTTCAGAGAAGTTAGATTTTGATGTTTGAATGGACCCTGGATCAGAAGGTCCTTTCTCAGAGGTAGAGACCAAGGCGGACAGGATGACATGTCCACTAGATTTGCATACCAAGTCCTGCGTGGCCATGCAGGTGCTATTAGAATCACTGATGCTCTCTCCTGTTTGATTCTGGCAATCAATCGAGGAACCATCGGGAAGGGTGGAAACACATAAGCCATCCCGAAGGTCCAAGGTGCTGTCAAAGCATCTATCAGAACCGCTCCCGGATCCCTGGATCTGGACCCGTAGCGAGGAAGCTTGGCGTTCTGACGAGACGCCATGAGATCTATCTCTGGTTTGCCCCAACGTCGAAGTATCTGGGCAAAGACCTCCGGATGAAGTTCCCACTCCCCCGGATGAAAAGTCTGACGACTTAAGAAATCCGCCTCCCAGTTCTCCACTCCCGGGATGTGGATTGCAGACAGGTGGCAAGAGTGAGACTCTGCCCAGCGAATTATATTTGATACTTCCATCATTGCTAGGGAGCTTCTTGTCCCTCCCTGATGGTTGATGTAAGCTACAGTCGTGATGTTGTCCGACTGAAACCTGATGAACCCCTGAGTTGTTAACTGGGGCCAAGCCAGAAGGGCATTGAGAACTGCTCTCAATTCCAGAATGTTTATTGGAAGGAGACTCTCCTCCTGATTCCATAGTCCCTGAGCCAGCAGAGAATTCCAGACAGCGCCCCAACCTAGTAGGCTGGTGTCTGTTGTTACAATTGTCCAGTCTGGCCTGCTGAATGGCATCCCCCTGGACAGGTGTGGCCGATAAAGCCACCATAGAAGAGAATTTCTGGTCTCTTGATTCAGATTCATAGTGGGGGACAAATCTGAGTAATCCCCATTCCACTGACTTAGCATGCACAATTGCAGCGGTCTGAGATGTAGGCGTGCAAAAGGTACTACGTCCATTGCCGCTACCATTAAGCCGATCACCTCCATGCATTGAGCTACTGACGGGTGTTGAATGGAATGAAGGACACGGCATGCATTTTGAAGCTTTGTTAACCTGTCTTCTGTCAGGTAAATCTTCATTTCTACAGAATCTATCAGAGTCCCCAAGAAGGGAACTCTTGTGAGTGGAAAGAGAGAACTCTTCTTTTCGTTCACCTTCCATCCATGCGACCTTAGAAATGCCAGTACTAACTCTGTATGAGACTTGGCAGTTTGAAAGCTTGAAGCTTGTATCAGAATGTCGTCTAGGTACGGAGCTACCGAAATTCCTCGCGGTCTTAGTACCGCCAGAAGAGTACCCAGAACCTTTGTGAAGATTCTTGGAGCCGTAGCCAGTCCGAATGGAAGAGCTACAAACTGGTAATGCCTGTCTAGAAAGGCAAACCTTAGATACCGGTAATGATTTCTGTGAATCGGTATGTGAAGGTAAGCATCCTTTAAATCCACTGTGGTCATGTACTGACCCTCTTGGATCATGGGCAAAATTGTTCGAATCGTTTCCATCTTGAACGATGGAACTCTTAGGAATTTGTTTAGGATCTTTAAATCCAAGATTGGCCTGAAAGTTCCCTCTTTTTTGGGAACTACAAACAGATTTGAGTAAAACCCTTGTCCTTGTTCCGACCGCGGAACTGGATGGATCACTCCCATTAATAAAAGATCTTGTACGCAGCGTAGGAACGCT
This sequence comes from Bombina bombina, assembly GCF_027579735.1. Classification (NCBI taxonomy): domain Eukaryota; kingdom Metazoa; phylum Chordata; class Amphibia; order Anura; family Bombinatoridae; genus Bombina; species Bombina bombina. Next base: position 298,234,721 of record NC_069501.1, read on the forward strand.
TCTTTCTTTATTTGGTTTGTTGATAACCTTGACAGATGAAATCTCCCTCTTGGGGGAAAGGATTTGAAGTCCAGAAGGTATCCCTGAGATATGATCTCTAACGCCCAGGGATCCTGAACATCTCTTGCCCAAGCCTGGGCAAAGAGAGAAAGTCTGCCCCCTACTAGATCCGGTCCCGGATCGGGGGCCCTCGATTCATGCTGTCTTAGGGGCAGCAGCAGGTTTCCTGGCCTGCTTGCCCTTGTTCCAGGACTGGTTAGGTTTCCAGCCTTGTCTGTAGCGAGCAACAGCTCCTTCCTGTTTTGGTGCAGAGGAGGTTGATGCTGTTCCTGCTTTGAAATTACGAAAGGAACGAAAAACAGAATTTATGTTTACCTGATAAATTACTTTCTCCAACGGTGTGTCCGGTCCACGGCGTCATCCTTACTTGTGGGATATTCTCTTCCCCAACAGGAAATGGCAAAGAGCCCAGCAAAGCTGGTCACATGATCCCTCCTAGGCTCCGCCTTCCCCAGTCATTCGACCGACGTAAAGGAGGAATATTTGCATAGGAGAAACCATATGATACCGTGGTGACTGTAGTTAAAGAAAATAAATTATCAGACCTGATTAAAAAACCAGGGCGGGCCGTGGACCGGACACACCGTTGGAGAAAGTAATTTATCAGGTAAACATAAATTCTGTTTTCTCCAACATAGGTGTGTCCGGTCCACGGCGTCATCCTTACTTGTGGGAACCAATACCAAAGCTTTAGGACACGGATGAAGGGAGGGAGCAAATCAGGTCACCTAGATGGAAGGCACCACGGCTTGCAAAACCTTTCTCCCAAAAATAGCCTCAGAAGAAGCAAAAGTATCAAACTTGTAAAATTTAGAGTTAAACACTAAAAAACTCTAAGCCATCTCCGTGGAGATGTTGCCTGTACAACGGCAAAGAGAATGACTGGGGAAGGCGGAGCCTAGGAGGGATCATGTGACCAGCTTTGCTGGGCTCTTTGCCATTTCCTGTTGGGGAAGAGAATATCCCACAAGTAAGGATGACGCCGTGGACCGGACACACCTATGTTGGAGAAATTAGACTGTCTAGCCCTAGGTTTGGCTTTGTCCTGAGGCAGGGCATGGCCTTTACCTCCTGTAATGTCAGCGATAATCTCCTTCAACCCGGGCCCGAATAAGGTTTGCCCTTTGAAAGGTATATTAAGCAATTTAGATTTAGAAGTAACATCAGCTGACCAGGATTTTAGCCACAGTGCTCTGCGTGCCTGAATGGCAAATCCGGAATTCTTAGCCGTAAGTTTAGTTAAATGTACTACGGCATCTGAAATAAATGAGTTAGCTAACTTAAGGGCTTTAAGTTTGTCTGTAATCTCATCTAGTGTAGATGATTGAAGTGTCTCTTCCAGAGACTCAAACCAAAATGCTGCTGCAGCCGTGACAGGCGCAATACATGCAAGAGGTTGCAATATAAAACCTTGTTGAACAAACATTTTCTTAAGGTAACCCTCTAATTTTTTATCCATTGGATCTGAAAAGGCACAGCTATCCTCCACCGGGATAGTGGTACGCTTAGCTAAAGTAGAAACTGCTCCCTCCACCTTAGGGACCGTTTGCCATAAGTCCCGTGTGGTGGCGTCTATTGGAAACATTTTTCTAAATATCGGAGGGGGTGAGAACGGCACACCGGGCCTATCCCACTCCTTAGTAACAATTTCAGTAAGTCTCTTAGGTATAGGAAAAACATCAGTACTCGCCGGTACCGCAAAATATTTATCCAACCTACACATTTTCTCTGGTATTGCAACTGTGTTACAATCATTCAGAGCCGCTAACACCTCCCCTAGTAATACACGGAGGTTTTCCAGCTTAAATTTAAAATTTGAAATATCTGAATCCAATCTATTTGGATCAGAACCGTCACCCACAGAATGAAGTTCTCCGTCCTCATGTTCTGCCGCCTGTGACGCAGTGTCTGACATGGCCCTAATATTATCAGCGCACTCTGTTCTCACCCCAGAGTGATCACGCTTGCCTCTCAGTTCTGGTAATTTAGCCAAAACTTCAGTCATAACAGTAGCCATATCCTGTAATGTGATTTGAAATGGCCGCCCAGATGTACCCGGCGCTACAATATCACGCACCTCCCGAGCGGGAGATGCAGGTACTGACACGTTAGGCGAGTTAGTCGGCATAACTCTCCCCTCGTTGTCTGGTGAAATATGTTCAATTTGTACAGATTGACTTTTATTTAAAGTAGCATCAATACAGTTAGTACATAAACTTCTATTGGGCTCCACTTTGGCATTAGCACATATAGCACATGTATCTTCCTCTGAATCAGACATGTTTAACACACTAGCAATTAACTAGCAACTTGGAAATGCTTTTTCAAGTAATTTACAATAATATGAAAACGAACTGTGCCTATAAGAAGCACAGAAAAAATTATGACAGTTGAAAATAATTAAGTTATAGCATCAATCTTTGTCAGAAATATACAATTTTAGCAAAGGATTGTTCCCATTAGCAAAGGATAACTAACCCAGGCAGCAGAAAAAAATACACAAATAAACGTTTTTTATCACAGTCAACTACAATCTTCACAGCTCTGCTGTGATGATTACCTCCCTCAAAAAAAGGCTTTGGAGATCCCTGAGTTCTGTAGAGACGAACCGGATCATGCAGGAAGAAAATGAACCTCTGACTGAGTTTTTTGATGCGTAGTAAAAGCCCCAAAATGGCCCCTCCCCCTCACACATAACAGTGAGAGAGATCAGTGAACTGCTTTAATTTAAACAAAAACTATTGCCAAGTGGAAAAAATAGTGCCCAAAACATTTTTTCACCCAGTACCTCAGAGAAATAAACGTCTTTACATGCCAGCAAAAAAACATTTAACCTCAATAAATTAATTGTTATTTAAAACCTATTGCAAGTCCCTGCAAATTAGGTTAAGTCTATGCATACAGTATAAATACAGTGAAGTACCATTCCCCAGAATACTGAAGTGTAAAATATACATACATGACAGCCTGATACCAGCTACATCTACTGCATTTAAGGCTGAGTTTACATTATAACGGTATGGCAGGATTTTCTCATCAATTCCATGTCAGAAAATAACAAACTGCTACATACCTCTTTGCAGATTAATCTGCCCGCTGTCCCCTGATCTGAAGTTTACCTCTCCTCAGATGGCCGAGAAACAGCAATATGATCTTAACTACTCCGGCTAAAATCATAGAAAAAACTCCGGTAGATTCTTCTTCAAATTCTACCAGAGAATGAATAACACACTCCGGTGCTATTATAAAATAACAAACTTTTGATTGAAGGTAATAAACTAATTAAATCACCACAGTCCTCTCACACATCCTATCTATTCGTTGGGTGCAAGAGAATGACTGGGGGTGACGTAGAGGGGAGGAGCTATATAGCAGCTCTGCTGGGTGAATCCTCTTGCACTTCGTGTAGGGGAGGAGATAATATCCCAGAAGTAATGATGACCCGTGGACTGACCACACTTAACAGGAGAAACATAATTACCAAAAGACACCCATCCACATATAGCAGATAGCCAAACCAGTACTGAAAGGGTTATCAGTAGAGGTAATGGAATATCAGAGTATATCGTCGATCTGAAAAGGGAGGTAGGAGATGAATCTCTACGACCGATAACAGAGAACCTATGAAATAGATCCCCCGTGAGGAAAACCATTGCATTCAATAGGTGATACTCCCTTCACATCCCTCTGACATTCACTATACTCTGAGAGGAATCGGGCTTCAAAATGCTGAGAAGCGCATATCAACGTAGAAATCTTAGCACAAACTTACTTCACCACCTCCATAGGAAAAGGTTTGTAAAACTGAATTGTGGATGTGGTGAGGGGTGTATTTATAGGCATTTTGAGGTTTGGGAAACTTTGCCCCTCCTGGTAGGATTGTACATCCCATACGTCACTAGCTCATGGACTCTTGCCAATTACATGAAAGAAATTTTAATTTATTTTTTTCTCTGTGTGTGTGTGTGCGTATGTGTAAATCCAAATCCGGAATTCCAAAATCCATTAATTTTTATCAATATTGTTTTTTTTAAATTAATTTACTAAGCATTACTTTTTCCCCCTTTTCAGTAAGTTTGGATAAAGGGTTTCATACACACACATATGATTAACTATAAATCTGTTTCTTCAAATTTGACATGGCATTGCATTCTGAATCCTGAAAGGGACAAAAAGATTGATGCCAATGAGGGCAGAACCAGGTACAGTAAAGACCATCACACATATATGAGCTTTTTGGACACATTATATATTTATTCACAAACAAACATACGCAGACTCCCTTTTCTGTTGCCTAGCAAGATCCTTAGCATTCTTTATTAAAACAGAGTGGGGCAAAAAAAAAACACACACACACATCTAACTAGTGTGAGAAGCACAGTCTGCAAGACCTTTTTTAAGACTGGAAATATACAAGGATATAAAATTTACACAATTTAGGGCTAGATTCCAAGTGGAGCACTAAATATCGCTTGCATGCAAGCGATATTAGCGCTCCACTGAGTAATACTAGTGCGCTAATGTGTGCTGGTATTACAAGTAAAGCGCAATGTAAAAGCGAGCTGGTAGCAATAACCAGCCACTCGCAATTGCTGGTTAATTTTCCTGTTTGCAGGTGCATAATAATTTAGCGCTTCACTTGTAATCTGGCCCATAGTGTATGTATTCATATGGTTTTTTTGCTGTTAAATAGACAGGGTGTTACAGATATTTGTATATAGGAACTACTAAATCTGTATTTCTGGCTCTAAAATGTTATGTTATTCTAGATATAACAACTTATAAAATATGTGGCTAACTTAGGTTTCATATAAATGTGCCAAGCCCTCATCTAATTCAGTGTTTGACAAATTATCGTAGCGAGAGCCAATGCTTCTAAAACTCTATTTTGGTGGCTGCTGTTTGTATATTCTTACACTATATGGCCCAAAGCATGTGGACACCTGACCTGAGCTTGTTGGACATCTCTTTCTAAAACGGTGGGCATTACTATGGAGTTGGCCACACTTTTTGTCTTTAACAAACACAACTCATCTGAGAAGGCTTGCCTGTGGGAATTTGTGCCCATTAAGTCAAAAGAACATTTGTGAGGTGAGGCACTGATGTTGAACGAGAAGGTCTTACTAGCAACTGGCGTTACAAGTCATCCCACAGGTATTCAGAGTGTTGAGGCTAGGGTTCTTGTGTAGGCCACTCGAGTTCCACACCAAACTTGTCAAAACATGTCTTCATGGATCTCATTTTATGTACAGAGACAGTCATAGGCCTTGCACAAACTATAGCTGCAAAGTTGGAAGAACCCAATTGCAAGGCCTCACAAATGTTTATTTAGGATATTTATCAACACAACCACAAAAAACCCAGGGTGACTCCTAGTCCACTTCCATCTAAAGCGTAGGCACTATCCACAAAATCAATGCAGACGTTTTCAGCTCCCCAGAGGGTTCAGAAAAAGTAATTGTCAACCAATGTAGGTTCTAGCATTACGCAAGAGCTTTAGAATTAAATTCATAAAGGCAAACAATTGGTGAAATACACATAAATTAAAAAAGTTAGAATATATCAGCTTTGTAGATGTTAAACAAATTGAACAGTTGAAGATTAATGGCAAGTTCAGATCTAAGTCTTTAACTTTGGGAGAAAAGAAAGGGGAAAAACAGATAAATAAGGGAAAAAAAAACAAATACAATCTTAATCTGAGACATGGGGGCCGAATTATCAAGCTCCAAATGGAGCTTGATGCCACTTGTTTGGTCGTGAATCTGTAGGGGGCAGTATTGCACAAGTAGTTCTAGTGAACTGCTTGTGCAATGATAAATGCCAACAGCGTATGCTGTCATCATTTATCGATGTGCAGCGGCCATGATATGCTACATCGTATTATGTCCGCTTGCACGTTGATAAATATGCCCCATGGTAATGACTAAGTAAGCTAAAAATGCAATTAACTTAGTCTAAAAGATTACAGATTGTTATTTTAACTGGCAGACCCCCCCCCCCAACATTGGACCACATATAGTATATTGCACTCCTAGAATAAATTGTCTAACTAGGGGAATGAAATTACCCAATCAGTGACAATTGTGTATCATGGATGGGTGACTTACCAGAAAGTAAATTAATCAGTTTCTGTCATTGATGTTCTAACCTTGTCTATGGTTCAAAAGGATTCCATAGCCACAGGAAGAAATCCCTTCTCCCCACATATGTATAACAAACTAGTTCTAATGGCAGAGTATAATATACAAGGTTTTCCCATTCTAGTAAGGAGGATGTTTGGAATTTCTTCCAGTATCTAGTAATTAGTTTCTTTGCTAAATTTACTAGTATTTTAAAGAGCGTTTTTTATTTTGCCATTTAATAAAAAGATCACTGGATATTTGGGTATAGAGCAAGTAATCATTTGTGTAATCGTCTGGTGAGTCCCCAAAGTTTATTATACGCTGACAATTTCAACAAATAAGCAGTAAAGTACCTCTCTCCCCGCAACCCCTACAACAACTGTCTTACACCCCTGATAGATTTGATGCACCCTATGTGGTGTAAGATACCATTGATTTAGTAGTTTATTATTAGTTTCCAACATTTGCACTGAATGATATTGAACTTTTAGTGGTGCTAGTGAGAATAAGCTGTCAATCTGTTGTAGTCAGAGAGACCTGAATGTCCTTTTCCCATTTGCTATTGTATAAAATATCAATAATACATTTTGAGGTGGTTGTCCCTTAGTGCAACATTTTTCATCCGCATTAAGGGTTAAAAGGTTGATTTCTGTTTATGAGTATTGCTGTAATCTCCAACATGGAAATAAAATAGCCAATAAACGTTGGTCCTATTTCTTCTTTGAGTTCTGCTAGCGGTTTTATAGTGCCCTGATGTAAAACCTTGAGAACAGGAATATTACATTAATAATTTGATTGATTAGCATCATTTTTAAGAGAGGAATGAGTGGAGATGATACAGTTGAGATAGAGGCATTTGTGTGTATTTAACTGCCCCATACAGAAAAAGTTGCAGATATATACAGATTTTTAGATCTGTGGGTAAGTCTATCTTTACTACTGAGTCCATATTGACTTCCCATATTATGTGCTAATACTAGATCCTTTTCCAACCCCACCAATTGTTTGCCTTCTCTCTTTGCAAGTTTCAAATTTGTACTAGGTGAGTGGCTTGATAGGAGAGTAAAACATTAGGTATTCCTAACCCTCCCTTTACTTTCTGTCTATATGATAATAATCTAGCCATCCTAGGTCGGGTATTACCCCCAAATACATTTGTTGATCATACCTTGCACTTCCTTCAAATAACTAGGAGGTAAGGGAATTGGCATCATATGAAATAAATATAGGAATTTAGGCAATATGGACATTTTAAGTTACAAAAATTCTACCTAGCCATGACAAATTATGTTGCCAAGTGGCTCATTCTGTTTTAACATAAGTTAATAGAGCCTTGTAATTTTTTTAGATAGATCTCAGTTAAAAAATTAGACAGTTGTATACCTAAATATTTGATATCAGTTATTTTAACTGTTGTATTACAGATCCTGGCACCGAGATATTTAGAATTTCTGATGTATTCTTAATTATCAAAATAATTGTTTAACTTTTTTATTGAAAACACATGGTTTACTAACACGTGAATTGAACATAACAAAAAAGCTCCAAATGTGTAATATTCAAATAAACAGTTCAGGCAATGACTGCTTATTTTGAAATTTATTGCTGAACACATTCCTTAATTCTTCTACAAGAAATACTTGTATATTAATTATTTCTTGTATTTATTACAATCTCAATCATTTAAAAAATGATAAGCATAACAGCTAAATAATAAGTAGTATTGTGTTATGTACATTGGCCATATTAGTATGAATATATTACTCACATTTTACTGGACAATTGAGTTAATATAAAAAAATGGTTATTGGATTCCTGCTATAATTTTATGTAATTAACATAAAAAGTGGGTCCATAAAATTTAAAAAAAAACTTAAAAAATTGTTCAGAATTGATGGCTTAGATTAGGTACCTTTTTCAATAACACTTTTTTCCTTGAAGATTTGTATAAAATGTATTCTTATGAAAGTGCAGCACACTAAGATCTGTGCAAATCCAGATCTTACAATCAAGTTGTTTTGCAACAAGGGCTTTAGAAAAGATAATTTGCAAAACATGTCTCCCCCTAACAGAATTTCAATTACCCACTAATCCAATTTAATGATTAAATAATGTATTTCTACATAAAAATGCAGTCTACACTTAACTGTTGGAATCCTAAAAATAGGGCAATGAATGTGTACTAGTAACATGAATCCCATTTGTTTGTACAAGCTGTTATTCATGTATACTTTCTCATAAAAATGATCTATGGCGTATTTATACAGTCCTACAGTATATTTAGATTGTTAGAGCAGCATATGCCTAGATGTCATCCATAATTAATTGGGCATACAGTATACACTGGAAAAAAGGGGGAAACTCAAACAATATTTAACAGATACATAAGAACAATGTCACAAACACTAATGAAAAATCATAAAGTTTGAGTAATGATAAACATTTAAATTTTAAAATAAATATTTAATAAAGGGACATTATAGTTCAAAAAGTACATGTTCTCATTCATTAGAGTATGTAATTTCAGCACTAGCGACCCTGCAATGCTACATGTTTAACCCAGCATATAGTTAAAGTACTGCTGATCCTGGGTGGATACAGCTGATGAGTCCTTTAAAATAATATATATCCAATAATATATATTAATTACAAAACACAAATTGAACCATACAGTAAATGTAAGAATACAACTTCCATAATAGTTATCGGATTTCTATCATTTTAAAATGAAAGAGCATCATGTATTGTTCATACAAACTATAAAGGAGGTTTCATGCAAACCAGACGTAAATTAACAATTGTATGCACTTATATCAGCCCCTAGTGGCCAAACTATGGAGACATCTTTTTTCCCTTTTTTTTTTTTTTTTTTTTTAAAAAATGACTAAAAAATACAGTAAAATTGAGCAGAGTTTTTCTTTTCTTACAGAGTTGAAAGAATCCTTTCATTTTCCTGCCCCCTGTTTATTTGACAGCCACTGTCCAATAACAGACTCCAAAACATATATAATGTGAACCCTTGCACATGCTCTGTAGGAGCTGGTGCCTCAGAAAGTGTGCATATAAAAGATAGTGCAAAATGTAATAATAGTAAATAGGATTTTTTTTTTTTAAATTGCATGGTCTCTCTGAATCATAAAAGTTTATGTCATAATCATGTTCCTTTAAATTAGTAGTTAACAATCAGCTAGATTACGAGTTGAGCGTTATGACTCAAATAGCAGCGTTATGGGCCATAACGCATCATTTTCTCTAACGCAGCCATTACAAGTCTTGTCAGTATAGGTATACCGCAAGCCTTTTAGCCTGTAATGCAACGTCAGTACCACACTCTTATAAATGACGTTTTTTAATGGGATTCCCATAGCGCTGGTATTACGAGTTTTGCGTTTTGGCTAAAAAAAAAGGCGTTACACTATAAAACGACAAGATGCGTAACGCCATCTAAAGTCAGTAGTTATGAGTGTTACGCTACAAATCTGTAACATAAAACCCATAACTAAACTGCTACAAAGTACACTAAACACCCATAAACTACCTCTTAACCCCTAAACCGAGGCCCTCCGGCATTGCAAACACTATATTAAATTTATTAACCCCTAATCTGCCACTCTTGACATACCGTCACTTAAAAAAATGTATTAACCCCTATTCCGCCGCTCCCCGACATCTTCACCACTATAATAAAACTTATAAGCCCCTAAACCGCCACCCTCCAGCATCGTAAACACTATTTAAATATAATTAACCCCTAATCTGCCGTCCGCCCACATCGACCGCACTATACTAAAGTTATTAAGCCCTACACCGCTGCCACTATAATAAACCTATTAACCCCTAAACTGCAAGCCCCCCACAACGAAATATACTAAGGTAAACTATTAACCCCTAAACCGAAAGCCCCCACATCGCAATAAACTAAATTAAACTAGTAACCCCTAAATCTCCCTAACTTTAGATTAAAATTACAATTTCCCTATCTTAAATTAAATTAAAACATACCTGTCAAATTAAAAAACTAACGGCTAGATTTAGAGTTCTGCGGCCAAAGGGGTGCGTTAGCTACGCGTGCTTTTTTCCCCCCCGCACCTTTTAAATACCGCTGGTATTTAGAGTTCATAAAGGCTGCGTTAGGCTCCAAAAAAGGGAGCGTATAGCATATTTACCGCCACTGCAACTCTAAATACCAGTGTTGCTTACAGACGCGGCCAGCTTCAAAAACGTGCTCGTGCACGATTCCCCCATAGAAAACAATGGGGCTGTTTGAGCTGAAAAAAAACCTAACACCTGCAAAAAAGCAGCGTTAAGCTCCTAACGCAGCCCCATTGTTTCCTATGGGGAAACACTTCCTAAGTCTGCACCTAACACCCTAACATGTACCCAGAGTCTAAACACCCCTAACCTTACACTTATTAAGCCCTAATCTGCCGCCCCCGCTACCGCTGACCCCTGCATATTATTATTAACCCCTAATCTGCCGCTCCGTACACCGCCGCAACCTACGTTATCCCTATGTACCCCTAATCTGCTGCCCCTAACACCGCCGACCCCTATGTTATATTTATTAAGCCCTAATCTGCCGCCCCCGCTACCGCTGACCCCTGCATATTATTATTAACCCCTAATCTGCCGCTCCGTACACCGCCGCAACCTACGTTATCCCTATGTACCCCTAATCTGCTGCCCCTAACATTGCCGACCCCTATATTATATTTATTAACCCCTAATCTGCCGCCCCCAACGTCGCCTCCACCTACCTACAATAATTAACCCCTAATCTGCCGACCGGATCTCACCGCTACTATAATAAATGTATTAACCCCTAAAGCTAAGTCTAACCCTAACACTAACACCTCCCTAAATTAAATATAATTTAAATCTAACGAAATAAATTAACTCTTATTAAATAAATTATTCCTATTTAAAGCTAAATACTTACCTTTAAAATAAACCCTAATATAGCTACAATATAAATTATAATTATATTGTAGCTATTTTAGGATTAATATTTATTTTACAGGTAACTTTGTAATTATTTTAACCAGGTACAATAGCTATTAAATAGTTAATAACTATTTAATAGCTACCTAGTTAAAATAATTACAAAATTACCTGTAAAATAAATCCTAACCTAAGTTACAATTAAACCTAACACTACACTATCAATAAATTAATTAAATAAAATACCTACAATTATCTACAATTAAATAAACTAACTAAAGTACAAAAAATAAAAAATAACTAAGTTACAAAAAATAAAAATATATTTACAAACATTAGAAAAATATTACAACAATTTTAAACTAATTACACCTACTCTAAGCCCCCTAATAAAATAACAAAGACCCCCAAAATAAAAAAATGCCCTACCCTATTCTAAAATTAAAATAGAAAAGCTCTTTTACCTTACCAGCCCTTAAAAGGGCCCTTTGCGGGGCATGCCCCAAAGAATTCAGCTCTTTTGCCTGTAAAAAAAAACATACAATACCCCCCCCCCCCAACATTACAACCCACCACCCACATACCCCTAATCTAACCCAACCCCCCCTTAAATAAACCTAACACTAAGCCCCTGAAGATCTCCCTACCTTGTCTTCACCTCGCCTGGTTCACCGATCCGTCCACCGAAGTCTTGATCCAAGCCTCCGAAGTCTTGATCCAAGCCCAAGCGGGGGCTGAAGAGTGACGTCCATCCTCCGGCTGAAGTCTTGATCCAACCTTAATTCCGATTGGCTGATAGAATCCTATCAGCCAATCGGAATTCGAGGGACGCCATCTTGGATGACGTCCCTTAAAGGAACCGTCATTCGTCGGGAAGTCGTCGGTGAAGATGGATGGATCCGCGCTGGAGGTCTTGAAGATCAGCCGGTCGTCATCGGATTGAAGAACATAGAAGATGCGGCTTGGAAGAAGATGTTTGCCAGTCCGGATGTCCTCTTCTGCTCGCTTGGATCAAGACCTCAGCCGGAGCATGGACGTCACTCTTCAGCCCCCGCTTGGGCTTGGATCAAGACTTCGGAGGCTTGGATCAAGACTTCGGTGGACGGATCGGTGAACCCGGCGAGATGAAGACAAGGTAGGGAGATCTTCAGGGGCTTAGTGTTAGGTTTATTTAAGGGGGGTTTGGGTTAGATTAGGGGTATGTGGGTGGTGGGTTGTAATGTTGGGGGGGGTATTGTATGTTTTTTTTTTACAGGCAAAAGAGCTGAATTCTTTGGGGCATGCCCCGCAAAGGGCCCTTTTAAGGGCTGGTAAGGTAAAAGAGCTTTTCTATTTTAATTTTAGAATAGGGTAGGGCATTTTTTTATTTTGGGGGTCTTTGTTATTTTATTAGGGGGTTTAGAGTAGGTGTAATTAGTTTAAAATTGAAGTAATATTTTTCTAATGTTTGTAAATATTTTTTTATTTTTTGTAACTTAGTTCCTTTTTAATTTTTGTACTTTAGTTAGTTTATTTCATTGTATTTATTTGTAGGTATTGTATTTAATTAATTTATTGATAATGTAGTGTTAGGTTTAATTGTAGATAATTGTAGGTATTTTATTTAATTAATTTATTGATAGTGTAGTGTTAGGTTTAATTGTAACTTAGGTTAGGAATTTTTTTACAGGTAATTTTGTAATTATTTTATCTAGGTAGCTATTAAATAGTTATTAACTATTTAATAGCTATTGTACCTGGTTAAAATAAATACAAAGTTGCCTGTAAAATAAATATTAATCCTAAAATAGCTACAATATAATTATTATTTATATTGTAGCTATATTAGGGTTTATTTTACAGGTAAGTATTTAGCTTTAAATAGGATTAATTTATTTAATAAGAGTTAATTTATTTCGTTAGATTTAAATTATATTTAACTTAGGGGGGTGTTAGTGTTAGACTTAGCTTTAGGGGTTAATACATTTATTAGAGTAGCGGTGAGCTCCGGTCGGCAGATTAGGCGTTAATACTTGAAGTTAGGTGTCGGCGATGTTAGGGAGGGCAGATTAGGGGTTAATACTATTTATTATAGAGTTATTGAGGCGGGAGTGAGGCGGATTAGGGGTTAATACATTTATTATAGTAGCGGTGCGGTCCGGTCGATTAGGGGTTAATAAGCGTAGGTAGGTGGCGGCGACGTTGGGGGCGGTAGATTAGGGGGTAATAAATATAATATAGGGGTCGGCGGTATTAGGGGCAGCAGATTAGGGGTACATAGGGATAACGTAGGTGGCGGCGGTGTACGGAGCGGCAGATTAGGGGTTAAAAATTTTAATAGAGTGGCGGCGATGTGGAGGGACCTCGGTTTAGTGGTACATAGGTAGTTTATGGGTGTTAATGTACTTTAGAGCACAGTAGTTAAAGGGACAGTAAACACTAATATTTTTTTTCTTTAATCAAAATTATCTTGTTTAATTATATTTATAAATCAGCTTCTTTTTTAAACGTTTTCTTTAGATGTTTAGATTTTACCCTCATAATTTCTTTTATTTGCAAATAGACAGCCCACCCACCGCTTCTCCTTACTTTTTTTTTTATTTTACCATTTGTTTGTTCTGCCTATCACTGCGTTACCGATCGCGCCATTGCATTCTATTGAGCGCGCCCGTCATTATCACACAAAAAAAAATCGGATTCTGCGCATGCGCACTTTGTTACTTTTTCCCCTCAGTTGTCAAACTGACTGTCAGTGAGGTAAACAACGGATTGCCGCTTTTGCAATCCCTTTGTTACATCAATAGTTGTCTAGTGAATTAAAATATGCACTTATCTGATTTACTTTACAGAAATAAGAATGTGTAGCAATGATTCACTATTTTTTCATGCAAAAAAATAATTTCAATATGTATGTAAGGCTGTATAATAATAAAAGATTGAACAAGATAGGAAGAAAAATATGTAAATGGATAAAGCACATACTGCATTGTACCTTATAGCGGTATTTTCATTTTTTTTCCATTGTTGCTCAGTGCCTTTATTTCAATGAGCTTCATGAGCGCGCTCATTAGCATGATCAGGGGGTGTGTCAAGGGGCGGATAGAAAAACAAAAACATTAGATTGTGTCAGAGGGCGGAGTTTAGAATATACAACTGGGAATTTTTTTCTAATAAACAAAGTCTTCTGTTTACTGACCCTTTAAGAGCTTTATAAACCGGCGTTAGCCCAGAAAGCTCTTAACTACTGACTTTTTTCTGCGGCTGGAGTTTTGTCGTTAGATTTCTAACGCTCACTTCAGCCAAGACTCTAAATACCGGCGTTAGAAAGATCCCATTGAAAAGATAGGATACGCAAATGGCGTAGGGGGATCTGCGGTATGGAAAAGTCGCGGCTGCAAAGTGAGCGTTAGACCCTTTCCTGACTGACTCCAAATACCAGCGGGCGGTAAAAAACAGCGTTAGGAGCCTCTAACGCTGGTTTGGACGGCTAACGCAGAACTCAAAATCTAGGCCTAAATTTAAACTAACAATTAAACTAATAATTATTAAAATAACTACAAATTAAATAAAACTAAACTACACATTAAAAAAATCCTAACACTAAAAATTACAAACGATCTAAATACAAAAAATAAAAAAGACTAAATTACAAAAAATAACAAACGAAATTATCCAAAATAAAAAAGAATTACACATAATCTAATAGCCCTATCAAAATAAAAAAAGCCCACCCAAAATAAAAAAAAACCTAGCCTACAATAAACTACCAATAACCTTTAAAAGGGCCTTTTGTAGGGCATTGCCCTAAGTTAAACAGCTCTTATACCTGTAAAAAATACAAAGACCCCCCAACAGTAAAACTCACCACCCAACCAACCTCCCCAAAATAAAAAAACCTAACTCTAACAAAAAGCTAAGGCCTAGATTTGGAGTTCGGCGGTAGCCGTCAAAACCAGCGTTAGAGGCTCCTAACGCTGGTTTTGGCCGCCCGCTGGTATTTGGAGTCAGTGATTAAAGGGTCTAACGCTCACTTTTCAGCCGCGACTTTTCCATACCGCAGATCCCCCTACGCCATTTGCGTAGCCTATCTTTTCAATGGGATCTTTCTAACGCTGGTATTTAGAGTCGTTTCTGAAGTGAGCGTTAGAGCTCTAACGACAAAATTCCAGCCGCCTGAAAATAGCAGGAATTAAGAGCTTTCTGGCTAACGCCGGTTTATAAAGCTCTTAACTACTGTACCCTAAAGTACACTAACACCCATAAACTACCTATGTACCCCTAAACCGAGCTCCCGCCACATCGCCGCCACTCTATTTAAATTTTTAACCCCTAATCTGCCGACCGCCACCTACGTTATACTTATGTACCCCTAATCTGCTGCCCCTAACCCCGCCGACCCCTATATTATATTTCTTAACCCCTAACTTGCCCCCCACAACGTCGCCGCAAGCTACTTAAAATAATTAACCCCTAATCTTCCGACCGCAAATCGCCGCCACCTACGTTATCCCTATGTACCCCTAATCTGCTGCCCCTAACATCGCCGACCCCTATATTATATTTATTAACCCCTAATCTGCCACCCTCAACGTCGCCGACACCTGCCTACACTTATTAACCCCTAATCTGCCGAGCGGACCTGAGCGCTACTATAATAAAGTTATTAACCCCTAACCCGCCTCACTAACCCTATCATAAATAGTATTAACCCCTAATCTGCCCTCCCTAACATCGCCGACACCTAACTCAATCTAACTTCAATCAGATTGAGCTCGCATTCTATTGGCTGTTCCGATCAGCCAATAGAATGCGAGCTCAATCTGATTGGCTGATTGGATCGGCCAATCGGATTGAACTAGATTCTGATTGGCTGATTCCATCAGCCAATCAGAAAATTCCTACCTTAATTCCGATTGGCTGATAGAATCCTATCAGCCAATCGGAATTCGAGGGACGCCATCTTGGATGACGTCCCTTAAAGGAACAGTCATTCGTCGTTCAGTCGTCGGTCCGGATGGATGTTCCGCGCTGGATGTCTTCAGGATCCTGCCGCTTCGCTCCGGATGGAAGAAGATCGAAGATGCCGCTTGGAGAAGATGTTTGCCGGTCCGGATGTCCTCTTCTTGCCGGATAGGAGGAAGACTTTGGAGCCTCTTCTGGACCGGATTATGGATCGCCAACCCCCGCTTGGGTTGGATGAAGATGTTGGAGCCAGGACGGATCGGTGAACCTGGTATGGTGAAGACAAGGTAGGAAGATCTTCAGGGGCTTAGTGTTAGGTTTCTTTAAGGGGGTTTGGGTTAGATTAGGGGTATGTGGGTGGTGGGTTGTAATGTTGGGGGGGGGGTATTGTATGTTTTTTTTTACAGGCAAAAGAGCTGAAATTCTTGGGGCATGCCCCGCAAAGGGCCCTGTTCAGGGCTGGTAAGGTAAAAGAGCTTGTAACTTTTTTAATTTAGAATAGGGTAGGGAATTTTTTATTTTGGGGGGCTTTGTTATTTTATTAGGGGGCTTAGAGTAGGTGTAATTAGTTTAAAATTGTTGTAATATTTTTCTTATGTTTGTAAATATTTTTTTATTTTCTGTAACTTAGTTCTTTTTTATTTTTTGTACTTTAGATAGTTTATTTAATTGTATTTATTTGTAGGAATTGTGTTTAATTAATTTATTGATAGTGTAGTGTTAGGTTAATTGTAGGTAATTGTAGGTAGTTTATTTAATTATTTTATTGATAGGGTAGTGTTAGGTTTAATTATAACTTAGGTTAGGATTTATTTTACAGGTAAATTTGTTATTATTTTAACTAGGTAACTATTAAATAGTTCTTAACTATTTAATAGCTATTGTACCTGGTTAAAATAATTACAAAGTTGCCTGTAAAATAAATATTAATCCTAAAATAGCTATAATATAATTATAATTTATATTGTAGCTATATTAGGATTTATTTTACAGGTAAGTATTTAGCTTTAAATAGGAATAAGTTATTTAATAAGAGTTAATTTATTTCGTTAGATTTAAATTATATTTAACTTAGGGGGGTGTTAGTGTTAGGGTTAGACTTAGCTTTAGGGGTTAATACATTTATTAGAATAGCGGTGAGCTCCGGTCGGCAGATTAGGGGTTAATAATTGAAGTTAGGTGTCGGCGATGTTAGGGAGGGCAGATTAGGGGTTAATACTATTTATGATAGGGTTAGTGAGGCGGATTAGGGGTTAATAACTTTATTATAGTAGCGGTGCGGTCCGCTCGGCAGATTAGGGGTTAATAAGTGTAGGCAGGTGTCGGCGACGTTGTGGGGGGCAGGTTAGGGGTTAATAAATATAATATAGGGGTCGGCGGTGTTAGGGGTAGCAGATTAGGGGTACATAGGGATAACGTAGGTGGCGGCGGTTTACGGAGCGGCAGATTAGGGGTTTAAAAAAATATGCAGGGGTCAGCGATAGCGGGGGCGGCAGATTAGGGGTTAATACGTGTAAGGGTAGGGGTGTTTAGACTCGGGGTACATGTTAGAGTGTTAGGTGCAGACGTAGGAAGTGTTTCCCCATAGGAAACAATGGGGCTGCGTTAGGAGCTGAACGCTGCTTTTTTGCAGGTGTTAGGTTTTTTTTCAGCTCAAACAGCCCCATTGTTTCCTATGGGGGAATCGTGCACGAGCACGTTTTTGAGGCCGGCCGCGTCCGTAAGCAACTCTGGTATCGAGAGTTGCATTTGCGGTAAAAATGCTCTACGCTCCTTTTTTGGAGCCTAACGCAGCATTTGATTAAACTCTCGATACCAGAGTTAAATTTATGGTGCGGCCAGAAAAAAGCCCGCGGAGCGTTAGCAGCCCTTTTACCGCCGAACTCCAAATCTAGGCCTAAGTGTGATGCGAGAATCCAGAAGTGGACCCGTTGCTCAGTGTGCCTAGAGGGATATGGCTGCACCTCACTGACGAGGCCCACAATAGGCCGAAACGTACATCTGGGGTTTTGCTGTTTCTCTCGTTCAGAGAGGGATTGCCTGGTATTTTGGGGCTGGACTGTACTGTTAAGTCAGGATCAGACTGATATGCTTCAGGAAAGGTATTCTCTGTGAAAGGCACATGTTGAGCAAAAAGAGGCTGCTTCTTGGGTGGTAACTAGCCATAGAACAAGCTATTATGCTTTTGTTCGTTCCCAGGTTGAGCGATTCTCTCTTCTTATTATGCCAGGAAAATATACCACTGATAGATAGTCCTTTGTAGTATATTTAAATGGAGTTGGAAGAACAGTATATATTTTAATGCTAAATATTAAGACAGGGCAATTCTATAGAAGAAATGGTGAATGTGAAACATAGCGGTAATTGGTGAATCATAAACAGAGAGTGTTTAAAACAAAAGGTCATGATGGAACCTAGACTAAAAATTAGTCCTTCCTTTAAACCTGAGACAATGGTAGTTTTCACTGAAATTTAGTAGTTTTAGAATATAATAAGTAAAACAAACAGAAGTCTCCTACAGACAAAAATGGTTTTATTTATAAATATATGTCAACTAAATTGTACTAGGTTAATATAAAGTGCTTCTGACCTTTACAAACAAAGCAAAAAATGCCAAGAGCTGAATAAAACCTACAAATATGCATGCAGCTGATAGGCAAGTGACCTTTAATTTGATAGCCATGGATGCTGTCAGTAGTGAAAATTTCTGTCATATTCTATCATATGGCTTTATATCTATCTCTGGCAACATAATGGTTAGCATTGTATAGTCAATTTGTTTGCCACCATGTAAAACATAATTTATGCTTACCTGATAAATATATTTATTTCCAGATATGTTGAGTCCACGGAATCATCAATTACTAGTGGGAATATCACTCCTGGCCAGCAGGAGGAGGCAAAGAGCACTACAGCAAAGCTGCTATATATGTCACTTCCCTTCCCTTACCTATAATCCTAAGTCATTCGGCCGAAGGAAAAATGGAAAAAGAAGATAACACAAAAAAGTGTAGAGGTGCCTGAGGTTTTAGAAAAAATAACTAACTGTCTTAAATAAAGAGTGGGCCGTGGACTCACCATATCTGGAAATAAATACATTTATCAGGTAAGCATAAATTATGTTTTCTTTCCTAATATATGATGAGTCCATAGAATCATCAATTACTAGTGGGAATGAATACCCAAGCTAGAGGGCACAGATGATAAGGGAGGGACAAGACAGGTAGACCTAAACAGAAGGCACCACTGCCTAAAGAACCCTTCTCCCAAAAGAAGCCTCAGCTGAGGCAAACGCATCAAATTTATAAAACTTTGAAAAAGTATGCAAAGAGGACCAAGTTGCAGCCTTGCAAATCTGTTCCAAGAAACTTCATTTTTAAATGCCCAGGAAGAAGAAACAGCCCTTGTGGAATGAGCAGTGATTCTATCAGAAGGTTGCTGTCCAGCAATCTCATAGGCCAAACTTATAATACTCCTTAGCCAAAGAGAAAGAGAAGTAGCTGTAGCTTTCTGACCCTTGCGCTTCCCAGAAAAACAAACAAAGCAGAAGACTGACGAAAGTCCTTAGTCTCCTGAAGATAAAACTTCAAAGCACGCACAACATCTAGCTTGTACAACAAACACTCCTTAGGAGAAGGAGGATTAGGACACAAAGAAGGAACCACGATCTCCTGATTAAAATTCTTGTTTGAAACAACCTTAGGTAGGAAACCTAATTTAGTACGTAGAACCACCTTATCAGAATGAAAAATAAGATAAGGTGAATCAAACTGCAGAGCCGAGAGTTCCGAAACTTTCCGAGCAGAAGAAATAGCAACAAGAAACAAAACCTTCCAAGATAACATCTTAATATCTAAGGAATGCATAGGTTCAAACGGAGCCCACTGAAAAACAAGGTTAAGACTCCAGGGAGGAGTAACGGACTTAAACACAGGCCTGATCTTAACCAAGGCCTGACAAAAGGATTGCACGTCTGGCGCACCCGCCAAACGCTTATGTAATAAAATAGACAACGCAGAAATCCGACCTTTCAGAGTACTAGCTGACAAACCCTTCTCCAGACCCTCCTGGAGAAAAGACAAAATCCTAGGAATCCTGACTCTACTCCAAGAGTAGCCTCTGGATTCACACCAATACAGATATTTACGCCATATCTTATAGTAAATCTTTCTTGTCACAGGCTTACAAGCCTGAATCATGGTCTTAATGACCGACTCTGAAAACCCACACTTAGATAGAGTCAAGCGTTCAATCTCCAAGCAGTCAGCTTCAGAGAAACAAGATTTGGATGAAGAAAAGGACCCTGAAGTAGAAGGTCCTTCCTCAGAGGTAGTTTCCACAGAGGTAGAGACGACATTTCCACTAGATCTGCATGCCAGATCCTGTGAGGCAACACTGACGCTATGAGAATCACTGACGCCCTCTTCTGCTGGATCCGAGCAATGACTCTTGGGAGGAGAGCGAACGGAGCAAATATGTAAGCTAGACTGAAATTCCAAGGGACCGCAAGAGCATCTATCAAGAAAGCCTGTGGATCCCTTGACCTCGAGCCGTACCTCAGAAGCTTTGCATTCTGCCGAGAAGCCATGTTATCCAGTTCTGACTGCCCCCAATTGAGGATTAACCTGGAAAATACTTCTGGATGGAGTTCCCACTTCACCGGATCAAAGGTCTGTCGGCTCAGAAAATCCGCCTCCCAATTGCCTGTGGATCGCAGAAAGACAACGACGGATTATCCGGGCCACCTCTGTCATGGCCAAGGAACTCCAAGTTCCCCCCTGGTGGTTGATGTATGCCATTGATGTTATGTTGTCCGACTGGAACCTGATAAACCGGGCTAAGGCTAACAGAGGTCAGGTCAGTAGAGTATTGAAAATCGCCCTCAGTTCTAGAATGTTTATAGGGAGAACTAACTCCTCTCGAATCCAAAGACCCTGAGTCTTCAATGACTCCTAAATTGCTCCCCAAACTAGAAGGCTGGCATCCGTGGTCACGATCACACAGGAAGGTCTGTGAAAGCAAGTTCCCTGGGAGAGGTGTTCCTGAGACAACCACCACAGAAGAGAGTCCCTTGTCGCCTGATGCAGAACTATTTGCGGAGACAGATCTGCATAGTGCCCGTTCAATTGCCTTAACATGCATAACTGCAGAGGTCTGAGATGGAACCAAGCAAATGGAATGATGTCCATAGAAGCTACCATCAGACCAATTACCTCCATACATAGAGCCACTGACGGCCGAGGAGAGGACTGAAGGACAAGACAAGAGCCAAAGATCTTTGTTTTTCTGACCTCTGTCAGAAATATCTTCATTAGTAGGGAGTCTATTATGGTCCCTAAAAACACTACTCTTGTAGCTGGAATCAGAGAACTCTTTTCCAGATACACCTTCCAACCGTGGGAGTGAAGAAAAGACAACAAGATCTCCATATGAGAGTTTGCTTGTTGAAAAACATAATTTATGCTTACCTGATAAATTCCTTTCTTCTGTAGTGTGATCAGTCCACGGGTCATCATTACTTGTGGGATATTAACTGCTCCCCTACAGGAAGTGCAAGAGGATTCACCCAGCAGAGTTGCTATATAGCTCCTCCCCTCTACGTCACCTCCAGTCATTCGACCAAGGACCAATGAGAAAGGAGAAGCCAAGGGTGTAGTGGTGACTGGAGTATAATTTAAAAAATATTTACCTGCCTTAAAAAAACAGGGCGGGCCGTGGACTGATCACACTACAGAAGAAAGGAATTTATCAGGTAAGCATAAATTATGTTTTCTTCTGTTAAGTGTGATCAGTCCACGGGTCATCATTACTTGTGGGATACCAATACCAAAGCAAAAGTACACGGATGACGGGAGGGATAGGCAGGCTCTTTATACAGAAGGAACCACTGCCTGAAGAACCTTTCTCCCAAAAATAGCCTCCGAGGAAGCAAAAGTGTCAAATTTGTAAAATTTGGAAAAAGTATGAAGCGAAGACCAAGTTGCAGCCTTGCAAATCTGTTCAACAGAGGCCTCATTCTTAAAGGCCCAAGTGGAAGCCACAGCTCTAGTGGAATGAGCTGTAATTCTTTCAGGAGGCTGCTGTCCAGCAGTCTCATAAGCTAAACGAATTATGCTACGAAGCCAAAAAGAGAGAGAGGTAGCAGAAGCTTTTTGACCTCTCCTCTGACCAGAGTAAACGACAAACAGGGAAGACGTTTGTCGAAAATCTTTAGTTGCCTGTAAATAAAATTTAAGGGCACGAACTACATCCAGATTGTGCAAAAGACGTTCCTTCCTCGAAGAAGGATTTGGGCACAAGGATGGAACAACAATCTCCTGATTGATATTCCTGTTAGTGACTACCTTAGGTAAGAACCCAGGTTTAGTACGCAGAACTACCTTATCCGAGTGAAAAATCAAATAAGGAGAATCACAATGTAAGGCTGATAATTCAGAGACTCTTCGAGCCGAGGAAATAGCCATTAAAAATAGAACTTTCCAAGATAACAACTTTATATCAATGGAATGAAGGGGTTCAAACGGAACACCCTGTAAAACGTTAAGAACAAGGTTTAAACTCCATGGTGGAGCCACAGCTTTAAACACAGGTTTAATCCTGGCCAAAGCCTGACAAAAAGCCTGAACGTCTGGAACTTCTGACAGACGCTTGTGTAACAGAATGGACAGAGCTGAGATCTGTCCCTTTAAGGAACTAGCGGATAACCCCTTTTCTAAACCTTCTTGTAGAAAAGACAATATCCTAGGAATCCTAACCTTACTCCAAGAGTAACCTTTGGATTCGCACCAATATAGGTATTTACGCCATATTTTATGGTAAATCTTTCTGGTAACAGGCTTCCTAGCCTGTATTAAGGTATCAATAACTGACTCAGAAAAACCACGCATTGATAAGATCAAGCGTTCAATTTCCAAGCAGTCCGCTTCAGAGAATTTAGATTTTGATGTTTGAAAGGACCCTGAATCAGAAGGTCCTGTTTCAGAGGTAACGACCAAGGTGGACAGAATGACATGTCCACCAGATCTGCATACCAAGTCCTGCGTGGCCATGCAGGCGCTATTAGAATCACTGATGCTTTCTCCTGTTTGATTCTGGCAATCAATCGAGGAAGCATCGGGAAAGGTGGAAACACATAAGCCATCCTGAAGGTCCATGGTGCTGTCAAGGCATCTATCAGGACCGCTCCCGGATCCCTGGATCTGGACCCGTAGCGCGGAAGCTTGGCGTTCTGTCGAGACGCCATGAGATCTATCTCTGGTTTGCCCCAACGTCGAAGTATTTGGGCAAAGACCTCTGGATGAAGTTCCCACTCCCCCGGATGAAAAGTCTGACGACTTAAGAAATCCGCCTCCCAGTTCTCCACTCCCGGGATGTGGATTGCAGACAGGTGGCAAGAGTGAGACTCTGCCCAGCGAATTATCTTCGATACTTCCATCATTGCTAGGGAGCTTCTTGTCCCTCCCTGATGGTTGATATAAGCTACAGTCGTGATGTTGTCCGACTGGAACCTGATGAACCCCCGAGTTGTTAACTGGGGCCAAGCCAGAAGAGCATTGAGGACTGCTCTCAATTCCAGAATGTTTATTGGAAGAAAACTCTCCTCCTGATTCCATAGTCCCTGAGCCTTCAGAGAATTCCAGACAGCGCCCCAACCTAGTAGGCTGGCGTCTGTTGTTACAATTGACCAGTCTGGCCTGCTGAATGGCATTCCCCTGGACAGATGTGGCCAATAAAGCCACCATAGAAGAGAATTTCTGGTCTCTTGATTCAGATTTAGAGTGTTGAATGGAATGAAGGACACGGCATGCATTTTGAAGTTTTGTTAACCTGTCCTCTGTCAGGTAAATTTTCATTTCTACAGAATCTATCAGAGTCCCCAGGAAGGGAACTCTTGTGAGTGGAAAGAGAGAACTTTTCTCTTCGTTCACTTTCCATCCATGCGACCTTAGAAATGCCAGTACTATCTCTGTATGAGATTTGGCAGTTTGAAAGCTTGAAGCTTGTATCAGTATGTCGTCTAAGTACGGAGCTACTGAAATTCCTCGCGGTCTTAGTACCGCCAGAAGAGTGCCCAGAACCTTTGTGAAGATTCTTGGAGCCGTAGCCAGTCCGAATGGAAGAGCTACAAACTGGTAATGCCTGTCTAAAAAGGCAAACCTTAGATACCGGTAATGACTTCTGTGAATCGGTATGTGAAGGTAAGCATCCTTTAAATCCACTGTGGTCATGTACTGACCCTCTTGGATCATGGGCAAAAATTGTTCGAAAAGTTTCCATCTTGAACGATGGAACTCTTAGGAATTTGTTTAGGATCTTTAAATCCAAGATTGGCCTGAAGGTTCCCTCTTTTTTGGGAACTACAAACAGATTTGAGTAAAACCCTTGTCCTTGTTCCAACCGCGGAACTGGATGGATCACTCCCATTAATAAAAGATCTTGTACGCAGCGTAGAAACGCTTCCTTCTTTGTTAGGTTTGTTGACAACCTTGACAGATGAAATCTCCCTCTTGGGGGAGAGGATTTGAAGTCCAGAAGGTATCCCTGAGATATGATCTCTAACGCCCAGGGATCCTGAACATCTCTTGCCCAAGCCTGGGCGAAGAGGGAAAGTCTGCCCCCCACTAGATCCGGTCCCGGATCGGGGGCCCTCAATTCATGCTGTCTTAGGGGCAGCAGCAGGTTTTCTGGCCTGTTTGCCCCTGTTCCAGGACTGGTTAGGTTTCCAGCCTTGTCTGTAGCGAGCAACAGCTCCTTCCTGTTTTGGTGCAGAGGAAGTTGATGCTGCTCCTGCTTTGAAATTACGAAAGGAACGAAAATTGGACTGTCTAGCCTTGGCTTTGGCCTTGTCCTGAGGCAGGGCATGACCTTTACCTCCTGTAATGTCAGCAATAATCTCTTTCAAGCCGGGCCCGAATAAGGTCTGCCCTTTGAAAGGAATATTAAGCAATTTAGATTTAGACGTAACATCAGCTGACCAGGATTTCAGCCACAGAGCTCTGCGTGTCTGAATGGCGAATCCTGAATTTTTAGCCGCAAGTTTAGTTAAATGTACTACGGCATCTGAAATAAATGAATTAGCTAACTTAAGGAATTTAAGTTTGTGTGTGATGTCATCTAGTGTGGATGATTGAAGTGTCTCTTCCAGAGACTCAAACCAAAATGCTGCTGCAGCCGTGACAGGCGCAATACATGCAAGAGGTTGCAATATAAATCCTTGTTGAACAAACATTTTCTTAAGGTAACCCTCTAATTTTTTATCCATTGGATCTGAAAAAGCACAGCTATCCTCCACTGGGATAGTGGTACGCTTAGCTAAAGTAGAAACTGCTCCCTCCACCTTAGGGACCATTTGCCATAAATCCCGTGTGGCGGCGTCTATTGGAAACATTTTTCTAAATATAGGAGGGGGTGAGAAAGGCACACCGGGTCTATCCCACTCCTTAGTAACAATGTCAGTAAGTCTCTTAGGTATAGGAAAAACGTCAGTACTCGTCGGTACCGCAAAATATTTATCCAACCTACACATTTTTTCTGGGATTGCAACTGTGTTACAATCATTCAGAGCCGCTAATACCTCCCCTAGTAACACACGGAGGTTCTCAAGCTTAAATTTAAAATTTGAAATGTCTGAGTCCAGTTTATTTGGATCAGAACAGTCACCCACAGAATGAAGCTCTCCGTCTTCACGTTCTGCAAACTGTGACGCAGTATCAGACATGGCCCTTGCATTATCAGCGCACTCTGTTCTCACCCCAGAGTGATCACGTTTACCTCTTAGTTCTGGTAGTTTAGCCAAAACTTCAGTCATAACAGTAGCCATATCTTGTAATGTGATTTGTAATGGCCGCCCAGATGTACTCGGCGCTACAATATCACGCACCTCCTGAGCGGGAGATGCAGGTACTGACACGTGAGGCGAGTTAGCCGGCATAACTCTCCCCTCGTTGTTTGGTGAAATATGTTCAATTTGTACAGATTTGTACAATTCAATTTGTACAGATTGACTGTTTTTTAAAGTAGCATCAATACATTTAGTACATAAATTTCTATTGGGCTCCACTTTGGCATTAACACATATAGCACAGAGATATTCCTCTGAATCAGACATGTTTAACACACTAGCAAATAAACAGCAACTTGGAAATACTTTACAAAGTAATTTACAAATAATATGAAAACGAACTGTGCCTTTAAGAAGCACAGAAAAATATTATAACAGTTAAAATAATTAAGTTATAGCATCAATCTTTGTCAGAATATACAGTTTTAGCAAAGGATTGTTCCCCTCAGCAAATGATAACTAACCCAGGCAGCAGAAAAAAATACACAAATAAACGTTTTTTGTTTTTTTTGTTTTTTTTTTATCACAGTCAATACAATCTGTAATGATTACTTCCCTCAAAAAAGGCTTTGGAGATCCCTGAACTCTGTAGAGATGAACCGGATCATGCAGGAAGAAAATGAATCTCTGACTGAGTTTTTTCTGATGCATAGTGAAAGCACCAAAATGGCCCCTCCCCCACACACATAACAGTGAGAGGGATCAGTGAACTGCTCTAATTTAAATCAAAACTATTGCCAAGTGGAAAAATAGTGCCCAAAACATTTTTTCACCCAGTACCTCAGAGAAAAAAACGTTTTTACATGCCAGCAAAAAAACGTTTTACCTCAATAATTAATTGTCATTTAAAACCTATTGCAAGTCCCTGCAAATTAGGTTAAGTCTATGTATACAGTCTAAAAACCAGAGAAGTATAAAATATACATACATGACAGCCTGATATCAGCTACATCTACTGCATTCAAGGCTGGGTTTACATTATAACGGTATGGCAGGATTTTCTCATCAATTCCATGTCAGAAAATAATAAACTGCTACATACCTCTTTGCAGATTAATCTGCCTGCTGTCCCCTGATCTGAAGTTTGCCTCTCCTCAGATGGCCGAGAAACAGCAATATGATCTTAACTACTCCGGCTAAAATCATAGAAAAAAACTCAGGTAGATTCTTCTTCAAATTCTACCAGAGAAGGAATAACACACTCCGGTGCTATTATAAAACAACAAACTTTTGATTGAAGATATAAAAACTAAATATATCACCATAGTCCTCTCACACATCCTATCTAGTCGTTGGGTGCAAGAGAATGACTGGGGGTGACGTAGAGGGGAGGAGCTATATAGCAACTCTGCTGGGTGAATCCTCTTGCACTTCCTGTAGGGGAGCAGTTAATATCCCACAAGTAATGATGACCCGTGGACTGATCACACTTAACAGAAGAAAGACGGCACCTGATCCGAAATGTCCAGATAAGGCTCTACTGCAATGCCCCAAGACTGGATCACTGCCAAAAGAGCCCCCAGGACCTTTGAGAAAATTCTGGGAGCTATGGCAAGGCCGAATGGAAGAGCCACAAACTGAAAATGATTGTCTAAGAAAGCAAACCTTAGAAACTTGTGATGATCCCGGTGAATGGGAACATGAAGGTGCCCATCCTTTAAGTCTATGGTTGTCATAAACTGACCCTCTTGAACCAAAGGAAGAATGGAACGTATAGGGGCCTATTTATCAAGCCGTCAACGGCAAATATGCTGGAATTCCGCAGTGTAATTGTGGCAAGTCTGATTCGCCTTATTTATCAAAGGCTACAGACCAGCAAAAGTAACATTTTGTGACGTAACATACGATCCGCCGATCTCAGTCCGGCACAGATCGATGCTTACGTCACTACACTTGTTCCGAATGCAAATTCGGCATTATCTGACTACTTTTGCTACTTAACAAATAACTAGCAGGTACACTCGCCACCATTCCGGCCCAGCGTACCTGGTTTTCAATCCGCCACCCTGGAGGCGGCAGATGCCATAGGAATCAATGGGAGTCTGAAAGCAGCGAAAGCTTATGTTTGCTGCTGCCCGATATCCCATTGATTCCTATGGTAGAATGAAAGTTATGTTTACACCCAACACCCTAACATGTACCCCGAGTCTAAACACCCCTTATCTGTCGTCCCCTACACCGCCACCACCTACATTATACTTATTAACCCCTAATCTGCGGCCCCCGACACCGCCGCCACCTACATAAGAGTATTAACCTCTATCCCGCCGCTCCTGGAGCCCACCGCAAGTAAATAAATGTATTAACCCCTAAACCGCCAGCCCCCCACATCACCATAAACTAAATTAAACTATTAACCCCTAAACCTAACAACCCGCTAACTTTATATTAAATATTAACTCATTCCTATCTTATAATAAATTTAAACTTACCTTTAGATTTAAATGAATCTATATTTTTTTTTTTTTGTTTAAATAATTTTTATTGAGGTTCATAAATAGGCTTACAAACAATTATCATCGTAAACAAGGTATAAATCATAGTACCACAACATTTTACAGTACATATCCAAAATAAACATAAGAGCTGCGTCCATTTTCATAATACCTTGAGCTTAGTACAGGAGTATATCAAATATCCTAATATATGTTTACAATCCAATTTCTCGTTGTAGCCTAGTATTTAACAATGATGAAAAAAAAAAAAAAGAAGGAACCTCATATTTTCACTTATTTCTTAGAAGTAGTTCCCTTAATGAGCCTTTAAGACCTCTTGGGCCCAATTCTTTACATAAGTGTTGCATAGGGAAATGCAGTAACATAATAAACAACAGTGAATACTAAACATAAACAACCTGCTAATATGAGGATGAAAAAACATCACAAGGATGTTACAGTTTCTGAATGACTTATCAGGTTGCTTCCTTAATGGATGTAAGTAATATTATACTAAAACTGTATGAAAGGACATTTTCCCGCATTGAAAAGAAGAATAACATATAAGTCGTTTATAGTGGGGGAAAATAAATATTAAAGTAGAAGTAGAACTACTATGTGGTTCAAAGTTTATATATATAGATTCCTTATTGTAAAAATGCACAGGTATTCAACATGAAGCAAGGACATGAGGTTCAAACTTCAATACATAAGAAAAAATATGATTACATTTGTGGTATTTATCTAGGGAAACCGCATTAAAACACATCAAGCATATTTACGGATGCCAGAGTGTATTGGTGGGAGGGGGGAACTATATATGCATGTAACAAAAAAAGAGTAGAAATTGTTTATGGAAACAACAGAAATTTGTGGGAGGGGGAGATATATAGATAGACAATCAAATATATAAACAACCGGGTAGCAAGTAGATTTATGCTCTGTAAATCTATAACAGACCTGTAAATGTTATTGGGCAGCATAGTGTTAAATATAATTAACTTGTACATGAACTAAGCCACTAACTGGTGATGTGCCTGAAAACATTTTATAGGCGTACCTATGTTGTCAGAGAAACATGGTCCATGTTAGTTGTTTAACTATATATGTAAACAGAGCTATAAATAGAATATGCCACAGAGGTTAATTAATAGAGGATGGTAAATAAAACAGAATCATTGTAAGGTCCCATAGTAATAAAAGGTCACTATCAGCAGCTAAGGTGTATTGGCAGAGCAAAGGAATTAGAGTGGTTTCTGAAAGGTATAGGGTCAATATATGGTTTAGTATAGTAGGTATGAATGTATATATACACTTATATACAGAAGTGCCAACAAGTAGAGAGTGTTGTATATCTGGATGCACATGGAGTGTAATACTGACAATTAGGGAAAGCAAATATCCCAAAAAAGAGACACCCTGAAGATGCATTGTGCTATTATACCTGTTTCTATACTAACATGTTCAATATAGTATGACCTTTGTTAGTACAGGGGGAAATATGGATACAACTAGATGAGAATGATATTTATTAATTTCTCCTATTTATATCTCACCTACTGGGCATGGGCCCTATACCCAGCAATGGTGTTTCACATGGTTAAAGGAGAAGGAATATAGTAAGCTCTATGGATTTAAACCATACTAAATAAACAGGTCATTTATATCATAGATAAGATCCAGCTATTTAGGGAGTACAGATAGGAAAATGTAATTACTCCAGTGGCATAATGAGGACAAAACAACAAATGTAGCAAGCCTCATCTTAAACTCCTATACAGCTCTATGATTAAGGCATTATAGGTAGGGGAATGAACAACTTCCATGTAAAGTGTAGATATCAGAAAGGAGGGAAACTATCAAAAATAAATACCAGATACAGATTGCAGATGCCTGAGGAGTATTGCTGATGTTCCCAACGATGACCAGAATCTGTGCTCATTAATATATTTATGGGGAACAAGTCTCAATTCCCAATTCCCAAGACAGGGAGTCTTGAGGAAGATAAGAATCAGTCATTTAGGCTGCAAAATCCCACAGGTCTGCCGTGTAGTTCAAGTTATAACTAAACTGTGACTCCCCTCTAGTGGTTATGAATGGCCATTACATCTTCTAGCAGGTTATTGTATTATGAATCTAACACACAAAGCATACATAGATAATATACCTAAAAAACTATTAAACAGTGTAATAGTCGTTACAAGTGTTTTTTGTGTGTAATAAACAAACTGGAGAGTAAAACTGTAAAACACTAATAGATAACAAACAAAATAAGCTTGAAGGAAACATCGAGTTCAAACCCACTTATGTTGGGCAGTCTAGAAATGATCAAACATGCTTGCTTCGTAGCCAAAGTCACTCAGAAGTCCTCAATTAGTGCAGTGAGCTTGGTAAAATTCAGGACTAACCCTTTAACCAATGCCTCTAGGGACCATGACTTCCGTGCCCGGCTGGAGTGTCCACTCTAATGAGCATTCTGATGGGTTGCCAGGACCCACAAGCGATCTCTTGCCAACCAAGGACTTGTGAAGCAGGGCCTTAGGTGGGTATTTAGGCATCAAAAAGACAACAAATGCTAATGGTAGTTTAATGGGTCTTACCACTGTAAATGCGAACTGTGTCAGGACCGAGCCTGATTGCAGACCATGATGAACCCCATCAGCTGTTCCATCAGCATACTGTGAATCTTCTGTCACGGCTAATACCATGTCCTGGTGGTCATGGGGTTCGTCGCCACCATAGGGAGCAGCCACGTGGTTAGTGTCATCTGTCTCTAATGGCGCCGGGATTACCTCTGCTGTAGATGTAGTTATCTGGGGAAAACTTGTCACTCCATCTATAAGAACAGTCCCAAAAGCTTCCAGCATCGCGTGCTCCAACCTCACAAAGTGCATCTGCAGGATCTGAGTGATTTCCTCCTTTAACGCGGCTAGTAGCATGATGGCTACCTGCAAGTGGGGTATGTCTTCAACAGCTGAATTTCAGTGCAATCGTTGTATAATGGTTTTCTTCTCTTCCTGCTGACTCAATCTGTGTTATATCGCAGCTGTCAGAGAGTTATACAGGCCATCGTCGTTAACCACGCTGAGTATATAGTTATCAGTGGCGTTAAATTGCCGTGCGGTGCAGCCTGCTCCGATGTAGGTACTTAGTTTATCCCAAGTCTTCTGACTCCAAATCAGCCACCCAATGTGCACAAGTCCCTGCTAAGTAGCAACCACTCCACTAAATAAATATATTTTTTGTGGCTATTAGACTCTAAAAAGGCATTTTTGATTATTTGTAGTGCAGAGCTCTCATATCATGCGACCATCTTGGTTGCCAGTTGGCTCCGCCCCCCAAATGAATCTATATTAAACTACTAATTAACCTATTTTAACTATTATAATAAAATTACATTAAACTATATTAAACTAATAATTAATCTAACTTTTAAACTAAAATTACATTAAACTATATTAAACTAATAATTAATCTAACTTTTAAACTAAAATTACATTAAACTATATTAAACTAATAATGAATCTAACCTAAATTTTATACTAAAATTACATTAAACTACAAATTAAATTAACTATATTATATATTTAAACACCTAACCCTACTCAAATAATTTGAATCTACACTAAAAAATTACAAAGTTACAAAAAACTAACTAAGTTACAAAAAATAACAAACACTAAGTTACAAAAAAATAAACACTAAGTTACAAAAATAAAAAAGAAATGATCAAAGCTTTAAACTAATTAAACCTAATCTAAGGGCCCTATGAAAATAAAAAAGCCCCCCAAGATAAAAAAAAAAACCTAGCCTACAATAAACTACAAATAGCCCTTAAAAGGGCCTTTTGCAGGGAATTGCCCCAAAGTAATCAGCTCTTTTACCTGTAAAAAAATGCAAATACCCCCCCAACAGTAAAACCCACCACCCACACAACCAACCCCCCAAATAAAATACTATCTTAAAAAAAACCTAAGTTCCACATTGCCCTGAAAAGGGCATTTGGATGGGCATTGCCTTTAAAAGGGCATTTAGCTCTATTGCAGGCCCAAGTCCTAATCTAAAACAAAAACCCAACCAATAAACCCTTAAAAAAAATCCTAACACTAACCCCAGAAGATTTACTTACAGTTTTGAAGATCCGACATCCATCCTCCAAGAAGCCGGGAGAAGTCCTCAACAAAGTGGCCGAAGTCTTCATCCAAGCCCGCAGAAGTCTTCACCCAGACAGCATCTTCTATTTTCATCCATCCGGCGCGGAGCGGCTCCATCTTCAAGACATCCGATGCGGAGCATCCTCTTCAATCGACATCTTCTTCCGAATAAAGTTTCCCTTTAAATGACGTTATCCAAGATGGCGTCCCTTAGATTCCGATTGGCTGATAGAATTCTATCAGCCAATCGGAATTAAGGTTGAAAAAATCCTATTGGCTGTTGCAATCAGCCAATAGGATTGAGCTCGCATTCTATTGGCTGATTGGATCAGCCAATAGGATGAAAGCTCAATCCTATTGGCTGATCGGAATCTAAGGGACGCCATCTTGGATGACGTCATTTAAAGGGAAACTTCATTCGTCGGTAGTCGTTGGAAGGAAGAGGATGTTCCGCGTCCGATGTCTTGAAAATGGAGCTGCTTCGCGCCGGATGGATGAAGATAGAAGATGCCGTCTGGGTGAAGACTTCTGCGGGCTTGGATGAAGACTTTGGCCGCTTCGTTGAGGACTTCTCCCGGCTTCTTGGAGGATGGATGTCGGATCTTCAAAACTGTAAGTAAATCTTCTGGGGTTAGTGTTAGGATTTTTTTAAGGGTTTATTGGGTGGGTTTTAGTTTTAGATTAGGACTTGGGCCTGCAATAGAGCTAAATGCCCTTTTAAGGGCAAAGCCCTTCCAAATGCCCTTTTCAGGGCAATGGGGA
The DNA here is from genome assembly GCF_027579735.1 of Bombina bombina. Taxonomy (NCBI): domain Eukaryota; kingdom Metazoa; phylum Chordata; class Amphibia; order Anura; family Bombinatoridae; genus Bombina; species Bombina bombina. Next base: position 298,267,977 of record NC_069501.1, read on the forward strand.
ACTTAGGTTTTTTTAGATAGTATTTTATTTGGGGGGTTGGTTGTGTGGGTGGTGGGTTTTAATGTTGAGGGGTATTTGTATTTTTTTTACAGGTAAAAAAGCTGATTACTTTGGGGCAATGCCCAGCAAAAGGCCCTTTTAAAGGCTATTTGTAGTTTATTGTAGGCTAGGGTTTTTTTTTATTTTGGGGGGGGGGGGCTTTTTTATTTTCATAGGGCCCTTAGATTAGGTGTAATTAGTTTAAAGCTTTGATAATTTCTTTTTTATTTTTTGTAACTTAGTGTTTATTTTTTTGTGTAACTTAGGCCTAGATTTAGAGTTTGGCGGTAGCCGTGAAAACCAGCGTTAGAGGCTCCTAACGCTGGTTTTAGGCTACCTCCGGTATTTGGAGTCACTCAAAAAAGGGTCTAACGCTCACTTTTCAGCCGCGACTTTTCCATACCGCAGATCCCCTTACGTCAATTGCGTATCCTATCTTTTCAATGGGATTTTTCTAACTCCGGTATTTAGAGTCGTGTCTGAAGTGAGCGTTAGAAATCTAACGACAAAACTCCAGCCGCAGAAAAAAGTCAGTAGTTAAGAGCTTTCTGGGCTAACGCCGGTTCATAAAGCTCTTAACTACTGTACTCTAAAGTACACTAACACCCATAAACTACCTATGTACCCCTAAACCGAGGCCCCCCCACATCGCCGCCACTCTATTAAATTTTTTTAACCCCTAATCTGCCGACCGCCACCTACGTTATCCTTATGTACCCCTAATCTGCTGCCCCTAACACCGCCGACCCCTATATTATATTTATTAACCCCTAACCTGCCCCCCACAACGTCGCAGCCAGCTACCTACAATAATTAACCCCTAATCTGCCGACCGCAAAGCGCCGCTACTTAAGTTATCCTTATGTACCCCTAATCTGCTGCCCCTAACACCGCCGACCCCTATATTATATTTATTAACCCCTAATCTGCCCCCCTCAACGTCGCCTCCACCTGCCTACACTTATTAACCCCTAATCTGCCGACCGGAGCTCACCGCTATTCTAATAAATGTATTAACCCCAAAAGCTAAGTCTAACCCTAACACTAACACCCCCCTAAGTTAAATATAATTTAAATCTAACGAAATTAATTAACTCTTATTAAATAAATTATTCCTATTTAAAGCTAAATACTTACCTGTAAAATAAATCCTAATATAGCTACAATATAAATTATAATTATATTATAGCTATTTTAGGATTAATATTTATTTTACAGGTAACTTTGTATTTATTTTAACCAGGTACAATAGCTATTAAATAGTTAAGAACTATTTAATAGCTAAAATAGTTAAAATAAGTACAAAATTACCTGTAAAATAAATCCTAACCTAAGTTACAATTAAACCTAACACTATACTATCATTAAATTAATTAAATAAAATACCTACAATTACCTACAATTAAACCTAACACTACACTATCAATACATTAATTAAATACAATACCTACAAATAACTACAATAAAATAAACTAACTAAAGTACAAAAAATAAAAAAGAACTAAGTTACAAAAAATAAAAAAATATTTACAAACATAAGAAAAATATTACAACAATTTTAAACTAATTACACCTACTCTAAGCCCCCTAATAAAATAACAAAGACCCCCAAAATAAAAAATGCCCTACCCTATTCTAAATTACTAAAGTTCAAAGCTCTTTTACCTTACCAGCCCTGAACAGGGCCCTTTGCGGGGCATGCCCCAAGAAGTTCAGCTCTTTTGCCTGTAAAAAAAAACATACAATACCCCCCCAACATTACAACCCACCACCCACATACCCCTAATCTAACCCAAACCCCCCTTAAATAAACCTAACACTAAGCCCCTGAAGATCATCCTACCTTGTCTACACCTCACCGGGTATCACCGATCGGTCCTGGCTCCAAAATCTTCATCCAACCCAAGCGGGGGCTGGCGATCCATCATCCGGTGGCTGAAGAGGTCCAGAAGAGGCTCCAAAGTCTTCATCCTATCCGGGAAGAAGAGTAGATCCGGACCGGCAACCATCATCTTCCAAGCGGCATCTTCTATCTTCATCCGATGAGGACCGGCTCCATCCTGAAGACCTCCACCGCGGACCCATCTTCATCCGGCGACGTCCAACTGAAGAATGACGGTTCCTTTAAGGGACGTCATCCAAGATGGCGTCCCTCGAATTCCGATTGGCTGATAGGATTCTATCTTGGATGACGTCCCTTAAAGGAACCGTCATTCTTCAGTTGGACGTCTGAAGATGCCGCTTGGAAGATGATGGTTGCCGGTCCGGATCTACTCTTCTTCCCGGATAGGATGAAGACTTTGGAGCCTCTTCTGGACCTCTTCAGCCAGCGGATGATGGATCGCCAGCCCCCGCTTGGGTTGGATGAAGATTTTGGAGCCAGGACCGATTGGTGATACCCGGTGAGGTGAAGACAAGGTAGGATGATCTTCAGGGGCTTAGTGTTAGGTTTATTTAAGGGGGGTTTGGGTTAGATTAGGGGTATGTGGGTGGTGGGTTGTAATGTTGGGGGGGGGGTATTGTATGTTTTTTTTTACAGGCAAAAGAGCTGAACTTCTTGGGGCATGCCCCGCAAAGGGCCCTGTTCAGGGCTGGTAAGGTAAAAGAGCTTTGAACTTTAGTAATTTAGAATAGGGTAGGGCATTTTTTATTTTGGGGGTCTTTGTTATTTTATTAGGGGGCTTAGAGTAGGTGTAATTAGTTTAAAATTGTAATATTTTTCTTATGTTTGTAAATATTTTTTTATTTTTTGTAACTTAGTTCTTTTTTATTTTTTGTACTTTAGTTAGTTTATTTCATTGTAGTTATTTGTAGGAATTGTATTTAATTAATGTATTGATAGTGTAGTGTTAGGTTTAATTGTAGGTAATTGTAGGTATTTTATTTAATTAATTTATTGATAGTGTAGTGTTAGGTTTAATTGTAGGTAATTGTAGGCATTTTATTTAATTAATTTAATGATAGTATAGTGTTAGGTTTAATTGTAACTTAGGTTAGGATTTATTTTACAGGTAATTTTGTAATTATTTTAACTATTTTAGCTATTAAATAGTTCTTAACTATTTAATAGCTATTGTACCTGGTTAAAATAAATACAAAGTTACCTGTAAAATAAATATTAATCCTAAAATAGCTATAATATAATTATAATTTATATTGTAGCTATATTAGGATTTATTTTACAGGTAAGTATTTAGCTTTAAATAGGAATAATTTATTTAATAAGAGTTAATTAATTTCGTTAGATTTAAATTATATTTAAGTTAGGGGGGTGTTAGTGTTAGGGTTAGACTTAGCTTTAGGAGTTAATACATTTATTAGAATAGCGGTGAGCTCCGGTTGGCAGATTAGGGGTTAATAATTGAAGTTAGGTGTCGGCGATGTTAGGGAGGGCAGATTAGGGGTTAATACTATTTATTATAGGGTTAGTGAGGCGGATTAGGGGTTAATAACTTTATTATGATAGCGGTGCGGTCCGCTCGGCAGATTAGGGGTTAATAAGTGTAGTTAGGTGGAGGCGACGTTGTGGGGGGCAGATTAGGGGTTAATAAATATAATATAGGGGTCGGCGGTGTTAGGGGCAGCAGATTAGGGGTACATAAGGATAATGTAAGTAGCGGCGGTTTACGGAGCGGCAGATTAGGGGTTAAAAATATTCAGGGGTCAGCGATAGCGGGGGCGGCAGATTAGGGGTTAATAAGTGTAAGGCTAGGGGTGTTTAGACTCGGGGTACATGTTAGGGTGTTAGGTGCAGACGTAGGAAGTGTTTCCCCATAGCAAACAATGGGGCTGCGTTAGGAGCTGAACGAGGCTTTTTTGCAGGTGTGTGATGTCCTGATTTATGCAGGAACTTTTGCAGTGTTTTTGAATTAAGGGTTTGTTGCTCTTTTAATGAATAAAACAGGCAGTATGATTTGAACTACCTGTTAGATCATTGGTGAGACTTTTACTGGTAGAAAACTTCGTAGATGCCAAATAGAGGCAAGGAATATTTATGTAGAAACATTTGTTGCAATATAAGTAAGGAACATAAAGCAAACAGTTCTGAATAAATGATAAAAGAAAAATGTAACTTGATACACTTGGAAAGCGTCAGTAATTGATTCCTGTTGTAGCACTGTTCAGATATGGCTTCACGCACTCACACACTCATTCATAAAATATATACATCACAGACAGACTATGGTAATAACCGGAAGATTCAGCAAGGTAATGTGGATGGTTTCCAGAAAGTGACAACTTAAGAACAATCCGTTGTAATTGGATTAAATATTACCTTCAGTTTGAAGAGAGCGGTTTTACCTCTGTGACCGGTATACAGCTTCAGTGAGAGTGCGGCTTCCAGACGCTGCAAGTAGATCCGGTGCTCCTTGATTCAGTTTGTTTGTTAAATTAGAATTCCGGAAGAATGAGTAAATACTTTGTAAGTAAAATGTACAACAAAAGATTCTAGCTTACTACTCCTGTTTATAGAGAGAAAGAAATCAAAGCAAGTTAGGAATTTTCAAAGTAGAATCACAGCAATAGGGATGCGGTCAAATAAGCTGCAAAGGGAAAACAATTTTCAGGCAAGGAATGATGGTTCAGGTGTGCCTGATATAGGGTGGAGGAAAGGTAGGCGGGATATACCTTAAAGGTATATCACACACTCCCCCCACTAAGGGTCCCCCCAATTGACGAGAGGGATGGCTTCAAAGGATATCTGCGATGAAAAGATCTAATTAAACGGGGAGCAGAAATGTCAGTACTACGATGCCAAGAATTGTCCTCAGGACCAAAACCTTTCCATTTTAATAAGTACTCTAAGTGATGATTCTTGATCCTAGAATCTAGAATATGTTCCACCTCAAATTCATCGTGGTCATCTATTTGTAACGAAGTTGGAGTCTGAAGACTGGATGGTACGGTAGAAGTATAAGGTTTAATCAGAGATACATGTATAGTGGGATGAATCCTATAAGCTGCAGGAAGAGTTAAACATACTGTCATAGGGTTCAAAATTTTATTGATTACAAAAGGTCCAATGTATTGATTTGCCAATTTCTTAGAGGGTACATGAAGTTTTAGATTCTTTACAGATAGTAATACTTTGTCACCCACTTTATAGACTGGACTGGGTCTGTGACGTTTATCATAATAAGCTTTCTGGTAATTCTTTGCATCAGATAAATGTTTTTTGACTAGGGTTAGTCTTGCTTCTAGTTGTAAAGAATAGTCCTTAGCGGCTGGAGAATTTACATCAGTTTTAGATAGATTCAAAGTTGTTGGATGATAGCCATAGGTAGCATAGAACGGTGTCATTTTTGTTGAAGATGATACTGAATTGTTGTAAGAGAATTCCGCCATTGATAAATAATCTATCCAATCATCTTGCAAATGGGAAATGTAACAACGAAGATATTGTTCTAATGTTTGGTTTAGTTTCTCAGTCATCCCATTAGTTTGAGGATGGAAAGCTGTTGAGTATCTTGGTGTAATTTTTAATAATTTGCATAATGATCTCCAAAAGGATGAGGTGAATTGTGTACCTCTATCTGTTATAATATCAGTGGGTAGTCCATGAAGTTTTACTATGTGATTAAGAAAAACATTAGCTGTAATAAAAGCGGAAGGTAACCTTTTTAGAGGTATAAAATGTCCCAACTTTGTTAGATGATCTAGTACAACTAATATAGTGTTAAAGTTCCTTGATTTAGGTAGCTCTACAATAAAGTCCATCGAGATCATGGACCAGGGTTTATCCGGAACTGGCAATGGGGTCAACAATCCGATAGGCCCTTTATGATCTATTTTATTTCTAGCACAAATGTCACAGGAATTGACATAATCTTGAATGGTTTGATTCATGTGGGGCCACCAAAAGTTTCTTCTTGTTTTTTCAATGGTTTTTTGTATTCCGGTATGACCGGATAAAGGTTCATCATGAGTGTGTTTCAATATTTGTTTCCTTAATGAACTGGGTATGTACAATTGATTTTTATGATTTATCAAACCAGTATTTAAGTTTTTGTGACAGGATTTAGGTGTAATGATTTCTTTTTCTTGTGCCCTTTTAATCTCCTCCTCTAGAGGTGTTAGGGCTCCAATAAATTTTTCGATTGGTACTATTGGAGTCATGGTCTCTTGAGGTGTCATTTCCTGTACTCTGGATAACGCATCAGCCTTGGTATTCAGACTTCCTGGTCGGTAAGTGATCAAGAAATTGAACCTATCTAAGAATAGAGACCATCTTACTTGTCTGAAAGATAGAGTTTTACTTTTCTTCAAATATTCCAGATTTTTATGATCTGTGAAGATTTTAAATGGTTTTTGTGTACCTTCCAGTAAGTGTCTCCATTGTTCGAGGGATACTTTGATAGCAAGGAGTTCTTTATCTCCTATACTATAATTATTTTCTGCTGGTGTGAATCTTCTTGAATAATAAGCTACAGGAAATAATTCTGATTTGTTATCTACTTGTTGAGATAGAACTGCTCCTATACCTGAACTTGATGCATCTACCTCTAATACATATTGCAGCTCAGGATCTGGCATGTGTAAAATGGGGGCTTTGGAAAATTGCCCTTTTAAGTAGTCAAAAGCTGATTGGGCCTGTTCGGTCCATTTATATCTTTGTTTCTTACTAGTCAACTGAGTTAAGGGCTTTACTATATCAGAAAAGTTTTTTATAAACTTTCGATAGTAATTGGCAAAGCCAATAAAACGTTGTAGTGCACGAACTGATTTTGGTGTAGGCCATTCTAATACAGATGAAACTTTATCTGGATCCATTTGGATCCTATTAGGAGTTATTATGTATCCCAGGAATTTAATTTTGTTAACATGAAATAAACACTTTTCATGTTTGGCATATAACTTGTGTTCCTTCAATCGCATTAAGACCCAACGTACATGTCTTTCGTGTTCTTCTTCTGTTTTGGAATAAATCAGAATGTCATCTAAATACACTATGACGCAAATATCCATTAAATCTCGGAAGATTTCATTAATAAAGTGTTGGAAAGTGGCTGGAGCATTGCTCAATCCAAAAGGCATTACATTGTATTGGTATAACCCATATCGAGTCCGAAAAGCGGTCTTCCATTCGTCACCTTTCTTCATTCTGATAAGGTTGTATGCCCCTTTTAAATCTAATTTAGTAAATATTTGTGCTCCTTTTAACCGTTCTATTATCTCTGGTATTAGTGGTAATGGATACCTGTTTTTTATGGTTATAGAGTTTAAAGCCCTGTAGTCAATTATAGGCCTTAGAGTGCCATCTTTGTTTTTTACCAAAAACATGCCTGCAGCAGCAGGGGATGTGGAGTGAGATATAAATCCCTTTCTCAGGTTGTCATCCAAATAGGACCTTAAGTATACTAACTCATCTTGTGATAGAGGATAGATCTTCCCATGCGGTATTGGTGACCCTGGAATGATATCTATAGGGCAATCGAAGCTTCTGTGGGGTGGTAAATTTTCTGCTTCTTTCAAATTGAAGACCTCTGCCAAATCCTGATATATCCCTGGTATCCCTATCTCAGATGATGAAAGAATGCTATGAGGATAACAGGTGTTTATGCAATATGTTGAATCTAGTTTAAGTTTTGAATGTTCCCAATCTATTTTAGGATTATGTTTGTGCAGCCAACTATATCCTAATATAATAGTATGTAGTGATATGGGGATCACATCAAATGTAATATATTCTGTGTGCCCCTTGTTTATCATTGTGAGCAAAGGTATTGTTTGGTGTGTAATGGGTCCCTTATTTATTAAAGTACCATCAATTGATTTAACAAACACGGGGTTCTGCTTGCAAACCAGAGGAATTTTATTATTTACAATATATACAGAATCAATATAGTTCCCAGCTGCACCTGAGTCAATCAATGCCTTGGTGTGTATATTTTCCTGATCCCACTGCAAAGAGAGAGGTAAAGTCAATTGCATTGTATCTGAGATATGATATATGTTTTGATAACCTGTTTTCTTACCCTTCTTTTGTCTTTGTAATGAAGGACAGCTTGAGACGTTATGTTCTTTTTGTCCACAGTATAAACATAAGTTTTCTAATCTTCTTCTCATTTTTTCCTCATTACTTAGTGGCCCCTTGATAGTGCCTATCTCCATAGGGGTTACACTACCTTGATGTTTCTCAGAAGTTGTAGTGTAAGTATTCTGTCGCCTGGGTATTGTGTCTGAAGTAAATCTCTCTGCTCGCCGTTCCCTGAGTCTTCTATCTATGGATGTGCTTAATTTTATAAGTCCTGGAAGAGTATCAGGCATTTCCTGGCGAGACAGTTCATCCTTAAGGTTTTCAGATAGGCCCAGCCTAAACTGATTTTTAAGGCTAACTTGGTTCCATAGTGAGTCTGTTGCCCACATTTGAAATTCAGTTGTGTACTCCTCCACCGTGCGCTTACCCTGTTTGAGTGCGCGTAGCTTAGATTCTGCAGTGATTTGTGTATCTGTGTCTTCATATAAATTAGACATAGCTTGAAAGAAATCCTGTAGTGAATCCAAAATTGGGTCATTATTTTCATAAAACCTGTTAGCCCAGGTCCTAGGCTCTCCTTGTAAAAATGAAATAGTGGTGCAAACCCTGATGCGGTCTGAATAATATGTGCGGGGTCTCATGGTAAAAAGAAGTTTACAAGCAGTCTTGAAATCTCTGAATTCATGTCTTTTGCCAGTGAAAGGTTGAGGGTAGTGAATATGGGGTTCAGGTACTTCAGTACTTTTATGAGACATATATTCTTTAACAATAGCTTTTAATGCGGTATTATCTGCTTGTACTTCTGTTAAACCTTGTGCAAGATAATCTAATTTTCTTTGTATGTTAGAGAACTCTGTTTTAATTTCATTTGCATCCATGATATTAAAGTTTTGTTTACCAGTAACAAACCCTTAGAACACTGTGGCCTGAAAATTATGTGATGTCCTGATTTATGCAGGAACTTTTGCAGTGTTTTTGAATTAAGGGTTTGTTGCTCTTTTAATGAATAAAACAGGCAGTATGATTTGAACTACCTGTTAGATCATTGGTGAGACTTTTACTGGTAGAAAACTTCGTAGATGCCAAATAGAGGCAAGGAATATTTATGTAGAAACATTTGTTGCAATATAAGTAAGGAACATAAAGCAAACAGTTCTGAATAAATGATAAAAGAAAAATGTAACTTGATACACTTGGAAAGCGTCAGTAATTGATTCCTGTTGTAGCACTGTTCAGATATGGCTTCACGCACTCACACACTCATTCATAAAATATATACATCACAGACAGACTATGGTAATAACCGGAAGATTCAGCAAGGTAATGTGGATGGTTTCCAGAAAGTGACAACTTAAGAACAATCCGTTGTAATTGGATTAAATATTACCTTCAGTTTGAAGAGAGCGGTTTTACCTCTGTGACCGGTATACAGCTTCAGTGAGAGTGCGGCTTCCAGACGCTGCAAGTAGATCCGGTGCTCCTTGATTCAGTTTGTTTGTTAAATTAGAATTCCGGAAGAATGAGTAAATACTTTGTAAGTAAAATGTACAACAAAAGATTCTAGCTTACTACTCCTGTTTATAGAGAGAAAGAAATCAAAGCAAGTTAGGAATTTTCAAAGTAGAATCACAGCAATAGGGATGCGGTCAAATAAGCTGCAAAGGGAAAACAATTTTCAGGCAAGGAATGATGGTTCAGGTGTGCCTGATATAGGGTGGAGGAAAGGTAGGCGGGATATACCTTAAAGGTATATCACAAGGTGTTAGGTTTTTTTTCAGCTCAAACAGCCCCATTGTTTCCTATGGGGGAATCGTGCACGAGCACGTTTTTTAGGCTGGCTGCGTCCGTAAGCAACTCTGGTATCGAGAGTTGAAGCTGCGCTAAATATGCTCTACGCTCCTTTTTTGGAGCCTAACGCAGCCTTTATGTGGACTCTCAATACCAGAGTTATTTTTATGGTGCGGCCAGAAAAAAGCCGGCGTTAGCTACGCAGGTCCTTACCGACAAAACTCTAAATCTAGCTGCAAGTGTTTGTTATTTTTTGTAACTTAGTTTTTTGTAACTTTGTAATTTTTGTAGTGTAGAATTAAATTATTTGAGTAGGGTTAGTTGTTTAAAAATATAATATAGTAATTTTAATTTGTAATTTTATGTAATTTTAGTATAAAAGTTAGGTTAGATTAATTATTAATTTAATATAGTTTAATGTAATTTTATTATAATAGTTAGAATAGGTTAATTATTAATTCAATATAGTTTATTGTAATTTTATTATAAAAGTTAGAATAGGTTAATTATTAGTTTAATAAAATTTAATGTAATTTTATTATAATAGTTGGAATAGGTTAATTATTAATTCAATATAGTTTAATGTAATTTTATTATAATAGTTAGAATAGGTTAATTATTAGTTTAATAAAGTTTAATGTAATTTTATTATAATAGTTAGAATAGGTTAATTATTAGTTTAATATAGTTTAATGTAATTTTATTATAATAGTTAGAATAGGTTAATTATTAGTTTAATATAGTTTAATTTAAATCTAAAGGTAAGTTTAAATTTATTATAAGATGGGGATGAGTTAATATTTAATGTACAGTTAGCGGGTTGTTAGGTTTAGGGATTAATATGTTAATTTAGTTTATGGCGATGTGGGGGGCTGGCGGTTTAGCGGTTAATACAATTATTTAGTTGCGGTGGGCTCCGGGAGCGGCAGGATAGGGGTTAATAACTTTATGTAGGTGGCGGCGGTATAGGGGGTGGCAGATTAGGGGTTAATAAGTATAATGTAGGTGGCAGCAGCGTGGGGGCGGCAGATTAGAGGTTAATAAGTATAATGTAGGTGGCGGTGGGCTCCTGGAGCGGCGGAATAGGGGTAAATAACTTTATTAGAGTGGTGGTGGGCTCCGGTAGTGGCGGGATAGGGGTTAAACAGTTTAGTATAGTGGCGGTGCTTAGTGACAGTATACAAATAAAGCTGTGAAAAATCCGAATAGCAGCGAGATCGATGACTGTTAGTTAACAACAGTCCGCTGCTCATCACCCTGTACTTGGTGTGCGGCTTTTTGAGAGCTTTTTTGTTAAATATGGAGAACGTATTCAGGTCTGCGGCAGCGATGTTAGGCGAGCGTATTGGTGCCGGCAACTGCAGCACAGTTGACGGCTTGATAAATAGGCCCCATAGTCTCCATCTTGAAGGACAGTACTCTGAGGAACTTGTTTAAATACTTTAGGTATAAAATAGGTCTGAAACTCCCCTCTTTCTTGGGAACCACAAACACATTTGAATAAAATCTCTGACCCTGTTCCTGCGGAGGAACTGGAACTATAATTCCCAGGGCAAAAAGATCCTTAATACAATTTAAGAACGCCTCTCTCTTTATCTAGTCTACAGATAATCATGAGAGAAAAAACCTGCCTCTGGGAGGAAAGTCTTGAATTCTATCTTGTACCCCTGAGATACAATTTCCATGGCCCACAGGTCTGGGACATCTCGTATCCAAGCCTGAGCAAATTGAGAAAGCCTGCCCCTACTAGATCCATTCCTGGATTGGGGGCCGACCCTTCATGCTGACTTGGAGTCAGCCGCAGGTTTCTTAGACTGTTTCCCCTTGTTCCAAGACTGACCAGACTTCCAGGAATACTTGGATAGTTCCTGCTTGGAAGAGGAAGCGGAGGGTTTACCTCTAAAGTTACGAAAGCAATGAAAATTACTCTGATGCCCTTTCTGCTTATTCTTCTTATCCTGAGGAAGAAAATATCCCTTTCCTCCTGTGATATTTTAAGTAATTTCAGCCAAACCAGGCCCAAACAAGGTCTTACCCTTGTAGGGAATAGCTAATAACTTAGATTTAGAAGAAAAATCCGCAGACCAAGATTTTAACTAAAGGGCTCTGCAAGCTAGGACCGCAAAACCAGACATTTTTGCTCCTAGTTTAATGACCTGTAAGGAAGCATCCGTAATAAAGGAATTGGCTAACTTAAAGGGACAGTCAACCATCGAATTGTTATTGTTTTAAAAGATAGATAATCCCTTTATTACTCATTCCCCAGTTTTGCATAACCAAAACAGTTATAATAATACACTTCTTACCTCTGTGATTACCTTGTATCTAGGAACCTTCTTCCAGCCCCCTGATCACATGACTGTGACTGTGTATTATCTATTGTCTTAAATTTAGCATTGTATTGTGCTAGATCTTAAATAACTTTTTGTGCCTGAACACAGTGTTATCTATATGGCCCACGTGTACTTTCTGTCTCTTTGTGTTGAAAAGAGATTTAAAAAGCCTGTGATAAGAGGCAGCCCTCAAAGGCTTAGAAATTAGCATATGAGCCTACCTATGTTTAGTTTAAACTAAGAATACCAAGAGAAAAAAAGCAAATTTGATGATAAAAGTAAATTGGAAAGTCGATTAAAATTAAAAACATAATTTATGTAAGAACTTACCTTATAAATTCATTTCTTTCATATTAGCAAGAGTCCATGAGCTAGTGACGTATGGGATATACATTCCTACCAGGAGGGGCAAAGTTTCCCAAACCTTAAAATGCCAATAAATACACCCCTCACCACACCCACAATTCAGTTTAACGAATAGCCAAGAAGTGGGGTGATAAGAAAAAAGTGCGAAAGCATATAAAATAAGGAATTGGAATAATTGTGCTTTATACAAAAAAATCATAACCACCACAAAAAAGGGCGGGCCTCATGGACTCTTGCTAATATGAAAGAAATGAATTTATCAGGTAAGTTCTTACATAAATTATGTTTTCTTTCATGTAATTAGCAAGAGTCCATGAGCTAGTGACGTATGGGATAATGACTACCCAAGATGTGGATCTTTCCACGCAAGAGTCACTAGAGAGGGAGGGATAAAATAAAGACAGCCAATTCCTGCTGAAAATAATCCACACCCAGAATAAAGTTTAATGAAAAACATAAGCAGAAGATTCAAACTGAAACCACTGCCTGAAGTACTTTTCTACCAAAAACTGCTTCAGAAGAAGAAAACACATCAAAATGGTAGAATTTAGTAAAAGTATGCAAAGAGGACCAAGTTGCTGCTTTGCAAATCTGATCAACCGAAGCTTCATTCCTAAACGCCCAGGAAGTAGAAACTGACCTAGTAGAATGAGCTGTAATCCTTCGAGGCGGAATTTTACCCGACTCGACATAGGCATGATGAAATAAAGATTTCAACCAAGATGCCAAAGAAATGGCAGAAGCTTTCAGGCCTTTTCTAGAACCGGAAAAGATGACAAATAGACTAGAAGTCTTTCGGAAAGACTTAGAAGCTTCAACATAATATTACAAAGCTCTAACAGCATCCAAAGAATGCAATGATTTCTCCTTAGAATTCATAGAATTAGGACATAATGAAGGAACCACAATTTCTCTACTAATGTTGTTAGAATTCACAACCTTAGGTAAAGAATTCAAAAGAAGTTCGCAGCACCGCCTTATCCTGATGCAAAATCAGAAAAGGAGACTCACAAGAAAGAGCAGATAATTCAGAGACTCTTCTGGCAGAAGAGATTGCCAAAAGAAACAAAACTTTCCAAGAAAGTAATATAACGACCAAAGAATGCATGGGTTCAAAAGGAGGAGCTTGAAGAGCCCCCAGAACCAAATTCAAACTCCAAGGAGGAGAAATTGACTTAATGACAGGTTTTATACGAACCAAAGCTTGTACAAAACAATGAATATCAGGAAGATTAGCAATCCTTCTGTGAAAAAGAACAGAAAGAGCAGAGATTTGTCTTTTCAAGGAACTTGCGGACAAACCTTTATCTAAACCATCCTGAAGAAACTGTAAAATTCTCGGTATTCAAAAAGAATGCCAAAAAAAGATGAAAAAGACACTAAGAAATATAAGTCTTCCAGACTCTATAATATATCTCTCTAGATACAGATTTACGAGCCTGTCACATAGTATCAATCACAGAGTCAGAGAAACCTCTTTGACCAAGAATCAAGCGTTCAAACTCCATACCTTAAAATTTAAGGATTTGAGATCCTGATGGAAAAAAGGACCTTGCGACAGAAAGTCTGGTCTTAACGGAAGAGTCCACAGCTGGCAAGAGGCCATCCGGACAAGATCCGCATACCAAAACCTGTGAGGCCATGCTGGAGCTACCAGCAGGACAAACGAGCATTCCTTTAGAATCTTGGAGAATACTCTTGGAAGAAGAACTAGAGGCGGAAAGATATAGGCAGGATGATACTTGTAAGGAAGTGATAATGCATCCACTGCCTCTGCCCGAGGATCCCGGGATCTGGACAGATACCAGGGAAGTTTCTTGTTTAGATGAGAAGCCATCAGATCTATTTCTGGGAGTTCCCACATTTGAACAAACTGAAGAAATACCTCTGGGTGAAGAGACCATTCGCCCGGATGCAACGTTTGGCGACTGAGATAATCCGCTTCCCAATTGTCTATACCTGGGATATGAACCGCAGAGATTAGACAGGAGCTGGATTCCGCCCAAACCAAAATTCGAGATACTTCTTTCATCCAGAGGACTGTGAGTCCCTCCTTGATAATTGATGTATGCCACAGTTGTGACATTGTCTATCTGAAAACAAATGAACAACTCTCTCTTCAGAAGAGGCCAAGACTGAAGAGCTCTGAAAATTGCACGGAGTTCCAAAATATTGATCGGTAATCTCACCTCCTGAGATTCCCAAACCCCTTGTGCCGTCAGATACCCCCACACAGCTCCCTAACCTCTAAGGCTTGCATCTGTTGAGATTATAGTCCAGGTCGGAAGAACAAGAAGCCCCCTGAACTAAACGATGGTGATCTGTCCACCATGTCAGAGAGTGTCGTATAATCGGTTTTAAAGATATAAATTGAGATATCTTTGTGTAATCCCTGCACCATTGGTTCAGCATACAGAGCTGAAGAGGTCGCATGTGAAAATGAGCAAAGGAGATCGCAAACGATGCGGCAGTCCTAAGACCTAAAATTTCCATGCAAAAGGCTACCAAAGGGAATGATTGTGACTGAAGGTTTTGACAAGCTGATATCAATGTTAAACTTCTCTTGTCTGAAAAGGACAGAGTCATAGACACTGAATCTATCTGGAAACCTAAAAAAGGTTACCCTTGTCTGAGGAATCAATGAACTGATTGGTAAATTGATCCTCCAACCATGATCTTGAAGAAACAACACAAGTCGATTCGTATGAGATTCTACGAAAATATGAAGACTGAGCAAGTACCAAGATATCAAAACCCTGTTCTCTGATTACAGACAGAAGGGCACCGAGAACCTTTGAAAAAACTCTTGGAGCTGATGCTAGGCCAAACGGCAGAGCCACAAAACTGGTAATGCTTGTCTAAAAAGAGAATCTCAGAAACTAAAAGTGATCTGGATGAATCGGAATATGCAGATATGCATCCTGTAAATCTATTGTAGACATATAATGCCCTTGCTAAACAAAAGGCAGGATAGTCCTACAGTTACCATCTTGAATGTTGGTATCCTTACATAACGATTCAATATTGATAGATCCGGAACTGGTCTGAAGGAATTGACCTTCTTTGGTACAATGAAGAGATAGAATAAAACCCCAGCCCCTGTTCCAGAACTGGAACTGGCATAATTACTCCAGCCAACTCTAGATCTGAAACACATTTCAGAAATACTGAGCCTTTGCTGTGTTTACTGGGACACGGGAAAGAAAAAAATCTCTTTGCAGGAGGCCTTAACTTGAAGCCAATTCTGTACCTTTCTGAAACAATGTTCTGAAACCAGAGATTGTGAACGGAATTGATCCAAATTTCTTTGAAGAAAACGTAATCTGCCCCATACCAGCTGAACTGGAATGAGGGCCGCACCTTCATGGGTACTTAGGAGCTGGCTTTACGTTTCTATAAGGCTTGGATATATTCCAAACTGGAAATGGTTTCCAAACTGATACCGCTCCTGAGGATGAAGGATCAGGCTTTTGTTCCTTGTTGTGAGGAAAGGAAAAAAACGATTATTAGACCTAAATTTACCTTAGATTTTTTATCCTTTGGTAAAAAAGTTCCCTTCCCTCCAGTAACAGTTGAGATAATAGAATCCAACTGAGAACCGAATAATTCATTACCCTGGAAAGAAAGGGAAAGCAAAGTTGACTTAGAAGACATATCAGCATTCCAAGTTTTAAGCCATAAAGCTTTTCTAGCTAAAATAGCTAGAGATATATACCTGACATCAACTCTAATGATATCAAAAGATGGTATCACAAATAAAATTATTAGCATGTTATAGAATAATAATAATGCTATAAAATTATGATCTGTTACTTGTTGCGCTAAAGCTTCTAACCAAAAAGTTGAAGCTGTAGCAACATCCGCTAAAAATATAGCAGGTCTAAGAAGATTACCTGAACATAAGTAAGCTTTTTTTTAGAAAGGATTCAATTTTCCTATCTAAAGGATCCTTAAATGAAGTACTATCTGCCGTAGGAATAGTAGTACGTTTAGCAGGAGTAGAGACAGCCCCATTAACCTTAGGGATTTTGTCCCAAAACTCTAATCTGTCAGATGGCACAGGATATAATTGCTTAAACGTTTAGAAGGAGTAAATGAATTACCCAAATTATTCCATTCCCTGGAAATTACTTCAGAAATAGCATCAGGGAGATTAAACACTTCTGGAATAACTACAGGAGATTTAAAAACCTTATTTAAACGTTTAGATTTAGTATCAAGAGGACCAGAATCCTCTATTTCTAATGCAAATAATACTTCTTTAAATAAAGAATGAATAAATTCCATCTTGAACAAATACAAAGATTTATCAGCATCAACCTCTGAGACAGAAACCTCTGAACCAGAAGAACCATTATCAGTATCAGAATGATGATGTTCATTTAAAAATTCATCTGAAAAAAGAGAAGTTTTAAAAGACTTTTATGTATACTAGAAGGAGAAATAACAGACATAGCCTTCTTAATGGATTTAAAAAATAAAATCTCTTATGTTATCAGGAACACTCTGAAAATTAGATGTTGACGGAACAGCAACAGGTAATGTAACAGTACTAAAGGAAATTTTATCTGCATTAATAAGTTTGTCATGACATGCAATACAAACAACAGCTGGAGGAATAGCTACCAAAAGTTTACAGCAGATACACTTAGCTTTGGTAGTTCCAGCACTAGGCAGCGATTTTCCTGAAGTATCTTCTGACTCGGATGCAACGTGAGACATCTTGCAATATGTAAGAGAAAAAACAACATATAAAGCAAAATAGATCAAATTCCTTAAATGACAGTTTCAGGAATGGGGAAAAAAATGCCAATGAACAAGCTTCTAGCAACCAGAAGCAAAGAAAAAATGAACTTAAATAATGTGGAGACAAAAGCGACGCCCATATTATTTGGCGCCTAAATGCTTTTTGGCGCCAAATATGACGCCACATCCGGAACGCCGACACTTTTGGCGCAAAAGAACGTCAAAAATGACGCAACTTCCGGCGACACGTATGACGCCGGAAACAGAAAAGATATTTTGCGCCAAAAAAGTCCGCGCCAAGAATGACGCAATAAAATGAAGCATTTTCAGCCCCCGCGAGCATAACAGCCCACAGGGAAAAAGTCAAATTTTTTAAGGTAAGAAAAAATAATTGATTCAAGTGCATTATCCCAAATATGAAACTGACTGTCTGAAAATAAGGAATGTTGAACATCCTGAGACAAGGCAAATAAATGTTTGAATACATATATTTAGAACTTTATAAACAAAGTGCCCAACCATAGCTTAGAGTGTCACAGAAAATAAGACTTACTTACCCCAGGACACTCATCTACATGTTTGTAGAAAGCCAAACCAGTACTGAAACGAAAATCAGCAGAGGTAATGGTATATATATATATATATAAGAGTATATCGTCGATCTGAAAAGGGAGGTAAGAGATGAATCTCTACGACCGATAACAGAGAACCTATGAAATAGACCCCGTAGAAGGAGATCACTGCATTCAAAATAGGCAATACTCTCCTCATATCTCTCTGACATTCACTGCACGCTGAGAGGAAAACCGGGCTCCAACTTGCTGCGGAGCGCATATCAACGTAGAATCTAGCACAAACTTACTTCACCACCTCCATAGGAGGCAAAGTTTGTAAAACTGAATTGTGGGTGTGGTGAGGGGTGTATTTATAGGCATTTTAAGGTTTGGGAAACTTTGCCCCTCCTGGTAGGAATGTATATCCCATACGTCACTAGCTCATGGACTCTTGCTAATTACATGAAAGAAAGTCCTATCTGAATAATGAAAGTTTAATTTATAATTGACTGTCCCTTTAAGAGCCTTAATCCTGTCCTGGATCTCCTCAAGAGGAGTATCTGTCTGAATAGAATCAGACAAGGCATCAAACCAGTAAGTTGCAGCACTGGTAACAGTAGCAATACACACCACAGGCTGCCATTGAAGACCTGGGTGAACATACATTTTCATTAATATTGCCTCCAATTTCTTATCCATTGGATCCTTAAAGGAACAAACTATCCTCTATGGGAATAGTGGTCCTCTAGCTCCTTCCACCTTAGGAACCATTTTCCACAACTATTTAATAGAGTCAGCTATAGGAAACATATTTCTTAAAAATAGGAGATGGAGGAAAAGTAATACCAGGTCTCTCCCACTCCCGTGCAATAATGTCAGAAGCACGGTCTGGAACAGGAAATACCTCCACTGCAGAGGGAACATCAAAATACTTGTTCAGCTTACTAGACTTAGGGTTAACAACGATAGTAGTATTGGAGTCATCCAAGGTAGCCAAAAACTCCTTAAGTAACAAGCGGAGGTGTTCCAGCTTAAATCTGAAGGACACATATTCAGCATCAGCAGAAGGAATTTTACTGCCTGAATGTGAGATTTCACCCTCAGATACACCCGAAGAATCTGCATCCTTCTGAGAGGAAATACTTTGATTAGCCACTTCAGGATCAGAAATCTTAGTTACTGTTTCTTTAAATTTCCTTTTGCGTTTTCCCTGCAGCATGGGAAAAGCAGACAGCATCTCAGATACCGCAGAGGATACCTGGGCAGCAATATCTTGTAAAGTAACTCCAGACGGAGCATGAGAGGAAACGCAGGACACTGCATGTGCAGATGAATAGGATTGGGACGCTTGAGGAGACAGCTGCGGCACATCTGAAACAGGCTCAGTGTCAAAAAGTCTTTCTATAAGCTAAAGTTCTTTCAATATATGAAGAATAAAAAGGTACTGGGGGCTCCACATGGGCATCAAAACATAAGCTACAGGTAACATCCTGCAAAGCCTCTTGATCTATAATACAAAAAGAAAAAAAGAAGCAAAGAAAAAACATTTTTTTTTAATTTTTTTTTACTTTTTTTTATCTTTTAACAAAGGATAAAATACAGAACAAAAAAACATTCATAAATAAATTTACCAAATCAAGAAAAACATACCCCAGGCAACATTCTACAGCTACACCTAAGGAGAATTACTGAGGTGCCCTAACTCCCGATCCCGTTTACAATCCGGATTCCAGAGAACCAAAAACAGCAAGAGGCCTTCTAAACAGCAAAGCCATCTGAAATATGCGCACCTCACTCTACATGAAGTGAAGAAAAGCACCAAAAAAAGCTCTGACATCAAAGAATCAGAACCTCCCTAAAAGGGGCGGTCCTACAGCAGACAAAAAAAGCCATTTTTTTAAAAAAAAATTTTTTTAAAGAACTTTCTTGAAAACAGGCTTAAAAACAAACAATAAAACCCCCAATAAAAGTAGATAATCAGTTACTAAAAACGTATCCTCACTGAGCCATCAATAAAATAACTCCTCACACTGCCTGAAAAAACTGCCATAAAAACCTGCACCCTGACAGGAATAATAAAAAACGTCCCCCTGCAGCGTTTCAGTTGAATAAGTGCCAAATTTTTCCCTGCTTACATAGAAAAATAAAACTGGCACTTACCTTAACATTTATCTGTCCAGCAGTAGGACAGCTAACGTGGTTTGAGAGGATGCCATCCCTCACATGGACCTGTGGAAATACATAAAGACTGAGTAAACTTACTCAGGCTATCTAAATAGGGCAGCAAAATGTTTTGGGAAAACGCAGTGAGGATTGTACCCCAAAAGTTCCCAATTGCTCAAAAGCCACCACTGCCCTACTGAAGAGGCTGACATGGGCTAAAGAAAGATCAGAGCAAACCTACTCTGCTATTAAAATAAAAAAAATCTTGATTGTAGATCAGACACCAAAACTTCAATGATGACAATGATGTCTTGAAAAAGGCCCTGTTTCGAGGGCCGAAACGCATAGACGACAACTTTATACCAAAGATTTGAGAGGCTCATTATATCCAGGACCAGGCTTTGATTGGTAAGACTATTTCCAATAGTCCATACCCCTGTAGCGCTTTTGTTTAGTGCACTTTTCTCATTTTTTTCAGGTCTCTGTTTTTACAAAGGAGTAGGATATTGGACCCCACCGCACATCAAGGAGTCTTTCTTTTATCAGACATTTTATGGATTTGACATTTTTCCAATTGACTTTATAGGATATGATCGTTTTATTAGGATTTGTGGATTATTTTTCATTGGCCAAATCAGACATTTATCAATTGTTTTTATAAATTGTTTTATATTTTGTGTATAGTGTATAGCAATAGTGAAGTTAGACACTTCACATGGACCGCCGAGTCATAATCTAGATTTGAAATAGGTATATTGCAATATTGGCTGGTACCAGTTTAGTTTAGGTTCTCACTAGTGGGACAATACACTCACTATTGTGTTTGACTGTTTTTGATCGTACTCACTCACGGAATTTATCACTATTTTGTTTCCATATTTTCATTTTTGCATCACGGAATTTATCACAATTTTGTTTTCCATTCATTTTCATTTTTGGATTTTTTGTTGTTTAATTGTTGACCTATAGCACAGGTCATGCACCACTAATTAGAGTTGGTTTTATCACATATTGCTCACATCGCATGAGATAAAATTGTCTTATTGACACCTCTAAGATTTGTACTCATCCTAGATAAATTCCAATCTAGTAATACATTGTATCACAATTTATGCTTGGAATTCTTTGCGTAAAGTTTAACATACCTGTACTCAAGAGGGTTTATGACCCAGATTATCGTATTGTAAGAAATCTGCAAATCCAGTTGTAATAACCGGACTTTATTCTGTTTCACGAGATCCCATATCTATTTGTATTTTTTTTTTGTTTTTATCTTTTTTAAAGATCATCAATGACTTGTTTTACATTTAAGTATTAATTTTTAACTGTGGCTTTTGTGTATGAGCATAATTAAATATATTTGTATGGCATTTTGGTGAGTAATCTTGATTTTCCAGTCATCACTTAGGATTACACCAATTCTAAGGGTACTAATTAGAGATTGTTTCTATTCCTGTGGTATATCTAAGCCAGTGGCGCTTCTATATATCCTATTTTGTTGATCTGTCTTTAGACCTATTAGGGGGTCTTCCTTATAGTGAGCAGATATCGGTCCTGGGCGCTGGTTACTTTTCTATACAACTTACAGGAGTGACATTCCCACCAGTAATTGATGATTCCGTGGACTCACCATATGTTAGGAAAGAAATGTGTTCTGTTATTAATAATAAAGTCTACATTTTAGTTTCATTATATGATAGAGCATGCGATTTTAAACAAATTTCCAATTTACTTCTATTATATAATTTGCTTAATCGTCTTGGCATTCCTAGGAGGAGCAGTGCACTACTGGGAGCTGGCTGGTGATTGGTGGCTTTGGGTATATGCCTCTTGTCATTAGCTCACCACCAGATGTGTTCAGCTAGCTCCTAGTAGTTTATTGCTGCTTCTTCAAAATGGATACAAAGAGAATGAAGCAAATTTAATAATGTCATTTTGAAAGTTATCTAAAATTGTATGCGCTATCTGAATCATGAAAGAGAAACTTGGGGTTTCATGTTCTTTTATGGGCTGACAAAACCAGTTTAATTCAAACAATTTAATATGTATTAAGCATTTGGCTCATAAGTAATAAAAAGTTCTAAAGAGGGCAGTCACACCCTAAATTTCTTTCAATAATTGAGAGATTGTAAAAAATATTGGAACAAAATCATTTTGTGGAGTTACAGATTGGGGAATTAGTATTGTTTATACAATGAAGCAAATTTTTCTAAAATGAAACATTTAGGGCTAGATTACAAGTGGAGTGCTAAATATCGCTTGCGCACAAGCGATATTAGCGCTCCATTGAGTAATACCAGCGCACGCTAATGTGCGCTAGTATTACAAGTTAAGCGCAAAGAGAATGCAAGCTCACATTCGCATTGCTAGGAAGCATTCCATAGGGTCCAATGGGAGCCTCGTTCTGATGCCGTCAGAGACGCCATCAGAACCTAAGCACAGCGGGTAAGTCGCACAGTGAAGGAAGCACATATAAATATATATGTATATGCCTTTATACATATATATATATATATATTTATGTTTTAATATGTGTAAATACATATGTATATAAGCATATACATATTCAGTGCCCCATTCCTGCCAACTTTATCCCCAAAATACTGCTTAGTGCAGTTATTTACACTGTATTTTGGGGCATATTTATAAAATTAACCAGATATTTGATCCCTGGTTAATTTTAGAAGCGCTAATTACTATCGCAAGCTTGTGTTAGCAATAACCAGCCACTTGTAATTTGCCGTTTGCAGGCACGCAGTAAATTAGCGATTCACTTGTCAGTTATTAAAATACAAACAGTGTTTATAAGCCCTAATTGCCAGGTGCACATTTGTGTTGGGCCTATTGTTTGGTTCATCACTGTGAGTGTGTTTGAGCTGGACCACGTGCAGCTGTCGGGAGGAGGTGAGCTGACACACCTTTATACTGCCAGCCTGCGTCTACTAGCACATAAGGGTGCTCTATGGTAATGTGAGTACCCTGTGTTTGATATTTTCTATCTGATTTGTCTATATGGTGACTGATACACACATGAGGTACCTCTCTTATATTTGCCAGATGCTGTTTTATTGCACTACATTTGTGTGAAGAGGAGTGCAGCCATTGTGACCCTGAAATTGCTACAGGAACTTTAACCCCTGATGAACTGACAATAAATGGGAGTTCAGTTTATCCTGTGACTAGGGTTATTGTTGTGTTTCATTATCTGTATATACTTTGTTTCACCTTATGTGTTTTATGTTATCCTATCGTTAGGCGGCCCCTGTAGAGCCATTTTTATAGTTTTTGTTGAACAGACTAAAGATAAGTACAGGCTAAAAAACAGCAACTTCTTAGTACGGTCAAAGAAAATCTAATAGAGACTAGTCTATTTGAACTACATTTAGACACCAATCAGCAAACGCTACCCAGGTGCTGAACCAAAAATGGGCTGGCTCCTAAGCTTACATTCTTGCTTTTCAAATAAAGATACCAGAGAACAAATAAGAATTGATAATAGTTGTAAATTAGAAAGTTACTTAAAATTGCATGCTTTATCTGAATCATGAAAGAAAAAAATGTGGGTTTCATATCTCTTTAACCACAAAGCCTTTCTAGAAATAACGGCTAATAACAGTGTTAGAAATAATCTAAATTATGTCAATAACTGCATTGCAATTTAAAGCATTGGCAAACTACAGCAGACTGAAAAAGTTAATAAAATCTTTGCTAGCAGAAAACCTGCTAGCTTGAAAAACCTCCTATGAAAGGATTCCTATCCATAAAATCCTTAAATGAAGAACTATCTTCCAAAGGAATGGAAGTATGCCTAGGCAAGGTAGATATAGCCCCATCAACCTTAGGAACTTTATCCCAAAGCTCAACAAAAGAAGATGGCAAAGGATACATCTTAAACACAAAGGATTAAAAGGGCCGCCAGGCTAGATTAATCTAAGAAACTATCTCAGAAACAGTATTAGGAAAGGAACAATCTCTAGAGACTTGGTAAGTTTAAAAATCCAATCACTTATAGACTTGTCCTCAGATACCCAAAAATACAATTGACTATAAAAACGAGATCAAACAAATTTAATTTATAGTCAATTGTATTTTGCATAATTGTATTTTGCATAACCCTAGTCACAGGATATCTCACAATTGGTTCTGAATCTCACCCTCACCCATCTCCTCCATTTCAAACCAGCACTGCCACCTTGTGGACATAACGAATGGTGAGATACTGGAGTATATAAGCATAGGATTGTGGGTGATTTTTTTTTACCTTGACAAAGGTCCTAGTGAGGCCCGGAATGTTGGTTGTCTCATATATGAAGCAATACAGGTATACAATTATTTGAAGACTATGAGTTTTCATTGATAGAACATGGATGTATAGAAAACTCTAGTAAAAAATATCACTGGTGGAATGCTTAATCCAGATGGAACACACACACACACACATATATACATATAGTATAAGTGAATAGTATAAATAATGATACCTTAAATTATGCTTACCTGATAATTTTCTTTTCTTCAGATGGAGAGTCCACAGCTGCATTCATTACTTTTGGGAATTCAGAACCTGGCCACCAGAAGGAGGCAGACACACCCCAGCCAAAGGCTTAAATACTTCTCCCACTTCCCTCATCCCCCAGTCATTCTGCAGAGGAACAAGGAACAGTAGAAGAAATATCAGGGTGAAAAGGTGCCAGAAGAACAAAAATCACAGACGACCCACAGAAAAAATATGAGCGGGGAGCTGTGGACTCTTTCCATCTGAAGAAAAGAAAATTGTCAGGTAAGCATAATTTATGTTTTTATTAAAAAATAAAAAGAGTCCACAGCTGCATTCATTACTTTTGGGAAAACAATACCCAAGCTTTAGAGGAAACTGAAAGCAAAAACGGGAGGGTACAAGAGACGGCCCATACTGAGGGCACCAGGCCTGAAAACCCCTACCCAACAAAATTCCACTTCATCCGAACCCGAAAACAACTTTGAAAAAAAGGAAAAGGCCCAAAGACACTGACCCGCAAATAGTCCACAGCCTTGTTAGAACAGGAACTAGACTTGAATGAGTCAACAGCCTCCAAGAGACACCGTTGCCCAGCAGTCGGTCTCCAAACACACCCCTTACTAATGAAAGGGAACAAATTACTGTATTCTTCCACAAAGAAGAAAAGGCACGGAGAAAACATGATTGTACTTGTAAAGCGCGGGTAATCCTCCTTAAGGGACTTAAGGCACTGCTCATTTAATCAACCTCAAAAGGAGGAAAGGCTGAGTAGACCTCGCCGGGGATCGAACTTGCAACCCTCGGTTTGCTACAGTGCAGAGTAGCCACAGTGCATTAGTATGCTGAGCTAGCTTCCAGCTAGCATAAGGAATTCCAGAAAAAAAACCCTAAAAAGGGCACAAAAACAGAGCAAAAAACCAGAGAGACTGGGTCAGGCCAACAGAGACCCAACCAGTCTCATAGAAGAAAAGGGGAGGCAACGCCCAGACCCCAGAAACCACGGGATAAGGCCGGGAATCTGAAACAGAGAGGATCTTCCCCTAACACAGTGCAACCGCACTCTAAAAAGCAACTGAAGACGAAGGTCCCCGAAGTCGCAAAAAGGTACCTCAGAATACCGAAATATTCAGAAATGAAACCTCCTGCAGCAAGCTCAGATAGGTCTGACGAACAACACCTGAAGAAAAAACACTGCACGCTGCCGTCATCTAAAAATGACTCTGAAACTTAAATACTTGCAGGGCAAGCAGAAAGCAGCTGAAAATAGGACCCTTTAGATTGCTAAGTATCCACTAACCAGCGGATAACATTGCAGGATATCTAAGAGCCGCCAGTCCTTCCCACAAATCTTGAACATGGAGAAAGGAGAAACCTCAAGAGGCTTACCGTACCTCGAATGCTCCGAGGACGAATTTAGCAGAGGAACAGATCTCAGATCCTGCTCCAACACCGGACCAGCCAAGCGACAGACATGTCTGATAGACAGGGGGGATAGAAAGACCCCAACCACAAGCCCCCAGGGAATGGAAAGAAAAAGGGAGGACTCACCCACCCCAACAGAGCTCGGGTGCCAACCAAACCCGCTCCTCCAAAATAAGGCACTCCCAAGGAGAACCCCCTGGGACCTGGAACAGAGAAAAGAGCAATAGATTCATAGAAAGACCTGTCACAGCTCTCTTAGACAGTCTCTACATAGAGAGAACAAATTCCAACAAACAGAGCCCACAGAGAAGCAGATGCTGCCCCTTACAGAAATAAGCCACCTGACCCAACCTCCTACACACAGGGCAGGACAAAGACCCTCCAGAGAGAGGAAACCCCAGCTCATAAGGAAGACAAACTATCCCCTCAAAAGGGAAGGGCAAAGATAAGAACAGCGTACATGTCCAAAAGACATGAAGCCATAGTATGATTAAAACACGGACCAAATGAAAAATCATCCAGACGCCACTGTTGACCAAACATAGAAAAAATTCCCCATAGAGGAGCACACGCCGTTCGAAGGACAAGTCAGGCCTTAAAGTTTATAACCAGTACCCGAAGGTGGATGTGAACTCTGGCCTTCCTGCTTGCAAGCCCAATGAGCTAGCCCCTATGTAGCAACATAGGGTACCAGAAAAACTGGGTCGTCCCAAACCAGTCTATAGGATCATAAGTCTCCAAACATCCAAGAAGGATCCAAAATAAGAACCCTGGACCCAGAATTGTCCTAGAATGAACAACACCCTCAGGGAATACAAGATACCCCGTCTGAAGCAATCAGACCTCACAGGGGATGAGAACCGGGAAACCCGGAGAATGGGTACAGGACTCACTCATAATTCCCAGCCCAAAGGGAAGACAAAACCCTTAGCCGGAGGTCAACACCACCCCCCACCCCCAGCAAGGTACTAGGCCGCAACAAAGTCACACAATTTCTCTTGAGCCCAAAGGCCTCAAGTGCAACACTAAGGGAAATAAGAACGAGAACAGTCACCTGAAAGAGAGTAGAAAGAAAGGCTAGTCTCCATAATCCTTTCAGATTAACGTTCCAGAGGACCACACCCAAGGGAGAAGAATGCAAAGCATCCCGAACCCAGGCAGAAAAACATCTTCTAAGCAAAAAGCTTGGAAAAAAAGAGACAACACCTCCTATTGTCCCTGATATGGAGACGACTAACTCCAAGGAAGACAGAGCCTCACTGTCTTCACTTCCTAATTGAGCGGCCAAAGCCGCCAGATAAAACGGACGAAGTCCAGAAAATCTCGACCCAAAGGAAGAGAACCTCTAAAAGGAACAAGTCCTAAAAGGACACTTCCAAACAGACCATGAAAGGCAAAACCGTAAGAACGGCGTTATGAAGGACCTAAATCCTCCAAGCCTCCAACCCACAACGGGAAGGAACACTCTAGATCCCGAAAAAATCTAAAACGACTGTGCATGTCGCCACGGATCTCAACAGAGTCCAGGCCCACTAGATTGAAAGGTGAATGAGGACTGAACCATTCCCCCATGCCCATAAGCAGCCACGGACCCTCAAGTCCTCTCAGGATGCTAGTTGAAGCTTGTAAAATAAAACAAGAAAACAACACAAATCCTATTATGATCACTAGGCGCCCTCACCGGACCAACCGGACATAGAAAAGTGCCACGTGTCTGAACTAGGCCTCAAAGACAGAAGGATTTGTACCCAGTGAGGACCAGCCTGAAACCAAGGGTCCAAGCACTGTCAAAGCCACATAGAGTCCCCCGATGATGGAGGGATAAAGAACAGTTAGACAGACTTTTGTAAACATGGTGATTACAAAATCTCGAGTATCAATTCCAGAGAAGAAAGTTCCCGAAGGAAACATCACACCACAACATGAACTTTAGCCCAAATAAAAATCATCCTCACCGGATGAAAATAAAAGATAAGGCAACCCATAGGTTATCGCCCAGGAAGAACAGACAGATCCGCAGGACCAGCCCAACAGGGATCCGAGACTTCCAAGCTCAGAACTGGAAATGGATACACAAATAACAAAGACTATAAGAAGATTACTTCATCCCCTTATGTCTATGTAGGCAAGCCAGTCGAAGAGTAAGAGTGAGAATCCCCAGACCCATGAAGAGTGGGATCCTCCAGCAACGCCAAAAACGTGCCTTAGTAGAACACGAAGGTGCGCCAGTCTATAACAAAAGGCGCAACATACCTCTGCCGGGACAAAAAGGAAACACCGGCCCGAAGGTTAACCCCTGAGGCTTCAGGGGCAGTCACTCCCCCGGAAGGCTGAACTGGACCAGGCGATCCCACACCTGACGAGCCCCGGTTAATGAAACACGGACAATATCATAAGCACACTTCTGGGAGGTGCAGATGCGCCAGCGCCAAAGATATGGCCATGCTGAACCGTGTTGTTACCTCCGGTGAGAACAGGCCACACTCCCTAGAAAGGATAAGTAGCGTTTGGGTTACCTGCATTCGTAGTAAGTGTTTGTGGTAGGTAAATCGTTTTGTGAGAAATAGAATCCCCAGAGGCGGATGGCTCAGTGGGCACCCGATTCCCTGATCCCGAGAAAAAGAGCACTCTAAAACGGCATTCGGAACATAACTGATGGGCATGTATCACCCGGGCCAATTCATATTCTTCGCAAGAAGTAGGAGTCTTAATCAGAGACATCCGTCTCCAAGAATCCTCCATAACTGGGACACTGCCACTTCCAGAGAACCAGACACCAGCGGATCAGGATTTCTTCGTCGCCAAGTGGTCAGGAAAGCGGAAATGGAGTCACAAGGTAAACCGTGCAGTACATGCAAAAGTGCGCCCGACCGAAAAGGCTGCGTCACTAGACATAGGCCGTTATGTTCCAAAATAGCCATGAGCTGAAGCAACACTACACAGTAGCAAACAGAATCACATAAAAACATGATTATAAACCCCCCTGTTCAATAATCCCCCTCAGGAGATATTAACCCTTGATTCCTAGATACAAAAAGGAGCCTCACTGAGACCCTATGTTAAAGTTATCCCCGAAAGGTTGTAACCCCTCTCGGATAAACAGTTGAAATAACAATACATCCATGATGAAAATAAAATGAAACGATCTTAACAGAATCTACACCGTGGAACAGAAACATGGCCCTTCAAGTGTGACAGATAGTAGCGTGGCTTCTGCCATGGACTTGAGAGAAAAAAGCAGGCAGCAAAATTTGACAACGCTGATTGCTTGTGGAGCTGTTAATATGAGTCAGGATAGTTTCGCAGAAAGACTCTCCCTGCATCTCCGGACAATCACCCATGCTCTCACTGAGAGGCTGACAGGACTACTTAAAACTCCAGTCCCATGCCAAAGAGTACTACCCACCATAAGAGACTATCGGAAACTTCTGACACTTCTCTGCCAACCTCCTGGGACGAAAGGCAAAGAATGACTGGGGGATGAGGGAAGTGGGAGGATTATTTAAGCTTTTGGCTGGGGTGTCTTTGCCTCCTCCTGGTGGCCAGGTTCTGAATTTCCAAAAGTAATAAATGCAGCTGTGGACTCTTTCCATAAAGTAATAAAATAAAAATGATTTGGTGGTTTAATGGTGCTTGCAAATTGACAATAAAATATAAGGATGATTAGTTATTATTACCTGTTAATACTGAGCAACATATTTAGACAAATATGGATAATGTTACCTGAGTGAAATATTTTCCATCTTGCTTCAAGACTTTCATGGAAAGATCCAAAATCAATCTCAAAAATTCCCAAGTAGAATCTGCAAAAAAAAAAAGTAAACATTGATATATATTTTTGTTAGACTAAAAAAGTTTTAAGCAAGATTAGTTTTCATATCAGTGTATGAAGAGCTTATGGAAAGATAAACGCTGTATTATAAATCGTAGAAAGCTTGTGGACAAAACAAAAGCACACCAACACAATAAAAGTGTTAACAAAAACTATACAACACATTCAAAATAGTGATAGCGGACACAAAGCAAGAGATTTAATGCAGTGTTTGTCAACTCCAGTCCTAAGGTCACACTAACAGGCCTGAGTTTCATGATATCTGAACTACACTAGATTCAATCTTTATTTTCACTTATACTTGCTTTACTTATAGGGAATTTATTTTCACACTTCTCCCCAAAAGCTTTAAGAAATGCAGGTACAAGCATTAAGATTTGTCAAAAAACAAAACCTAACAAGATATACTAAAATTTGAGAAAATATTACTTTATTTTAGGGACTGAAAAATCCCAGCAGCAGCCAGTGAGCCATAACTCTGAAAATAATAGGTCTAGCCCTTAACGTTTGACACTTCTGCATAGATTTCTCTATTTAATAAGTCCCTGAAACCTAAAATATTCTGTGGCTGGCTCCTTAGAATTGTGAAGTTTACAAGATGCAACTAAAATTGTTCACAGCTGTTTTATTTAAAGGGATATGAAGCACATTGTTTTGTTTCATGATTCAGACAGAGTATATCATTTTAAACATCTTTCCAATTTATTTCTATTATCTAATTTGCTTTGTTCTCTTGGTATCATTTGTCAAAAAGCATATGCAGGTAGGTTTACAAGCTGCTGATTGGTGGCTGAACTTATATGCCTTGTGCCATTGGCTTACGAATGTGTTCAGCTAGCTCCCAGAAGTACCAAGAGAATGAAGCAAAATGTATAATAGAAGTAAAGTGGAAAGTTGTTTAAAATGGTATTCTCTATCTGAATATTGAAATAATTTTTTTTTGGTTTTCATGTCCCTTTCATTAGTAACGCATTAAAAATGTTTTTTTCCACTTGCCTAAAGGGGCATGAAACCCAAATATATTTTTTTCATGATTCAGATAGAGCAGACATTTCGAAGCAACTTTTCCATTTACTTCTATTATCAACTCTGTTTAATTTGTATCCTTTATTGAAAGAGTAGCAATTCCCTACTGCGAGCTAGATGAACACAATCATTAAGCCAATGACAAGAGGCATATATGTGCAGTCAGCAATCAGCAGCTAGCTGCTGGCTCCTGAGCCTACCTAGTTATGCTTTTCAACAAAGTATACACAAAGAGAACAAAGCTAAGATAATAGAAGTGAATTGGAAAATCGTTTAAAATTGTATGCTCTAATTCATGAAAGAAAATTTTTGGGTTTCATATCCCTTTCAGTAATCAAACAATAAAAAATAATAATAATCCATATACATGTATCAATATGTGTGTATGATAATTGTAAGTTTAGTGACATTCCAGCACATAATAGAAGTTAATATATTTTCTGTTCTGAAATACAAAAGTATACATAAGAAATAACAACTTTTAATATATACATTATCATAAAGATTCAAAAAGCTACACGAATAATATGGGCGACTACGTTGCTACAATACAATAAAATACAATACTTCCTGGCTATTCAAAATTAAATGCAACAAATGAACAAACGGTAACATAGTGTGAAAACCATATAAAATATTGTATCTTTTCATGAAAACCATGTACAAATTCTGTATGTTTGCCTGAAAATCATATAAATGTTTGTATTGTTGCAGAAGTTTACAGCTTCACAAGAAAACCATTAAAGTGATAGTAAATCTGAGCGTTTGTGAAACGCTAGGATTTACCAGTGGAACAAATAAAGGGGACTTTCAGTCACGAAGTATAAAATACTTCATGCTGAAAGTTCCTTTATTTGTTTGATGCATTCGCCTCAAAGAGCTCCTCAAGCAGCCCACAATAGAATGCTATTTCGTTTCCACCTCTTAGCCAATAGTCGTTTGGGCTATACGGCTGGGCGGCCAGCTGGCCCACACAGCTATTGGCTAAGAGGTGGAAACGTCACCTCACAGCAAAACAGCGTGTATGTATAAAAATATGTATGTAAAACATCGCCCTACATATATCTGCAGTTGTTGTTAGGAGGTGCTCTGATGAAGAATCAGTGCCAGAAACATATGCACTTCCTTTTTAGTGTGTGCTGATATTTTTGCTCTATTGCCTACAAGAGACTTCTCCGGCCAGAACAAGTATATTCTCATGTTTGTGTGCATTTGTGTGGGTGGGACACTGATGTTTTTTTTAATCGTAAGCCTGTATTTTTCCTGCACCAAAACCTTCTGGGGAAGCATTGTGAATGTGACTACATACACATGCCATTTCTGCTGTAACAATTGAATTTTCAAAAGCGGATACCGTATTTTAATTATTTCTTGTGTGTATATGCCTATATGTTTACTATTCAGTAGTACTGCACATGTAGTTTGTGTTTACATCAAAACAAGTAGATAGTATATCTAAAATAATGTAAATACACTGTATGAAACAAAATATAAAAAAACAGAAAACATAAACATAAGAATATCTTAATTCTTAACCTTCTTCTGGAGAAGTAGATATTGGGATAGCTGTGAGATCATTAATTACATAATCGAACATCTTCCCTTCTTTGGCATACATCTTCAGTACTGGGACACAATCTTCAACCAAAATCTGGAGAAAAGAAACATAAAAAGCATAAATTATGCTAACCATATAATTTCCTTTCCTTCTGTACAGGGAGAGTCCACAGCTGCATTCCTTACTTGTGGGAAAAACTGAACTGCAAAGACACCCCAGTCAAAGGCCCAAACACCACCCCCACGTCCCTCATCCCCCAGTCATTCTGCAGAGGGAACAAGGAACAGTAGGAGAAATATCAGGGTGAAAAAGGTGCCAAAAGAATAAATTAAAATTTAGGGCCACCCATCGGAGAACACGGGCGGGAGCTGTGGACTCTCCCTGTACAGAAGGAAATGAAATTATCTGGTAAGCATAATTTATGTTTTCCTTCTTAATACAGGGAGAGTCCACAGCTGCATTCCTTACTTGTGGGAAATTATACCCAAGCTCCAGAGGACACTGAATGCTAACGGGAGGATAAAAAAGAGAGGCGGCCCCTAATCTGAGGGCACCACAGCCTGCAAAACCAGCAGAAGCAAAAACATCAAACTTGTAAAATTTGGAAAAAGTATGTAGGCCTCATTTTTGAAGGCCTAAGAGGAAGCCACTGCTCTCGTAGAATGAGCCGTAATCCGCTGTGGAGGCTTAAGACCCGCTGACTCATATGCTAAGTGGATGATACTCAACCAAAAATATAAGAAAGTCGAAGAGGCCCTCTGACCCCTACGCTTCCCAGAATAGATAACAAATAGAGAAGTTTGTCTAAATTCCTTTGTAGCTTGAAGATAAAACTCCAAGGCACATACAGATTATGCAGGAGGATTAGGACATAAGGAAGGAACCACAATTTCGTGATTGATGTTGCGATTTGACACAATCTTAGGAAGAAATCCTAACTTAGTTTGTAGAACAGTCTTATCAGCATCGAACACCAGATAAGGAGGGTCACATTGCAAGGCAGCATTCTCAGAGACTCTGCACGCAGAAGCAATAGCTAGTAGAAAAAGAACCTTCCAACACAACAACTTAATGTCAACCTCATGCATAGGCTCAAACGGAGCCCATTGCAAAACTTTAAGAACAAGATTTAAACTCCAAGGAGGAGCATTAGATATAAACATCGGCCTGATTCTAGTCAGAACCTTAACAAAAGACTGTACATCCGGAAGCTCAGCGAGCCTCTAGTGCAGTAAAACAGACAGGGCCCGAAATCTGTCCCTTTAACGAACTAGCTGAGAAGCCCTTCTCCAGTCCATCCTGGAGAAAAGAAAGAATCCTGGCAACCTTTACTTTGTGCCAGGACAAACCACACTCTTCACACCAGAATAAGTAGATCCTCCACACCTTATGATAGATGCAACAAGTAACCAGCTTACGAGCTTTAATGAGAGTATTAATAACACTCTCAGAAAACCCTCTCTTGGCTAAGACTAAGCGTTCAATCTCCACGCAGTCAGCTTCAGAGAATCTAAAAGTTGATAAAGAAAGGGGCCTTGTTCCAGCAGATCCCTGCGACAAGGAAACTTCCAAGGAGGAGATGATAACATCCCCACTAGATCTGCGAACCATATCCTTTGCAGACACAATGGAGCAATCAGTATAACTGACGCTTGCTACTGTATGATTCAAGCCACAACTTGAGGAAGGATTGGAATGGCTGGAAAAGAGAAATTAGATTGAACCTCCAAGGCACCGCAAATGCATCTATTAGCTCCGCCTGAGGATACCTGGACCTCGACCCATATATGGGTAGCTTGGTATTGAGACGGGACGCCATGAGATCTATCTCCGGCGTTCCCCACCTGTTGCATATCTCTGCAAACACTTCGGGGTGGAGAGACTATTCCCCCGGATAAAAGGATTGTCTGCTGACAAAATCCACTTCCCAGATGTCCACACCCGGAATGTGGATAGCTTTCAGTGAACAGTTGTGGGTCTCCGCCCACTCCAGAATCCGAGATACTTCCCTCATTGCTAGGGAGCCTCTCGTTCCCTCCTGATGGTTGATGTAAGCCATCAAAGTTATACTGTCTGATTGGAATCAGATAAATTGGGACGAACCCAGTAGGGGCCAAGCCTTCAGAGCACTGAATATTGCTGGAAGGTCTAGAATGTTGAACGGCAGGGAGCTCTCCTCCTGAGCCCGCAGGTCCTGCTCCTTCTTGGCGCCCCAAACAGCTCCCCATCCTGGAAGACTTGTGTCCGTAGTCACTGTCACCCAGGATGGTCTTAAAAGGATGTCCCTCGGGAAGGTGATCCGGACAGAGCCACCAAGAGAGATTCTCTCGACCGGTTGTCCAGAGAAATCTGTGAGACAGATCCAAATAATCGCCGTTCCACTGCATCAGCATGCACAGACGCAACGGCCTGAGGTGGAACCTGGCAAAGAAAAGGATGTCCATGATGGACACCATGAGACCAATCACTTCCATACACTGAGTCACAGGTGGCCTTAAGGAGGCCTGGAGGGCAAGACATGTTGAAGCTAGCTTGCAACTTCTCTGGTCTGTTAGAAATATTCTCATGTCTATGGAGTCTATCGTGCCCAGGAATTCCACCCTGGTGCTTTGAATAAGAGAACTCCTTTTTCTATTTATTTTTCCTCCATGGGATTGAAAAAGACAGAGGAGAGATTCCGAATGGACTTCCGCCAGACGAAACGATGGTGCTTGTACCAGAATATCGTCCAAGTAGGGAGCTACTGCTACACCCGGGCTCTCGCGACTGCTAGAAGAGCCCCTAGAACCTTCGTAAAAATTATTGGAGCATTAGCTGGACCAAACGGAAGTGCAATGAACTGAAAGTGCTGGTCCAGGAACGCAAATCTGAGGAACTGGAAGTGTTCCCTGAGGAATCGAAGATGAAGGAATGCCTCCTTCAGATCTATACTGGTCATAAACTGCCCTTCCTGAATTAAGGGAATGATGGATCTTATTGTCTCCATCTTGATGAGGGGACATTTAGAAATTTGTTTAAGCACTTTAGGTCCAGAACTAGACGAAAAGATCCCTCCTTCTTTGGAACCACGAAAATGTTAGAATAGTATCCCAAACCTCTCTCTGAGATAGGCACTGGGACAATGACACCAAAGGAGGACAGATCCCTTACGCACTCCAGAAAGGCTTCCCTCTTTCCTAGTCTTGAAGACAGGTTGAGAGGATGAATCTGCCCCTGAGTGGATGAGATTTGAAACCTATCTTGTAACCCTGAGCTAGAACCTCCAGGACCCAAGGATCCTGCACGTCCCTGAACCAAACCTCTGAAAGAGCGACAGTCTTCCCCCTACTCGATCCAAAATAGGACCGGGGGCTGCCCCTTCATGCAGACTTAGTCTCGGCAGGCTTCTGGCTCTGCTTGGATCTTTTCCAGTAGAAAAAGAAAGGATATTCCAGCCTCCAAAGTTAAAAAAGACCTTTATTGTTTCACATAGGGCCATAAAGATAGAAAATACAACATTTCGGGCCTGCTATAGGCCCTTAGTCATGTACATAGTGTACATGACTAAGGGCCTATAGCATGCCTGAAACATTGTATTTTCTATCTTTATGGACCCTATGTGAAGCAATAAAGGTCTTTTTTAACATTGGAGGCTGGAATACCCTTTCTTTTTCTATTGGATTGCAATTTGGACATGGCAGGTCCTATATTCCGTGCCCAACAGACCAAGAGAAAGGTGTGCTGTTTTCCTAACATTTTTTGAAGTTACCTGAATCTTTTCCAGGACTAAGCCGGCTTCCAAGAACTCTTGGTTTGCTCTGGCTTAGCAGAGGCCTCTGACACTGGGTTTTTATGAGAACTAAAAGAAATAAAAATTCCTTAATTTGTTCTCATTATCTTTTGGTATGAAGGCACCCTTGGCCCCTGAAACCCTGCGGAGATAGTCAAACAAACTCTTTCCCTTAAAGGAGAGGGAAAGAGGCTAGACTTAGAAGTTATATCTGTCAGAGCGCCTTACGGCCTGAACAGAAAACCTGACGTCTTAGTCATAGGCTAATTAATCTGCGTAATAACAGCACAGATAAAATAATTATTAACCCAGAAGGCCGTAATTATTTTCTGAAAAATGTTGAGGGAACTCCACTTCGATCATTTTCGCGAAGCAGACGCACCAAAAGGTAGCCGCTCCAGCAACTGCGGCGACCAGCGCCGCCAGTAACAGCAAATATCCCATAGGTTGAAACATCCTCTTTAACAGAGTTTCCATCCTTATATCCGACGGCTCTATGAACAACAAACTATCCTCATACGGGCTAGTATTACGTGTGGCAAGCGTAAAATATTGCCAACCAAGTAGGGATGGTAAAAAGAAAACCCACCCTCATAGAGAGCCTGGAACTGGGATAGTTAAAGGCAGGCGACGGGAAGGGGAATCTAATCCTGTCCCACTCGCCCTTAATAATGATTGCCATCAAATTTAGGACCCAGAGGTTCGTCTGGCGGCTCGGCCTTTGGAACCTCTAATGTAGTCAAAACCTCCTTTAGTAGAAAACGTAAACGTTTTGTCCTAAATCAAAAAACTGGATCCTCCACAGGCGGAGGATTATAGGCAGCAGACTCCAACCCTGAAAGTTCATACTCTGAAGATTCAGAGAGAACCTCATCCTCGGATAACTGATCAGATAAATCCGACAAATTACATGATGCCACCTGGGCAGGAGTACAAGATTTAACCTTTCTCTTGCGCTTAGCAGTGGAAGGGAAAGCATTTATGGCCGCAGACACCGCCATATGAAACTGCGCAGAAACGTCTGGTGAAAAAAGGCCCCTTCCAGATGGAGAATTAGCAGTGCAATAGGAAGCTGCATGTGTATAAAAAGATGCATGTAGGGTGTGAACCTCAGAGGTGGGCGACTCAGTGGTATCAAACATGTCAACCTTATTTGATATAATCCCCTTATCAAGGCATATGGAACAAAATTGAGAAGGTGGATATTCCAGAGCTCACTCACAATATAAACAGGAATTACTCTGAAATAGAGGAAGAACCCCCTAATGAATCAGAATCCTCCATAGCTAAAGTACGATATGCGGATGACTACATAAAAAACAAACTTATTTTAAATTTAAAAAAAAACTGCACCTTTATACCCCCAATGACTCGGGCACTCACCACCTCCTATGACCTAGACAGAACAGAGATAAAAACTCCTCTCCGGTAGTAACTCGGTCAAGAGAAAGGAAATGGAAGCCTCGACCATTCCAGTCACATGGTGCACAATGCAGGACCTGCTATGAGAAAAAGCGTGCCAAGCTTTTAAGCTGCACAACCTTCAAAGTGAAAGTGAAACCTGTATGTTCCATCTCAGCCTATGAGCCCATAAACATCTTACACATAAAGCAGCATTAAATCAAATAAAGCTATATGATTAAACCCAACTGTTCATAATCCCCCTCAGGAGATATTAACTCTTGATTCCATATAGATAAAAAGAGCCACACTGTGACCCTATCTTCTAGCGTTTGCAATATGCGTAAAAATTAAATGATTTTACCGGAATCTATGCCGTTAAACAGTAACACAGTCCTTCAAGTTTGACAGATTGTAGTAGCGCTTCTGACATGGACTTGAGTGAAGAAAGCAGGCAGCGAAACTCGTCAACGCTGATTGCTTAAGGAGCTGTTAATATGAGTCTGGAAGGTTTCGCAGAAAGACTCTCCCTGCATTTCCAGACTCTAACTTTCGTCAATGCTCTCACTGAGAGGCTGACAAGACTACTTAAAACTCCAGTCCCATCTCGAAGGGCAGATACCCTTCCTAAGGAACTACTCTGAAATCTTCTGACACTTCTCTCTGCCAACCTCCTGTGATGAAAGGCAAAGAATGACTGGGGGATGAGGGAAGTGGGGGAGGTGTTTGAGCCATTGGCTGGGGTGTCTGTGCCTCCTCCTGGTGGCCAGGTTCAGTATTTCCCACAAGTAAGGAATGCAGCTGTGGACTCTCCCTGTATTAAGAAGGAAATGGAGATAACAATTGTTAAAAAATAAATAAATTACCCTGTTTTGAAACACTAGATAAGGGGTATCAAACTCAATGTACCTGAGACCTACTGGCCAAGTGTTCTTCTCCCATAGGGGCCGCTTAGACTGAGTAAGTGCTCTGGACTTGGATCTACTAGGAATTGAAAGTAACATTTACCCAAGTAGTAGCGCATGGGGGAGCTCTAACCCACAATAGGCATACACAGTTGTCTATATTTATCTTGTGAGTGCCAAGTGAAGTGATAATTCTGGAACTGTATAACAACGTTATCCAAGCATTGCATGGTGGGAGTCCACATTGGACACTTGTCTTTATATTTATCTTGTGAATGCCTATATAGAACAACTAGGTACATTTTTTAAACCCCCCCAAAAAAAATCAACAGCCCATATAGATGGTTTATCTATTAAACAAGGGAGGGCCAGATTAAACTATTTTATGGGCCTCAGATGGCCCCAGGGCCTGTACTTTGAGAACAATGCACTATATAATTATCAAAAGGAGCAGGAATACATTTGACACCACAAGACAATTTCTTAAAGTGTTGCCATATAGTGCTCAAGACACATGCCCACCCTGAGCCTACAGAGGTACGCTCTTCAACTAAGGATATCAAAACAACAATGTAATTCAGAGATCAATAAAGGAGTGAGTATATTCCAGCAGCCCCCTTTGATAGCACATAGAAGTGTTAGATTTTATGAATTGATGTATTACATTTCTAATGCGGGCCTAAAATACAATTGCACAAAAAACTTACACTACCAAGAAGAGTAGTCTTACCCATGTATGGGGTGTATAAGTTGTCACTCGATTATAAGGGGTGACACATTCCCACATCCCAGAAGTAGGCGTAAATATAAAATCAAAGATTTTTTTACATTTGAATCATCTTTTGTAATCTATATGATAAAATGTCTATGTGTCTTTGATTACATTGGTTAAGCTACCAGAAAGGTGCGTGATAGGCTTAGCCAACACAGATCAAATATAAGATGTAAGGATGCACAAGCATCTGTATCTAACCATTTTCTGGAGAGGGGTCACCAAATTAGCCAACTATGCTGGTGAATTATTGATAAAATACAGCCACTTAGATGTGGAGGTGGCCATGAAAGGTTGTTGAGAAATGTACTGGATATATGAATTTGACACTATGACATTCAATGGGTTAAATAATTATTTTGATCTATCCATCTTTTCTGAAAAATATTTGTTTTTAAATAATGCTTATTGACCAAATGATGCACAATAAAGCAGTATTATTAGGAGGTAAATAGGTAAGGTATGGAAG
Source organism: Bombina bombina (assembly GCF_027579735.1). Lineage (NCBI taxonomy): Eukaryota > Metazoa > Chordata > Amphibia > Anura > Bombinatoridae > Bombina > Bombina bombina. Next base: position 298,307,596 of record NC_069501.1, read on the forward strand.
TTTCCTTTTCTTTTATGATTGTATTTTAGAATGTAATTAAAATATATTAAAGTTAAGCCACTAGTTAGCACTAAAGGATTACAAATGTGAATAAAGAAAAGTATGTATTCTGACTTTATATGAATGTCAGGTTGAGAATATAAAAAGGAAACAGGATGTATTAACATTTTGAGCATGACTAAGGGCATACAAGCCCAAAACGTTGCTATGTTTTATGAGCCATTGGAATAAAATGTAAGTCTTATAAAAGGTACTGTAAACGTCGTTCATTTGAATTTCTAATGCAAGAAATACAAAAGAAAGATCAAAAAGGGTATAAGGGAAAAATCATAGAAAAGTTTGGTCAAAAAATTTGTTAGCAGCAGATGAAAAAGTAATTAACTAAGAAGGAGAGAAATTCAGACTAGATAGACAGGCATGGTATTAGTCTATATATATTACCAAATGCAGCAACGCAACAATTTTAAGGAACAAAAGTGATATACAGTAGGGGACAATACACTGAATGACTAACAGAAGCAAGACAGCAAGTCCTTCAGGCAAAACATTTTATATCAGCATCTAACTATGACTAGATATCATAATATAAATAAAGCCCCAGAGCACAACAAAAAACAAACAAACAACAAAACATCTTCAATATACACACAAAAAAAAACATTCTGGTTAAAGGTGAATTATTTTTGTACTTTAATAAATGTCTGTATAAAGAATAACAGACAGTGATAATATCTGTCAGAATGTGGGCAGAATTTGGTGTGAACTATAGATCTGTCCTACCATTTCTTGGCATACTAGTTCAGCATTATTTACCAGTTGAGCATCACTTAAATGTCTTAAAGGGATATGAAAACCAAATTTTGTTTCATAATTCAAACAGAGTATACAATTTTAAAAGTTTCCAATTTACTTCTGTTATCAAATGTACTTTGTTCTTATTTTATTCTTTGTTAACAAAGATACTTAGGTAGGGAGCATGCAAGTGTCTAGAGAACTATATGGCAGCAGTTTTGTAAGAATGCTTTTTAACACTAGATGACAGTGTCAGCACAGTTCATAGGTTTGTTAAAGCATTCTTGCAAAAGTGTTGCTATATAGTGCTCCAGTGAATGCACGCTCCTGAGCATAACTTCCTACTTTTCAACAAAGGATACCAAGAGAACAACGTAAAGAAAACGTAAAGAAAAACTTAAATTATGCTTACCCGATAATTTTCTTTTCTTCAGATGGAAAGAGTCCACAGCTGCATTCATTACTTTTGGGAAATAAGAACCTGGCCACCAGGAGGAGGCAAAGACACCCCAGCCAAAGGATTAAATACCCCTCCCACTTCCTTCATCCACCTGTCATTTTGCTGAGGAACAAGGAACAGTAGAAGAAATACCAGGGTGAAAAGGTGCCAGAAGAATAAAACATAAGAGATGCCTCACAGAAAAAATACGGGTGGGGAGCTGTGGACTCTTTCAATGGGAAGAAAATAAAATTATCGGGTAAAGAATAATTTAAGTTTTTCTTCATAAATGGAAAGAGTCCACAGCTGCATTCATTACTTTTGGGAAAATAATACCCAAGCTATAGAGGACACTGAATGCAAAAACGGGAGGGTACAATAGGCGGCGCATTCTGAGGGCACCAGGCCTGAAAAACCACAACCCAACCAAACCCCGCTTCATCAGAGCTGGGGAAAAAAAAATAGAAGGAAAAGGCCCCAAGGACACTGACCCGCAGATGGTTCCGAAAGCCTAACTAGAGACCGCAAAGCAGACTCACTGAGCCAACACTCCTCCAGGAGAACCGTCGCCTAACAGTCGGTCCCCACACAACCCTTACTAGTACGGTACCAAAATCCCCAGAAGGGAGAGGAAAAGGGTGAGCAAAAGGGATACCCAAAAGGTACAGCAAGATCCAATAAGGAAAAAACCCCTTCAAAAGAAGGCCAAGTCTACAGAGACCCAAAAGGATCCCGAGAACAAGGGGAGACGACACCCAACCCACAAGGAGCAACCAGGCATCATCAAGGAAAAGAAACATCTCCCAAACATCGTGCAACAGCACCGAAAAAGACAGATGGAGACAAAGTCCTCAAAACATCAGAACTCAAGAGACTGAGCAAACAGAAATAACAAGTAGCAAACTCAGAGAGAAACATCTGAGTCTAGTAACACGCTGTTATCCATAGGAGACACGTAAAAAACCCTATCCATAAGGAAGAAGCGGCAGCATAAAATAGCAGACTGCTCAACCTCCAAGACATAGATTGCCCAACCTCCAAGACAGAGGACACTCTCCAGGCAATCCAGGCCGCCAAGCCTACTCACAGATTTTAAAGGGGGAGAAGCACAGAGCTTCTAAAAAAAAAAAAAAGGTCCACTGTCACACCCAAGACCTGAGGATGAACAACAGATCTCAGATCCTACACCTAGCCGGACCAGCCCAAGCAACGGCAGATCTGAAAGCAAGGGAACCGAAAGGAACCCCAAGACCAGCCCCCAAAAGGGCAGAAGAATGGACCACTTCAACCTAAAGACAATCGAGCAGACGTTAGACCTAAGGAGATTTAGCAAGCCACCGACTAAGTTTCAATGTTGAGCCAGCAGCTCTCCAGATGGACAGGAATGGCTCAAAGAGCAGACCAATCTCAGAACCAGATAAACATCTGTTCCACCCTCCCGAACATGGGAGGGGCCCCTAAAAAGGGAACCACACCTCCGTAAGGAGGACAATGAGCCCCCTGAAGAGGAGAACGTCGAGAAACACCTGCCCATAAGACAGGAAGTCGTATGGAGAAACGAGAGGACACACGGCCACGTCACTGACAAACACGGAAGAACCCCTTAAAACACCATCGTGTTAGCACACATACCAGACGCAAAAGTGACAGCAGAGCAACTGCAAACCTTCCATTTGCTAGGCAGGAAAGACTACCATCAGGTCACGTCAGTTGGCTGTCCCAAGGAAACCGTATAGTTTGGCACAAGACAACCCCCAAGGAGTCCCGGCTCTCAGTAAATCTGGCCAATTTGTAGAACAAAACAGCCAGAACAAGGGCTAAGCCCAATTCCCCTGGAAACTGGAACCCCTGGCCAGTCCTAGGATCATAAGGTCCGGTAACCTCCCACAGCGGGATTCACAAAGAGAAAATGCTGAGTAAAACCCTTGACAACCGGAGGATCAGGACAAGAAGCCCGGGCCCCACAAATGTTTAGATTAAACAATCTTCCAGAAACATAAATCCCTCGTCTGATATAAAAAAACAGACCTCCCAGGTAAAAAAAATCCAGAATAACCTAGATAACAAGAGCAAGAAGCCCTTGCAAGTCCCGACCCAAAGGGAAGAGACCACCCCCTGCAGGAGCCCAACACTCCAAAGAGTCATGGCTATAAAAGGATTACTTGAAAGTGCGACTAATCCCCCTTAAGGGACACAGGGCACTGCTCATTTTATCAACCTCGAAAGGAGGAAAGGCTGAGTAGACCTCGCCGGTGATCGAACTAGCAACCCTCAGTTTGCTACAATACGGTGTAGCCACAGAGCATTAGTATGCTGAGCTAGCTGACCAGCTAGCCACAAGCTCCAGGCACAAGGGGAACAGTGAGGACAAGTCACCCGAACAGAGCAACATCAAGCCTCCACATCATCTCAGATTCGAAGTCAGAGGAACAGTAAAACATGGGTTTGGATGCCACCTGGATGGCAATACCTGAACCATATGAGTGGAAAACCACTAGGACCTCTTCTATCCCAAGAAAGAGATGCAGAGCATTCCCAACACTGGGAAAGTACCCCTAACCGGAGCCCAAAAGGACCTCACTGTCTAATGTCCGAAAAAGGAACACCCAACTCCCAAAGGGAATCCAAGTCCCCCGAAGGCGACCCATCCACAAATAGAAACTGACAATCCAAGAGGTCTCAATGAAGAAGAGAACCACTAAAGGAACAAGTCTAAAAAGGACAATTTCCTGAAGAAAACTGCCCTGACCGGCGGAAAGAGGCGCTAAATTCTCTAAATTTTCCCACCATGTGGGAAGGAATACTCTAGGTTCCGAGGGTATCGAAAACAACAGAGAGGACGCAGCAAAATTCACTGACCCAGTCACCAGAGAGACGGCTATTTAGGACTGAAACAATCCCGAGAGCCGCATGGACCCGCAAGTCCTCTTGAGAATGCTTTGAAACTATTAAATCAAATAACAAATAATGTTAAGAGCACTCGGCACCCCAACCTGACCAGCAAGATATAATAAGCACCACGTGTCTGAAGAAGCGAGACAGAAGATCTGAACCCAATCATAACCAGCCTGCAACCTGGGTCATAACTGCCAAGCTGGCTAAATCCGCCCTCAGAGAGGGAGGATAGAAAACAGACAAACATGGTACTAACGTGTCCCGAACAACTTCCGTAGAAGCAAACAGCGAGTATCGATTCCAGAGATTTTTAAGTTCCAGTAGGAAACATTGTATGAAAAATAAAATTCATCCTAACTGGATAAAATAAAATAAACATGCAACCCGAGGGTTAAGGCCCTAGAAGAACAGAAAGATCCGCAGGACCAGCCTAACGGAAACCCTGTTCTTCAAACAAAACTGGGAAGGATCTCGATAACAAGACTTAAAGGAGATTACTACATCCCCCCATGTCTAACGAGGTGAGCCATTCGAAGAAGGAGACTGATGAGTCCCATACCCGAGAAGGAAAGGGTCCCCAAACAGCTCAAAAACGTGTCTAAGTAAAACACAAAGGCGAGCCCGTCTGTAATGAAAGGCAAAACACCTGCAGTTACACCTGCAGGGAACTGCATATACCCTCCAGTGGCCGAGAGACATGGGGCAATCGGGCACAAGCACAATCGCAAATAAACATGTGGACTTTGTAGTTGCGCAAGCGCCAAAAGTATGTAAAAGCAAAAATGTGTCACAACCTCCGGGAGAACAAATCCAGCCTCCGAGGAGGGAAACATACAACCTGGGTTATCCGCATGTGTAGTAGTAGGAAGCGGTAGGGAACTCGCCTCCCGGAGGACAGGGCCCCCCGAGGAAGATGGCTCAGCAGTCCCTTGAATCCCCGAGCCCGAGGAACAAGGCGCTCTAGGATGGCCTAAAGAACATAACTAAATGACCTGAGTCAATGGGGCCAATTAGCATTCTTCACAGGATGAAGAATCTGAATCAGAAAGTTGAACAAGCTCAACATCAGTATCCTCCATAACTGGATAAATGATACCAAAAAAAGGACTATGTATAAAATTATTTAAACAGCACCTGATTTTGCTACCCACAATGGCTGGGGCACTCACCACCTCCTATGAACCAGATACCAGCGGACTAGAACTCTCCATTGACACACAGTCAGGAATGCGGAAATGGGAGACCAGAACGTAAACACGCCCGGTCAGAAGGTGAACCGTACAGTCCAAAAAAAAGCGACCGACCGTAAGGTCGCGTCACTTCAACAGGCCGTTATGTTCCAAGGCCACAAGCCCAGTTAACACTAGACATAAGAAACATGATTAAAAAAAGCCCTGTTCAATAATCCTCCTCAGGAGATATTAACCCTTGATTCCAAGATACTAAAGGAGTCCCACTGAGACCCTGTATTTTTCATGTGAGTTTGCATGAACAATGAGTTATAGTACATTCATGAAGAAGTAAAATGAAACTATCTTACCGGAATCTTTTGCCATGGAACAGGAACACAGCCCTTCAAGTGTGACGGATAGTAGCCTCACCTCCGCCATGGACTTGAGAGAAAAAAGCAGGCAGCAAAGTTCGACAACGCTGATTGCTGGTGGAGGTGTTAAAATGAGTCGGGATGGTTTCGCAAAAAGACTCTTCCTGCATCTCCGGACTCTAACTTTCATCTAAGCCCTCACTGAGAGACTGACAGGATTATTTAAAACTCCCATCCTATGTCGAAGAGTACTACCCTCCATAAGAGACGAAAACGAAACTTCTGACACTTCTATGCCAACCTCCTGGGACGAAAGGCAAAGAATGACTGGGGGATGAGGGAAGTGGGAGGAGTATTTAAGCCTTTGGCTGGGGTGTCTTTGCCTCCTCCTGGTGGCCAGGTTCTTATTTCCAAAAAGTAATGAATGCAGCTGTGGACTCTTTCCATTTATGAAGAAAATAAACATTTTTTTTCGAGATTTGTCTGAATCAGGGGGAAAAAATGGAGTTTAATGTTTTTTTAAGCACTGTTGCAGACCATATTCATCATTTTATGGCTGTAGTCTATCTATTTTCATTTGTTTCCAGCAAGATAATGTGCCATTTTACAAAGCATTATCATCAAGTTGGTTCCATGAATATCACAACAAATTCACTTAAGCCCAATACCTGCACAGTCCCTAGAGCTCAATTCAATGGAATATCTTGACAAAGAGGTGGTATTGGAAGTTCACAGTGTAACTATGAGGCCAATCTGCAGAACTGCATTTTGCTATTGAGTCAGCATGGGCAAAAATCCCAATGTAATGATTTCAGCACCACACTGAATCTGTGCTACAAATAATTAATGTTGTTATGAAGGCAAAATAGGATCTTCTTGGGTAAAAATGAAGTGGCCATTTTGCGAATGCCCCATACTAATCAAACAAAATGTCATCCTGAACATAAGATTTCAGACCCAACTGTAATGCACATTTTCCAAAAGGAATAAAAAGAATCTCAACACTAAATTATGACTAAAGCAGAAGACTGTTACTCCATCTCCCATTCATTTCTAAGGCATTAAATAATACTTTTTAAAACTGGATTTCCTAGTTTTGCTAACCATGTTAATTTAATAAGTTCAGTAAACTATAAAAGAAACACTGACATACCTGGTAGCAGTCACCTTGCAGATTGTCTAATACATTGCCACATGTTTTTCTCATATATTTTCTACATCCATCGATCACCAGTTGGTCTATGTTTCATAAATGTTAAGGAGTTCATCATCTTTACTTTTTATACAATTCTCACAGTTAATTGTTACCTTACATTCCAATGAATAATTAGAATTGTTTATTTGGTTGGTTGCTAAGGTGTTTCCCAATGTCTCATTGGAAAATATTACTTTTCAGTCCTGTATAGAGGTATCGGGCACCTGAATAAGGCTTATCAGACCCCAGAATTTATTCAAATAAAATGGTTAAAAACTTGAATATGCCTGGTAGTAAATAGGGGCTGAGCCATTTTACATCATTTAACAAACTGATTTAATGACAATGTGTAGAACAAATATTGAACAGAATAATATAAGCTGATTTTAGCTTAAAGCGATATGAAACCCACATCTTTTCTTTATGATTCAGATAGAGCATGCAGTTTTAAACAACTTTCTAATTTACTTCTAATATCACATTTTCTTGGTATATTTTGTTGAAAAGCAGGGAAGTAAGCTCAGGAGAGTGCATGTGTCCAGACCATTTATAGCAGCGGTTTTGCAAGAATGTTATTTATCCATTTGCATGAGCACTAGATGGCAGAACCATTTGCATGAGCACTAGATGGCAGCACCATTTGCATGAGCACTAGATGGCAGCACCATTTGCATGAGCACTAGATGGCAGAACCATTTGCATGAGCACTAGATGGCAGCTCCATTTGCATGAGCACTAGATGGCAGCACCATTTGCATGAGCACTAGATGGCAGCACCATTTGCATGAGTACTAGATGGCAGCACCATTTGGATGAGCACTAGATGGCAGCTCCATTTGCATGAGCACTAGATGGCAGCACCATTTGCATGAGCACTAGATGGCAGCACCATTTGCATGAGCACTAGATGGCAGCACCATTTGCATGAGCACTAGATGGCAGCTCCATTTGCATGAGCACTAGATGGCAGCACCATTTGCATGAGCACTAGATGGCAGCATCATTTGCATGAGCACTAGATGGCAGCACCATTTGCATGAGCACTAGATGGCAGCTCCATTTGCATGAGCACTAGATGGCAGCACCATTTGCATGAGCACTAGATGGCAGCACCATTTGCATGAGCACTAGATGGCAGCACCATTTGCATGAGCACTAGATGGCAGCACCATTTGCATGAGCACTAGATGGCAGCACCATTTGCATGAGCACTAGATGGCAGCTCCATTTGGATGAGCACTAGATGGCAGCACCATTTGCATGAGCACTAGATGGCAGCACCATTTGCATGAGCACTAGATGGCAGCACCATTTGCATGAGTACTAGATGGCAGCTCCATTTGCATGAGCACTAGATGGCAGCACCATTTGCATGAGCACTAGATGGCAGCACCATATGCATGAGCACTAGATGGCAGCACCATTTGCATGAGCACTAGATGGCAGCACCATTTGCATGAGCACTAGATGGCAGCACCATTTGCATGAGCACTAGATGGCAGCATCATTTGCATGAACACTAGATGGGCAGCACCATTTGCATGAGCACTAGATTGCAGCTCCATTTGCATGAGCACTAGATGGCAGCACCATTTGCATGAGCACTAGATGGCAGCACCATTTGCATGAGCACTAGATGGCAGCACCATTTGCATGAGCACTAGATGGCAGCACCATTTGCATGAGCACTAGATGGCAGCACCATTTGCATGAGCACTAGATGGCAGCACCATTTGCATGAGCACTAGATGGCAGCACCATTTGCATGAGCACTAGATGGCAGCTCCATTTGCATGAGCACTAGATGGCAGCTCCATTTGCATGAGCACTAGATGGCAGCTCCATTTGCATGAGCACTAGATGGCAGCTCCATTTGCATGAGCACTAGATGGCAGCACCATTTGCATGAGCACTCGATGGCAGCATCATTTGCATGAGCACTAGATGGCAGCATCATTTGCATGAGCACTAGATGGCAGCTCCATTTGCATGAGCACTAGATGGCAGCACCATTTGCATGAGCACTAGATGGCAGCTCCATTTGCATGAGCACTAGATGGCAGCACCATTTGCATGAGCACTAGATGGCAGCACCATTTGCATGAGCACTAGATGGCAGCTCCATTTGCATGAGCACTAGATGGCAGCACCATTTGCATGAGCACTAGATTGCAGCTCCATTTGCATGAGCACTAGATGGCAGCACCATTTGCATGAGCACTAGATGGCAGCACCATTTGCATGAACACTAGATGGCAGCACCATTTGCATGAGCACTAGATGGCAGCACCATTTGCATGAACACTAGATGGCAGCACCATTTGCATGAGCACTAGATGGCAGCTCCATTTGCATGAGCACTAGATGGCAGCACCATTTGCATGAGCACTAGATGGCAGCACCATTTGCATGAGCACTAGATGGCAGCACCATTTGCATGAGCACTAGATGGCAGCACCATTTGCATGAGCACTAGATGGCAGCACCATTTGCATGAGCACTAGATGGCAGCACCATTTGCATGAGCACTAGATGGCAGCACCATTTGCATGAGCACTAGATGGCAGCACCATTTGCATGAACACTAGATGGCAGCACCATTTGCATGAACACTAGATGGCAGCACCATATGCATGAGCACTAGATGGCAGCATCATTTGCATGAGTACTAGATGGCAGCTCCATTTGCATGAGCACTAGATGGCAGCACCATTTGCATGAGCACTAGATGGCAGCACCATTTGCATGAGTACTAGATGGCAGCTCCATTTGCATGAGCACTAGATGGCAGCACCATTTGCATGAGCACTAGATGGCAGCACCATTTGCATGAGCACTAGATGGCAGCTCCATTTGCATGAGCACTAGATGGCAGCACCATTTGCATGAGCACTAGATTGCAGCTCCATTTGCATGAGCACTAGATGGCAGCACCATTTGCATGAGCACTAGATGGCAGCACCATTTGCATGAACACTAGATGGCAGCACCATTTGCATGAGCACTAGATGGCAGCTCCATTTGCATGAGCACTAGATGGCAGCACCATTTGCATGAGCACTAGATGGCAGCACCATTTGCATGAGCACTAGATGGCAGCACCATTTGCATGAGCACTAGATGGCAGCACCATTTGCATGAGCACTAGATGGCATCACCATTTGCATGAGCACTAGATGGCAGCACCATTTGCATGAGCACTAGATGGCAGCTCCATTTGCATGAGCACTAGATGGCAGCTCCATTTGCATGAGCACTAGATGGCAGCACCATTTGCATGAGCACTAGATGGCAGAACCATTTGCATGAGCACTAGATGGCAGCATCATTTGCATGAGCACTAGATGGCAGCATCATTTGCATGAGTACTAGATGGCAGCTCCATTTGCATGAGCACTAGATGGCAGCTCCATTTGCATGAGCACTAGATGGCAGCACCATTTGCATGAGTACTAGATGGCAGCTCCATTTGCATGAGCACTAGATGGCAGCACCATTTGCATGAGCACTAGATGGCAGCATCATTTGCATGAGCACTAGATGGCAGCACCATTTGGATGAGCACTAGATGGCAGCACCATTTGGATGAGCACTAGATGGCAGCTCCATTTGCATGAGCACTAGATGGCAGCACCATTTGCATGAGCACTAGATGGCAGCACCATTTGCATGAGTACTAGATGGCAGCACCATTTGCATGAAAACTAGATGGCAGCATCATTTGCATGAGCACTAGATGGCAGCATCATTTGCATGAGCACTAGATGGCAGCACCATTTGCATGAGCACTAGATGGCAGCATCATTTGCATGAGCACTAGATGGCAGCACCATTTCCTGGCATGTAGCACTCCAGAAACCTACCCAGGAATCTCTCCAATGAAGAATACCATTGGAATGAAGGAAATTTGACAATAGAAGTAAAAAGGAGACTTTTTTTTAAAATGATTTGCTGTCTGAATTACAAAAGAACCTTTTTGGATTTCATATCACTTTAAGGCCAGGTTACATTTACATAAAGATTGCTGCTTTAGACTAACTGTTTTAAAACATTTACCCAATACTTTTTGTTTAGTATTTTAACCAATCAGGATTGCTTTAAAAAAAAAAAAAAAAAAGCAGATAAAATGGAAAGAACTCCAAATTTGGCCTTTACCACTGGTTTTCAAACCTGTCCTCAAGTCTCCCTAACAGGCTAGATTTTGAGGATAACTGAACTGGAGCACAGGTGAAATAATCAGCTGATTAGTAAACACGGTTATTTTACCTGCTCTCACCCAAGGTAATCCTGAAAATCTTGCCTGTTAGGGAAGCCTGAGGACTGATTTGAAAACCAGCGGCCTCGACCAATGGAGAGGTTGATGTCAGCGAGGAGGAATGTAACTTCTAGTCCAATCCAATGATCAAAAACTTGTTGGCATGGAGAAAACTCATGCAAAATCTTTTTTTTGTGCATGACAGAATAGTGCTCGTATTACAAGTTGAAAGTAAACGCAATCGCGAGTGTGCAAGCATTTTTACGCTTGCGCAGATGGTAGTGCGTTATAAAAAAAGTTACACTAAACATAACAAATACATTCAAAATTACTGTTACACTCATATAAACACTATCTGATAAAAATCATTCATATAAATATTTTAAAAAGTTATAAGGGCTCAAAAAAATATGACAAGGTGATAAATATATATTTAATAATAAAATGACAAAGGAATTAAAATAGGCATAACTCAATTCGTTTTTGGCACTTTAGGTCTAACGTAGTGTTGGGTTAGCGCGCATGAATAATTACTAATCTCAAAACACATTTTGTAATGATTAAATACAAAATATTAAAAAATATTAACCCCTTAACGACACACGTCGTACAGGGTACGTCATACCCAAACTGGTCGTTAAAGACCAACGACGTACCCTGTACATCATTAGGGGTTTAAAGTGTCTGGAAGCGATCCTGATCGCTTCCAGACGCTTTCAAGGTATTGCCGTGATGCCTCGATATTGAGGCATCACTGCAAAACCTTTTTTGGCACATCAATGCAAAGAGAGCCACTCTGTGGCCCTCTCTGCATCGGCCAGCGATGGTGCCGATCGTTGGTGGGTGGGAGCCATTGCAGGGAGGCGGGTGGGCGGCCCATCACTGGCGTGTTTCCGGCCAGCAGTGGGAAATCACTCCCAGAAGTCTGGAAGAGGGTGGTGGGAGCTGGTGGTTGGAGGGGGGAATAATATTTGGAAAGGGATCTGGGAGTGGGTGGGTATTGAGGGGGGCAGCTACACAGACAGCTGCCAGTACCCAAAATGGTGGCAAAAAGTTAGTGGGGGGAGGGTTAGAGAGCTCTTGGGGGGGGGCTCAGGGTGGTTGGGTGGTGAGGGGGATCCTACACTGCAGAAAATATATAATTTAAAAAAAAAAACTAAAAAAAAACTTTATTTTTATACTGGCAGACTTTCTGCCAGTACTAAAGATGGCGGTGATAATAGTGATGTGGGGGAAGGAGGAGAGCTGATTGAGAGTGGTCAGGGAGGGATCAAGGGGTGGAATGTGTCAGGTGGGAGGCTGATCTCTACACTAAAGCTAAAATTAACCCTTCAAGTTCCCTACAAGCTACCTAATTAACCCCATCACTGCTGGGCATAATACAAGTGTGGTGCCCAGCTGCATTTAGCGGCCTTCTAATTACCAAAAAGCAATGCCAAAGCCATATATGCCTGCTATTTTTGAACAAAGGGGATCCCAGAGAAGCATTTACAATGATTTGTGCCATAATTGCACAAGCTGTTTGTAAATAATTTCAGTGAAAAACCAAAATGTTAGTGAAAAAGTGAACATTTTTTTTTTATTTGGATCACATTTGGCGGTGAAATGGTGGCATGAAATATACCAAAATGGGCCTAGATCAATACTTTGGGATGTCTACTACACTACACTAGTTAAAATTAACCCTACAAGCTACCTAATTAACCCCTTCACTGCTGGGCATAATACAAGTGTGGTGCACAGCGGCATTTAGCGGCCTTCTAATTAGCAAAAAGTAATGCAAAAGTCATATATGTATGCTATTTCTGAAGAAAGGGGATCCCAGAGAAGCATTTACAACCATTTGTGCCATAATTGCACAAGCTGTTTGTAAATAATTTCAGTGAGAAACCTAAAGTTTGTGAAAAAGTTAGTGATTTTTAGCATGAAATATACAAAAATGGGCCTAGATCAATACTTTGGGTTGTCTACTAAATATATATATATATATATACATGTAAAGGGATATTCAGGGATTCCTGACAGATATCAGTCTTACAATGTAACTATCGCTAATTTTGAAAAAAAAAAAATGGTTTAGAAATAGCATAGTGCTACTTGTATTTATTGCCCTATAACGTGCAAAAAAAAAAAGAACATATAAACATTGGGTATTTCTAAACTCAGGACAACATTTAGAAACTATTTAGCATGGTTGTTTTTTTGGTGGTTGTAGATGTGTAACAGATTTTGGGGGTCAAAGTGGTATCTTTAAAAAGTCCATTTAATGGCGAGAAAAACGGTATATAATATGTGTGGGTACAGTATATGAGTAAGAGTAAAATTACAGCTAAACCCAAACACCGCAGAAATGTAAGAATAGCCCTGGTCATGAAGGGTAAGAAATTGAAAAATGGCCTTTTCCTTAAGGGGTTAATAATTATTAAAAATGATTACACATACTGTAGAAATTTTTAAATAATTCATATAATATCTATGTATTTCACATTATATACAGTGGGGCAAAAAAGTATTTAGTCAGCCACCAATTGTGCAAGTTCTCCCACTTAAGAAGATAAGAGAGGCCTGTAATTTTCATCATAGGTATACCTCAACTATGAGAGACAAAATGTGGAAACAAATCCAGACAATCACATTGTCTGATTTGGAAATAATTTATTTGCAAATTATGGTGGAAAATAAGTATTTGGTCAATATCAAAAGTTCATCTCAATACTTTGCTATATATCCTTTGTTGGCAGACAGAGGTCAAACGTTTTCTGTAAGTCTTCATAAGGTTGTCACACACTGTTTCTGGTATGTTGGCCCATTCCTGCATGCAGATCTCCTCTAGAGCAGTGATGTTTTGGGGCTGTCACTGGGCAACACGGACTTTCAACTCCCGCCAAAGGTTTTCTATGGGGTTGAGATCTGGAGACTGGCTAGGCCACTCCAGGACCTTGAAATGGTTGGTGTGTTTGGGATCATTGTCATGCTGAAAGACCCAGCCACGTTTCATCTTTAATGCCCTTGCTGATGGAAGGAGGTTTGCACTCAAAATCTCACAATACATGGCCCCATTCATTCTTTCATGTACACGGATCAGTTGTCCTGTTCCCTTTGCTGAAAAACAGCCCCAAAGCATGATGTTGCCACCCCCATGCTTCACAGTAGGTATGGTGTTCTTTGGTTGCAACTCAGCATTCTCTCTCCTCCAAACACGACGAGTTGTGTTTCTACCAAACAGTTCTACTTTGGTTTCATCTGATCATATGACATTCTCCCAATCCGCTTCTGGATCATCCAAATGCTCTCTAGCATACTTCAGATGGGACCGGGCAAGTACTGGCTTAAGCAGGGGGACACGTCTGGCACTTCAGGATCTGAGTCCCTGGCGGCGTAGTGTGTTACTGTTGGTAGCCTTTGTTACGTTGGTCCCAGCTCTCTGCAGGTCATTCACTACCACCCCCCGTGTGGTTCTGGGATGTTTGCTCACCGTTCTTGTGATCATTTTGACCCCACGGGGTGAGATCTTGCGTGGAGCCCCAGATCGAGGGAGATTATCAGTGGTCTTGTATGTCTTCTATTTTCTAATTATTGCTCCCACAGTTGATTTCTTCACACCAAGCTGCTTGCCTATTGCAGATTCAGTCTTCCCAGCCTGGTGCAGGTCTACAATTTTGTTTCTGGTGTCCTTCGACAGCTCTTTGGTCGTCACCATAGTGGAGTTTGGAGTGTGACTGTTTGAGGTTGTGGACAGGTGTCTTTTATACTGATAACAAGTTCAAACAGGTGCCATTAATACAGGTATTGAGTGGAGGACAGAGGAGCCTCTTAAAGATGATACAGGTCTGTGAGAGACAGAAATCTTGCTTGTTTGTAGGTGACCAAATACTTATTTTCCACCATAATATGCAAATAGATTCTTTCCAAATCAGACAATGTGATTGTCTGCATTTGGTTCCACATATTGGGGGGTAGTTATCAACGTGTCAACTTTCCTGCCTTCACCGGCCCAATACGCCCGCCTAAGCTCGCCTACCTTCGCCGCCGCGGACCTGAAAAAATACGCCTAAGTTATCAAATAAAGCTGTCAAAAAGCCGCGGGGCGATGAGCAGCGGACTGTGAGAGTTATCACTCATCCGATCTCGCTGCTCTTCGGCTTTTTCCCAGCTTTCTTGCTAGCCTGTTACTAAGCACTCACACTAACTACACTGTTCTACCCCCTATACCGGCGCCCCCGGAGCCCCCCGCAACTAAATAAAGTTACTAACCCCTAAACCGCCGCTTCTAGACCCCGCCGCAAGTCTTATAAATGTATTAACCCCTAAACCGCCGCTCCTAGACCCCGCCGCAAGTCTTATAAATGTATTAACCCCTAAACCGCCGCTCCCGGACACCGCTGCCACCTACATTATACCTAGTAACCCCTATCCTACCCCCCTATACCGACGCCCTCTATAATAAAGTTATTAACCCCTATCCTGCTGATCCCGCACCTCGCCACAAATAAATAGTTTAACCCCTAAACCGCCGCTCCCTGAACCCGCCGCAACCTATATTAAATTTATTAACCCCTATCCTGCCCCCCCTACACCGTTGCCACCTATAATAAATTTATTAACCCCACTACACCGCCGCCACTGTAATAAAAATATTAACTCCTAAACCTAAGTCTAACACTAACCCTAAAACCCCCCTAACTTAAATATTAATTAAATAAATCTAAATAATATTTCTATTATTAACTAAATTAATCCTATTTAAAACTAAATACTTACCTATAAAATAAACCCTAATATAGCTACAATATAAATAATAATTATATTGTAGCTATCTTAGGATTTATTTATTTCCGATCAGCCAATAGAAATAAAGCTCAATCTGATTGGCTGATTGGATCAGCCAATCGGATTGAACTTGAATCTGATTGGCTGATTCCATCAGCCAATCAGAATTTTCCTACCTTAATTCCGATTGGCTGATAGAATCCTATCAGCCAATCGGAATTGAAGGGACGCCATCTTGGATGACGTCCCTTAAAGGAGCCTTCATTCGTCGGTAGTCCGTCGGGAAAGAAGGATGTTCCGCGCCGGCGGGATGAAGATTCAAGACCCGGCTTCGAAGATGACCTCGCCCGGATAGAAGACTTCTTCAGCACCTCTTGGAAGATGACCTCACCCGGATGGAAGATTTCTTCAGCGCCGCTTGGATCACTTCATCGGATGGAAGATTACTTCAGCGCCCCTTGGATGATCACTTCTGCCGGTCCGGATGTCCTCTTCAGTTCCATCGGTGGCTCGGCTGAGTGAAGACGACTCAAGGTAGGATGATCTTCAGGGGATTAGTGTTAGGTTATTTTAAGGGAGGTTTGGGTTAGATTAGGGGTATGTGGGTGGTGGGTTTTAATGTTGGGGGGGTTGTATTTTTCTTTTACAGGCAAAAGAGCTGAACTCTTGGGGCATGCCCCCACAAAAGGCCCTTTTAAGGGCTGGTAAAGTAAAAGAGCTTTGAACTTTTTTAATGTAGAATAGGGTAGGGCATTTTTCTATTTTGGGGGGGTTTGTTATTTTATTAGGGGGCTTAGATTAGGTGTAAGTAGCTTAAAATTGTTGTAATATTTTTTTAAATGTTTGTAACTTTTTTTTTTGTAACTTAGCTTTTTTTTATTTTTTGTATTTTAGTTAGTTTATGTAATTGTATTTAATTGTAGTTATTTGTAGGTAGTTTATTTAATTTATTTAATGATAGTGTAGTGTTAGGTTTAATTGTAACTTAGGTTAGGATTTATTTTACAGGTAATTTTGTATTTCTTTTAGCTAGGTAGTTATTAAATAGTTAATAACTATTTAATAACTATTCTAACTAGCTAAAATAAATACAAAGTTACCTGTAAAATAAATATAAATCCTAAGATAGCTACAATGTAATTATTAATTATATTGTAGCTATCTTAGGGTTTATTTTACAGGTAAGTATTTAGTTTTAAATAGGAATAATTTATTTAAGTGTAGTGTAGTATTAGGTGTAATTGTAACTTAGGTTAGTTTCTATTTTACGTGTAAATTTCTCTTTATTTTAGCTAGGTAAGCTATTAAATAGTTAATAACTATTTAAAAGCTATTGTACCTAGTTAAAATAAATTGAAAGGTGCCTGTAAAATAAAAATAAATCCTAACATAGCTACAATATAATTATTATTTATATTGTAGCTATATTAGGGTTTATTTTATAGGTAAGTATTTAGTTTTAAATAGGATTAACTTAGTTAATAATAGAAATATTATTTAGATTTATTTAATTAATATTTAAGTTAGGGGGGTGTTAGGGTTAGTGTTAGACTTAGGTTTAGGGGTTAATAATTTTATTACAGTGGCGGCGTTGTAGGGGGGGCAGGATAGGGGTTAATAAATTTAATATAGGTTGCGGCAGGGTCAGGGAGCGGCAGTTTAGGGGTTAATAATTATAGAGTAGCTTGCGGTGGGCTCCGGGAGCGACGGTTTAGGGGTTAATACACTAATTATAGTTGCGGCAGGGTCAGGGAGCGGCAGTTTAGGGGTTAATAGGTATAGAGTAGCTTGCGGTGGGCTCCGGGAGCGGCGGTTTAGGGGGTAATAACTTTATTTAGTTGCGGCGGTGTAGGGGGGACAGATTAGAGGTGTTTAGACTCGGGGTACATGTTAGGGTGTTAGGTGTAGACAGCTCCCATAGAAATCAATGGGATGTCTGGCAGCAGCGAACTTGTACTTTCGCTATGGTCAGACTCCCATTGATTCCTATGGGATCCGCCGCCTCCAGGGTGGCGGTTTGAAAACCAGGTACGCTGGGCCGTAAAAGTGCCGAGCGTACCTGCTAGTCAGATTGTGCCGTACTTGTGTGCGGAACATCTGGAGTGACGTAAGAATCGATCTGTGTCGGACGGAGTCCGGCGGATCGAAGTTTACGTCACAGAATTCTACTTTTGCCGGTCTGTAGCCTTTGATAACTAAAGCGAATCAGCCTCGCCACAAATATGCTGCGGAATTCCAGCGTATTTGAGGTTGACGGCTTGATAACTACCCCCCTTTGTCTCTCATAGTTGAGGTATACCTATGATGAAAATTACAGGCCTCTCTAATCTTCTTAAGTGGGAGACCTTGCACAATTGGTGGCTGACTAAACACTTTTTTGCCCCACTGTATAATAATTTTTAATAATTGATTATTTTTCTTCATTAGTAATTCTTCATGTGCGCTAACCGAAACCATGTTAAACCTAAAGCGCAAAACACAAATTGTATTATGCAAATTTTACATTCCGATGCTCTTCACCTAAAAAAAATGCAATTTTTATTATTATTTATTCTACTCACCACAGCCATCTCAGACAGACAAAATACTACTTTACTACAAGCAACAGACACCCTCTTTCCTGCTACTCCACAGCAATCCCACCCCACTGCTTACTCATAACCTCCCATTTTACTTGAAATCAGGTGCAAGTGTGACTTCACCTGACTGTAAGGAAACTTATTCCATAACTTATCACTTAACATACTTTGTATAAAGTACATCTACAACTGATTGTGCTCAAGGGCAGGTGATCCTCTCCGTTTGTTTGTTTGTCAATGTAAGTGTAGTAATTTACATTGTAGTCTTACACAATGTCTCATTGTAAGTTATTTTATTGTATTGTACCATTTTGATGTAATCTACCCTTGTATAGTGCTGCGTAAAATTTTGGAGCTTTATAAATAAATTATAATTATAATATAATCAATATAATGTTAATATAAAATAGATATCTATACCTATATATGTATAGAAATAAAGGTAAAGGTATATACAGATATATATTGAAATATGTATGTACAATAAAAATTACATTGTTCAGTAAGTGAAGAACATTGGAATGTGAAATATTAATAACTCCTATCGGGTAAGCACAAGGGGCCTATTTATCAAAGCGGCAACTATGCTGCATTCGCCGGCATCAATATGCTCGCAAAACATTGCTGCCGCGGATCTGAATAAGATCTCCTTATTTATGGGAAAAAAACGTCAAAAACACGCAAGTCAAGTACGGTGCAAAGAGCATCGGACTGGTGTTAACTAACATTTATCGATGTCGCGGTTATTCGGGTTTTTCCCAACTTTATACCATTTCATTACGGTCCATGAACAAGCACATTTCTCTAAAGCTAATCTTTTATTTTTCATATGTTAATATCCAAGAAATAGATTGATTTATACCTCAACAAACAACATCTCATAGAAAGTTATTTTTATATTGATTTTTTATATGATACTTTCACCGAAATTAATGTGTAATTGTATTTCTAGGAGTCATTTTTATATTTATTTTTTAAATTATTATTAATGCTAGAATTTGTACATATATCCTTGCACATACTTGTGTATATACAGTATATATATATATATATATATATATATATATATATATATATATATATATGTGTGTGTGTGTGTTATTTTAGAAATCTTTTGCAAAAATATTTACATGTCCCTATGTTCCTTTTTTTTGTGCTAAACAATGTTGTCTGTCATATCTCTGTGTTTATTTACACCACTATATGTATATCGTGTAAATGTATTATTATTCTGAGCTGGAATAATTGTGAATATAACAACATGTAATCAGAGTATCATATGTATTTATTTGCAACCGATGGATATTTTAAACGGATAGGAAAGTACAAATTTAAGTTGCACTAGTGGGAGCTAGCTTCTAATTGGTGACTGCACAAAGTTGTCTCTTGTGATTGGCTAAATAGATGTGTTCAGCTAGCTGCCAGTAGTGCAATGTTGTTATTTCAGCAAAGGATAACAAGAGAATTAAGTAAATTTGATAATAGAAGTAAATTTGAAAGTTGTTTAAAATTGTATGTTCTATCCAAATCATGAAATAATATTTTGGGGTTTCCTGTTCCTTTAAGAGTTATAAAATCCTTGTCTAAAATATTACACTGTGTGTCCTAATGTCAGCATCAATGTTTATCTTTAATACTAATTTCACATATACATAGTTTCAAAGTATAATACACAATGTAACAAATGGCACTTATGTTCTCTCTGAACCTCTCTAACCCCTCCTGATTGCAATCTATTTTTAAAATCCACCCCTACACAGGTGTTATAAAATGGGCTGGCATATAAGATGACATTTCTGACTGAAAAAGAAATTCAAGAAATAGCATGACAGTAAAGAGGTGATTTTAATTTCTGCTGTATCTGAATTATAACAGTTTAAAATTAGGTGGGCTATCCCTTTGAGCTATCAGCTTAAGATTCTATTGAATCAAACATCAATTCCTTGTCTAAAATATTTAAGAGTTATAAAATCCTTGTCTAAAATATTACACTGTGTGTCCTAATGTCAGCATCAATTTTTATCTTTAATACTAATTTCACATATACATAGTTTTAAAGTATAATACACAATGTAACAAATGGCACTTACAAGTTCTGATGAGTGATCAATGACACAAGTAACGAGCAATTTGATTTGTTAGTGATAGTTTATAATGTGTATTTGAATCAGATTGGCAGATGTCATATATCATGTCATTATGCATATTCCAATCAAAAGTAGTGGAAAAATTATTTAGGAGTGTGTGGGTTATTTAGGAGTTTGCGTCATAATTGGTGCAAAAATAGTTGAGTCAAATATGGAGCGAAGTGGAGAGTGGGACTTGTATTTACATGGCTTAAACATGTTGCACATAGATTTTTCGCAAAAAATAAAAAGAAAGTTAGCTATATTATTTTGTATTTATTTCATTTTTATCTCTATATCTATTAGTGCAACACGTTTGGGGCAAAACTTTGTACCAAATATGTAGAAATAATATTGTCCCCTTGCTTTGTAATGAGAGACAAAGTTGTAGCATAATCCATAAGTAGTTTTTCATTTTTATCCCTATATCTACTAGTGCACCAAATGTGTAGCAAAAATATTGTTTGCTTTAGAAAGGGTATAGAATTTTATTAAAGTTTCCAATTTACTTTTATTATGTAATATACTTCATTCGCTTGCAGCATTGAACATAAGCTTTCTGTTTTTTCCAACTCCCATTGAGTTCTATGGCATCCGCGACCTCAAGGGTGGCTGATTGAAAACTAGGTACGCTGAGTCAGAAAAGACGCAAGTGTAAATGTAGAATTTTTGATAACTTTGTGAGAGCTTCAAATACTGTCGAATAGGAGGGTGAATTAACAATTCCGCTCGAATACCACGGTTTTCAACTGCAGCGCGGATTGAGATCGTGGGATCGTATGTTACGTCACAAATTTCAACATTTGCCGAACTTGACGCTTTGATATCCACAGCGGATCAATCTCGTGACAATTACGGCGCGGAATTCCAGCGCATTTTAAGTTGACGTTTTGATAAATAGGCCCCTATGGGTAGAATACATTAACACGGTTGCAATATCACAAAGTCCTTTGGTTATCATGCGTCAGCTTTCGCTTGAACGCAAACTTTTTACTTTCAACTTGTAATAAGCCCGTTACCAGATGTGTGCAAAAAGCTTACTTCTAGCGAAGTTTACACTCAAGCTTGATTGGCTTACTAAGTATGTCTTGCAGTAAATTAGCTATGTATTTGACCCATTTGTGTGTTATCCAGAGAGATTTGTACAGTAATACAATGCCCTAACTACATTTTTCTATTACTGCATTAGCATCTCCCTTTAAGTAGCAAAGAGAAAGTGAAGGTAAAACTACAAGACACTACTTAGAATTATTTCCCATCTTTAAGAAACAGATTTTTTTCCATTGTTGAATACAGTGGCAAGAAAACATAACATTAAAGGGACACTCTACTCCAGATTTGTTTATTGTATAAAAATATAGACACTCCCCAGTTTTGCATAACCAACACTGTTATATTAATATACTTTTACCTTTGTGATTAATTTGTATCTGAGCCTCTGCAGACTGACGCCTTATTCCAGTTTTTTTGACAGACTTGCATTTTAGCCAATCAGTGCTCACTCATAAAAAACTCCACAGGAGTGAGCACAATGTTATCTATATGGCATGCATGAACTAGCAGTGTCTATGTGTCAAAATGCACTGACATAAGAGGTGGCCTTCAAGGGCTTAGAAATTAGCATATGAGCCTACCCAGGTTTAGCTTTCACCTAAGAATACCAACAAATGAAAACAAATTTGATGATAAAAGTAAATTGGAAAGTTGTTTAAAATTGCATGCCCTATTGAATCTTGTAAGTTGTAATTTTGACTAGACTGTCCCTTTAGTAGAAAATCAACGCAAAGGATATTTCTACCATGGTAACCATCTTTGGTTTTAGTTTGACTAGCTCATAAAGTATTCCACCATCACCTCCTCCCAGAATGAGCACTTCTTTCCCAGAGTAATCTTCCTTGCCATTGCCCATAATGGCTTGGGTGTATGCCAGGTCACTTTCTGCCATGTCTAAAACAAGAACACATACCAGTTAGACATTTGAATTTCTTTTTAGACAAAATTTTAATTTCTTGTTTCAGTAGATTTGAAAGAAATATAACTACTAATTAATATTTTACAAAAGGTCACTTTATCAGAATTATATACAGTATATATAAAAATAAAAAAATACCCTTATTGCTGATACCTTTGATGAAGAAGTTTACTTCGAAACGCATAAGGAACCCAGCGGGTTTAACTGCCTAATCAGACTGTTCTGTACAGGCTTTTTTTATTTAACAAACTTTATTATCCATTGAGGCACTGTTCCACTGGGAGAGTTGATTGGTTACAGCAGTGTTTTTGGAATTTATATAACTATCTTTTATTAGACCTCGCTACATGTTGAAGATGTGACATGTGAGTGTCTTACAGTGCTGTTTTCATTGGTGTGATAAAAATACACACTTTAATAGATTGTCCCTTTTTTGTTTACATGCTCCTTACATCCATGAGAGGTACTGAATACAATGGGAGGCAAAGACTACCCTTGCTCCAGGACATATGGTAGTCTAAATGGGGTTTGCAGTGATAAACCTTGGGTGGATACTACAAAGTGGAAAGCGACCCTCCTTCTCCAAGAGGCATTTTTTTTACCGCCTAGGATTGAGGTTAATTCTCGTGAGCACATTTAGAATTAAAATTATCCACATTTGACTGTTCTTTTATAACCTGCTTCAGTTTAAAGATCATTTACAGATCATTTAAAGATCATATTTCAGCACATACCATATTATTTTAATTATTCCTCATTGCCTTGCTATCTTTTAGCAAAGTTTATCATTTTTCCAAGCCCCCTGTGGGACTCATTATGCGAGTACTCTCATGGGGTCTACCTAGGTAAGAGCATGGCAGATATACTACTTCAAATGCATTTCTATAGCAGGCGACGTCACAACCAAAGCTACGGCGGCCGGTGTTCTGTAATATTTTCCTACTGTGTTAAGTTTTCTTACCTACGTAACGTGTACGGCCAGATAGAGCACTTTCATATCCACCATTTTTGTTTCAAACGGAGGCTGATGTGAAAATATTGATTGGATGGTTATATTTGGCTGTTTTGAGTGCAGATCAAACATAAAACATTAAAACATAATCAAAAGCTATTATGTATGTTATTAGCTTGTAATGATAGCATTACTTTTATAAATGTATTTTTTCAGGGTACAGATATGTTTCAATTATTTTTTGTTACATAGCCTAAAAAAGACATTTATAAGATTTACGCTATCATTACAAGCTAATACCATACATACGGCTAGATTTAGAGTTCTGTGTTAGCCGTCAAAAGCAGCGTTAAGGGGTCCTAACGCTGCTTTTGGCCGCCCGCTGGTATTTAGAGTCAGCCAGGAAAGGGTCTAATGCTCACTTCCCTACCGCGATTCCAGGCTACCGCAGATCCCCTTACGCCAATTGCGTATCCTATCTTTTCAATGGGATCTGCCTAACGCTGGTATTTGGAGTCTTGGGAGAAGTGAGCGGTAGACCTTCTACCGACAAAACTCCTACCGCCAAAAAAAGTCAGTAGTTAAGAGCTTTATTGGCTAACGCCAGAATATGAAGCTCTTAACTACTGTGCTCTTAGGTACACTAAAACCCATAAACTACCTATGTACCCCTAAACCGAGGCCCCCCCACATCGCCGCCACTATAATAAAAATTTTAAACCCCTAATCTGCCGACTGGACACCCCCGCCACCTACATTATACCTATAAACCCCTAATCTGCTGCCCCTAACATCGCCGACCCCTATATTATATTTATTAATCCCTAATCTGCCCCCCCCCCCAACGTCGCCGCCACGTAACTACACTTATTAACCCCTAATCTGCCACCCGCCTCGCAAACACTATAATAAATTTGATTAACCCCTAATCTGCCCTCCCTAACATCGCCGCCACCTACCTACAATTATTAACCCCTAATCTCCCGCCCGCAACGTCGCCGCTACTTTAATAAAGTTATTAACCCTTAAACCTAACTCTAACCCTAACCCTAACATAAATATAATATAAATTAAATTAAACTAAATAATATTCCTAAAATTAACTAAATTAATCCTATTTAAAACTAAATACTTACCTATAAAATAAACCCTAAGGCCTAGATTTAGAGTTTGGCGGTAGCCGTGAAAACCAGCGTTAGAGGCTCCTAACGCTGGTTTTAGGCTACCGCCGGTATTTGGAGTCACTCAAAATAGGGTCTAACGCTCACTTTTCAGCCGCGACTTTTCCATACCGCAGATCCCCTTACGTCAATTGCGTATCCTATCTTTTCAATGGGATCTTTCTAACTCCGGTATTTAGAGTCGTTTCTGAAGTGAGCGTTAGAGCTCTAACGACAAAACTCCAGCATCAGAAAAAAAGCAGGAGTTAAGAGCTTTCTGGGCTAACGCCGGTTCATAAAGCTCTTAACTACTGTACCCTAAAGTACACTAACACCCATAAACTACCTATGTACCCCTAAACTGAGGTCCCCCCACATCGCCGCAACTCGATTAATTTTTTTTAACCCCTAATCTGCCGACCGCCACCTACGTTATACTTATGTACCCCTAATCTGCTGCCTCTAACACCGCCGACCCCTGTATTATATTTATTAACCCCTAACCTGCCCCCCTCAACGTCGCCGACACCTGCCTACACTTATTAACCCCTAATCTGCCGAGCGGACCTGAGCGCTACTATAATAAAGTTATTAACCCCTAATCCGCCTCACTAACCCTATCATAAATAGTATTAACCCCTAATCTGCCCTCCCTAACATCGCCGACACGTAACTTCAATTATTAACCCCTAATCTGCCGACCGGAGCTCACCGCTACTATAATAAATGGATTAACCCCTAAAGCTAAGTCTAACCCTAACACTAACACCCCCCTAACTTAAATATAATTTACATCTAACGAAATTAATTAACTCTTATTAAATAAATTATTCCTATTTAAAGATAAATACTTACCTGTAAAATAAACCCTAATATAGCTACAATATAAATTATAATTACATTGTAGCTATTTTAGGATTAATATTTATTTTACAGGCAACTTTGTAATTATTTTAACCAGGTACAACAGCTATTAAATAGTTAAGAACTATTTAATAGTTACCTAGTTAAAATAATAACAAAATTACCTGTAAAATAAATCCTAACCTAAGTTATAATTAAACCTAACACTACCCTATCAATAAATTAATTAAATAAAATACCTACAATTACCTACAATTAACCTAACACTACACTATCAATAAATAAATTAAATACAATTCCTACAAATAACTACAATTAAATAAACTAGCTAAAGTACAAAAAATAAAAAAGAACTAAGTTACAAAAAATAAAAAAATATTTACAAACATAAGAAAAATATTACAACAATTTTAAACTAATTACACCTACTCTAAGCCCCCTATTAAAATAACAAAGACCCCCAAAATAAAAAAATGCCCTACCCTATTCTAAATTAATAGAGTTAAAAGCTCTTTTACCTTACCAGCCCTGAACAGGGCCCTTTGCGGGGCATGCCCCAAGAAAATCAGCTCTTTTGCCTGTAAAAAAAAACATACAATACCCCCCCCAACATTACAACCCACCACCCACATACCCCTAATCTAACCCAAACCCCCCTTAAATAAACCTAACACTAAGCCCCTGAAAATCTTCCTACCTTGTCTTCACCTCAACAGGTATCACTGATCCGTCCTGGCATCCGGTGCTGAAGAGGTCCAGAAGAGGCTCCAAAGTCTTCCTCCTATCCTGCAAGAAGAGGACATCCGGACCGGCAAACATCTTCATCCAAGCGGCATCTTCGATCTTCTTCCATCCGGTGCGGAGCGGGTCCATCTTGAAGCAGCCGACGCGGATCCATCCTCTTCTTCCGGCGTCTCCCGACGAATGACGGTTCCTTTAAGGGACGTCATCCAAGATGGCGTCCCTCGAATTCCGATTGGCTGATAGGATTCTATCAGCCAATCGGAATTAAGGTAGGAATATTCTGATTGGCTGATGGAATCAGCCAATCAGAATCAAGTTCAATCCCATTGGCTGATCCAATCAGCCAATCAGATTGAGCTCGCATTCTATTGGCTGTTCCGATCCGCCAATAGAATGCGAGCTCAATCTGATTGGCTGATTGGATCAGCCAATGGGATTGAACTTGATTCTGATTGGCTGATTCCATCAGCCAATCAGAATATTCCTACCTTAATTCCGATTGGCTGATAGAATCCTATCAGCCAATCGGAATTCGAGGGACGCCATCTTGGATGACGTCCCTTAAAGGAACCGTCATTCGTCGGGAGACGCCGGAAGAAGAGGATGGATCCGCGTCGGCTGCTTCAAGATGGACCCGCTCCGCACCGGATGGAAGAAGATCGAAGATGCCGCTTGGATGAAGATGTTTGCCGGTCCGGATGTCCTCTTCTTGCCGGATAGGAGGAAGACTTTGGAGCCTCTTCTGGACCTCTTCAGCACCGGATGCCAGGACGGATCGGTGATACCTGTTGAGGTGAAGACAAGGTAGGAAGATCTTCAGGGGCTTAGTGTTAGGTTTATTTAAGGGGGGTTTGGGTTAGATTAGGGGTATGTGGGTGGTGGGTTGTAATGTTGGGGGGGGGGGTATTGTATGTTTTTTTTTACAGGCAAAAGAGCTGATTTTCTTGGGGCATGCCCCGCAAAGGGCCCTGTTCAGGGCTGGTAAGGTAAAAGAGCTTTTAACTCTATTAATTTAGAATAGGGTAGGGCATTTTTTTATTTTGGAGGTCTTTGTTATTTTATTAGGGGGCTTAGAGTAGGTGTAATTAGTTTAAAATTGTTGTAATATTTTTCTTATGTTTGTAAATATTTTTTTATTTTTTGTAACTTAGTTCTTTTTTATTTTTTGTACTTTAGCTAGTTTAGTTAATTGTAGTTATTTGTAGGAATTGTATTTAATTAATTTATTGATAGTGTAGTGTTAGGTTAATTGTAGGTAATTGTAGGTATTTTATTTAATTAATTTATTGATAGGGTAGTGTTAGGTTTAATTATAACTTAGGTTAGGATTTATTTTACAGGTAATTTTGTTATTATTTTAACTAGGTAACTATTAAATAGTTCTTAACTATTTAATAGCTATTGTACCTGGTTAAAATAAATACAAAGTTGCCTGTAAAATAAATATTAATCCTAAAATAGCTACAATGTAATTATAATTTATATTGTAGCTATATTAGGATTTATTTTACAGGTATTTATCTTTAAATAGGAATAATTTATTTAATAAGAGTTAATTAATTTCGTTAGATGTAAATTATATTTAAGTTAGGGGGGTGTTAGTGTTAGGGTTAGACTTAGCTTTAGGGGTTAATACATTTATTATAATAGCGGTGAGCTCCGGTCGTCAGATTAGGGGTTAATAATTGAAGTTAGGGAGGGCAGATTAGGGGTTAATACTATTTATGATAGGGTTAGTGAGGCGGATTAGGGGTTAATAACTTTATTATAGTAGCGCTCAGGTCCGCTCGGCAGATTAGGGGTTAATAAGTGTAGGCAGGTGTCGGCGACGTTGAGGGGGGCAGATTAGGGGTTAATAAATATAATATAGGGGTCGGCGGTGTTAGGGGCAGCAGATTAGGGTTACATAGGGATAATGTAAGTTGCGGCGGTTTACGGAGCGGAAGATTAGGGGTTAATAATATAATGCAGGGGTCAGCGATAGCGGGGGCGGCAGATTAGGGGTTAATAAGTGTAAGGGTAGGGGTGTTTAGACTCGGGGTACAGGTTAGAGTGTTAGGTGCAGACGTAGGAAGTGTTTCCCCATAGGAAACAATGGGGCTGCGTTAGGAGCTGAACGCGGCTTTTTTGCAGGTGTTAGGTTTTTTTTCAGCTCAAACAGCCCCATTGTTTCCTATGGGAGAATCGTGCACGAGCACGTTTTTGAGGCTGGCCGCGTCCGTAAGCAACTCTGGTATCGAGAGTTGCATTTGCGGTAAAAATGCTCTACGCTCCTTTTTTGGAGCCTAACGCAGCATTTTTTTGGACTCTCGATACCAGAGTTAATTTTATGGTGCGGCCAGAAAAAAGCCCGCGTAGCGTTAACAACCCATCTACCGCCAAACTCCAAATCTAGGCCTAAGATAGCTACAATATAAATAATAATTACATTGTAGATATTTTAGGATTTATATTTATTTTACAGGCAACTTTGTATTTATTTTAACTAGATACAATAGCTATTAAATAGTTAATAACTATTTAATAGCTACCTAGTTAAAATAAATACAAAATTACCTGTGAAATAAATCCTGACCTAAGTTACAAATACACCTAACACTACACTATCATTAAATTAATTAGATAAATTACATACAATTAGCTAAAATAAAATACAATAAAATAAACTATACTATAATACAAAAAAAACCACTAAATTACAAAAAATAAAAAAGAATTACAAGCAGTTTAAACTAATTACACCTAATCTAAGCCCCCTAATAAAATAAAAAAGCCCCCCAAAATAAAAAATTCCCTACCCTATTCTAAAAAACAAAAGTAATCAGCTCTTTTATCAGCTCTTTTTGCGGGGCATTGCCCCAAAGTAATCAGCTCTTTTACCTGAAAAGAAAAATACAATACCCCCCCCAACATTACAACCCACCACCCACACACCCCTACTCTAACCCACCCAAACCCCCCTTAAATAAACCTATCGCTAACCCCCTGAATATCATCCTACCTTGAGTCGTCTTCACCCAGCCGAGCCGAATTCTTCATCCAAGGTGCGCAGAGGAGGTCCTTGATCCGGTAGAAGTCTTCATCCAAGCGGCAAAGAAGAGGTCCTCCATTCGGTAGAAGTGTTCATCCAGGCGGCGTCTTCAATCTTCATCCATCCGGAGCGGAGCTGAGCCATCTTCAACGGAGCGGACACGGAGCCATCCTCTTCAACCGACGGACTAACGACGAATGAAGGTTCCTTTAAGGGACGTCATCCAAGATGGCGTCCCTTCAATTCCGATTGGCTGATAGAATTCTATCAGCCAATCGGAATTAAGGTAGAAAAAATCTGAT
The DNA here is from genome assembly GCF_027579735.1 of Bombina bombina. NCBI lineage: Eukaryota > Metazoa > Chordata > Amphibia > Anura > Bombinatoridae > Bombina > Bombina bombina. The sequence continues at coordinate 298,337,215 of NC_069501.1, forward strand.
TGGCTGATGCAATCAGCCAATCAGATTGAAGTTCAATCCGATTGGCTGATCCAATCAGCCAATCGTATTGAACTCGCATTCTATTGGCTGTTCCGATCAGGATCAAGGACCTCCTCTGCGCACCTTGGATGAAGAATTCGGCTTGGCTGGGTGAAGACGACTAATTGTATGTAATTTATTTAATTAATTTAATGATAGTGTAGTGTTAGGTGTATTTGTAACTTAGGTTAGGATTTATTTTACAGGTAATTTTGTATTTATTTTAACTAGGTAGCTATTAAATAGTTATTAACTATTTAATAGCTATTGTACCTAGTTAAAATAAATACAAAGTTGCCTGTAAAATAAATATAAATCCTAAAATAGCTACAATGTAATTATGTTATATTGTAGCTATATTAGGGTTTATTTGATAGGTAAGTATTTAGTTTTAAATAGGATTATTTTATTTAATTTTAGGAATATTATTTTGTTTAATTTAAATTATATTTATGTTAGGGGGGTGTTTGGGTTAGAGTTAGGTTTAGGGGTTAATAAATTTATTATAGTAGCGGCGACGGTGCGGGAGGGAGATTAGGGGTTAATAATTGTAGGTAGGTGGCGGCGATGTTAGGGAGGGCAGATTAGGGGTTAATACTATTTATTATAGTATTTTTGAGGCGGGAGTGTGTCGGTTAATACATTTATTATAGTGGCGGCGATGTCCGGTCGGCAGATTAGGGGTTAATAAGTGTAGGTAAGGTGGCGGCGACGTTGGGGGGGGGGGCAGATTAGGGGTTAATAATTATAATATAGGGGGTCGGCGGTGTTAGGGGCAGCAGATTAGGGGTTCATAGGGATAATGTAGGTTGCGGCGGTGTCCGGAGCGGCAGATTAGGGGTTAATGGTATAATGCAGGTGTCAGCGATAGCGGCGGCAGCAGATTAGGGGTTAATAAGTGTAAGGTTAGGGGTGTTTAGACTCGGGGTTCATGTTAGGGTGTTAGGTGCAGACTTAGAGAGTGTTTCCCCATAGGAAACAATGGGGCTGCGTTAGGAGCTGAACGCTGCTTTTTTTGCAGGTGTTAGGTTTTTTTCAGCCCAAACTGCCCCATTGTTTCCTATGGGGATATCGTGCATGAGCACGTTTTAGCTGCTTACCGCTACCGTAAGCAACGCTGGTATTGAGGGTTGAAGTGGAGCTAAGTTAGGCTCAACGCACCCTTTTTTTAGCCTAACGCAGCCCCTCAGACAACTCTAAATACCAGCGTTGTCTTAAGGGTGCGTTGGGAAAAAAAAGCAGCGTTAGCTACGCGGGTCTTTACTCACCGCTACTCTTTTAATTATTTACTGTACTGCACTGTAAATAGCCAAATACAACAAGGTCGGAAAATTATACAGAATCCGATCACTATTTTAACATCAGCCTCCTTTTGAAACAAAGATGGCGGATATAAAAGTGCTCTATCTAGATGTAGGCTTGGCCGTCCGCGTTACGTAGGTAGGACAATGTAACAAGGTAGGGAAATATTACAGAGCACCGGTTTTGCTCTAAACAAATTTTTATTGTAGGTATTCAGACGTCTAAACGTGAGTTGGAGGAGCGGAGCTGCTGAGCTATAGGTAAGTATTGCAGTCTCACTCTAAACATTCCCCCTGGACTGATGAGCAATGAATTATTGAAATATAATATAATAGTACAGAGTTATTATAATCACTTGCAAAGGTTTTTTGTTTTTTTAAACTCTGCTATAAAATCAATGTGATCCATTACATTGTGGTTCCTGACTGCATCTTATGTTAGCTGTAATATGATTTCTATATATGTGTCTTTTTCTAATGCAAATCATGTTTAGGATATGTATCAATTATAAACCGAGCAGTTTTTCACAAATATTTTTTTTTATATATGATTGAAAATTTGATTACTATATGTAGAAATTTTAAGTTAGAGGAAAATCTCATTATACATTTTATTTTTGTGAAATAAATCTATATATAGTCATAATGACTCATAAGTCATTTTAGTAAATAACATGTTCATGGAAATGTACTTTATTTTGCTGTAACATATTATCCTCTAATCATAGCTTCAAATTAACTTTTATAAGAAATAAAATGAAAACATTATTGATTTAGAAACAGGTTCAATGAAATTATTATGCTGATTTAATAATCGAATATATTTTTTAATTTATATAATAACATACATCAAAATTGATGTATGTCCCTTTAAGACAGAAATGAAAAATGTATGCATGCACAGAGACTACAGTTCACAGCAAATATATTTTTTGCATTTACAGAATACATTTAGTAATGATATCCCACTCATAAATAATAAAAAAAAAATTATACTTACCTGAAAAATTATTTCGGAATGACGATGGGCCATAGTCCTCCATAACATATGGGATATATTACCGCCACTAGGAGAAGGCCAAGAACCCATAAAAGAGCTTAAAATTCCTCCCACCTCTTTAATGTATATACGTTTAATGCATAGCCGAGCAGAGAATAGGAAAGAAATAGGTAGGAAAGACAAAGCAGGGTCTGTAGGGTGTCCATTAGAACTGTCACCTAAAAATTTAAATGGGCAGGGCCTATGGGCCATCATCATTCTGAAAGAAAATATATCAGGTAAGCATACATTTTTATTTTTATTTTCTTTTGTAAAATGATAATGGTCCATATTCCTCCATAACATATGGATTAATATTCAAGCAGATGGTCTTTTTTTATAGACAGGGTGGGGCAATTTTTCTATCAGTTCCTATTTAGCCGACACTGTGACCTAAAGGACTTTCCTGCCAAAAGCTGCTTGCGAAGAAGCAAGAACATCAAATCGGTAACATTTGGAAAAAGTATGCAGAGAAGACTGTTTCAACTTTGCAAATCTGTTCCAAAGATGCATCATTTTTAAAAATCCACAAAGTTGCAACTGCTCTTGTAGAATGAGCTGTGATATGTTTAGGAGGCGTCTTTTCCGTCACCAAGTAAGCCTTGTGAATCACTTGTTTGAGCCCAGAGGCCAATGCCACCTGAGCAGCCTTCTGCCCTTTACAGTCCCAGAGAAGTGAACAAACTAGAAGATTGTACGAATTCTTTATTAGCTTAAAAATAGAACTTCAAAACTGTTACTAAAACAAGATTATGCAAAAATCAATCCTCAGGGTGTAGAAATAGGTCTCATAACTTTGAGTAATTCTAACTAACGCCTGGACAAAAGTCTGAACATCAGGAAGTTTAGGTAACCTTCTATGAAAAGAACAGATAACGCAGAAATTTGACCTAACAATCTAGCAGACAAACCATTGTCAACGCCATCTTGTAAAAACTGAGGAATTCTGGGAATCCGAAAGAAATAGAAAGAAATCCTCTGAAAAAGCACTATTCGAAGATACCCTCTAGATCTTGTGAAAAATCCTTTGGACATAGATTTTTGAGGTGGAAACAGAGATACTATTACAGAAAGTATAAAACTATGTCTCGTATTAGATTATGACCTTTCACGTTGATAACTAAAAGTGGAAAACCGAGTGAAAAGTGCTTGAAACAAGAGAACTTGTTGTTAAAAAATAAAAAGGAAACATAGGCCAGGCAAAAGTAACATGGACACACAAAGGCACGTATCATGTTAACCAGTGGATCCCAGGATCGGGCACAATTAACTGTAATTTTGGACTCCAACAGTTAAGTTCTCAAGTCTAAATTAGCAGGCCCCTTTTGACAAATAATAGATTGAAATCTCCTGGAAGAAAAACCTCTCTCCTTAATAAACCGACTAAAGGAAAGTGGAACACACACTTTCCAACGCTGACTAAAGTGCATTGGTTTTACTACCCAGGACAAAATATTGACACAAAGTAATCAGAAGAACTATAGAAGGAGCACAGGACTAAAGCCTGACACACTTCCTGTATCATCAGAAGTACTACAGAAGGGGGGGCGGAGCCAACTTTGAAGCCAGACGGTCGCACTTCTTAACAGCTCTATCCATACTGTATACAAAAAACTAAAATTGCGACTGTCTGTGCCCAAATATTCATCTATTCGACCACCATTGAAGACCTGAAGCCTCAGCCGCTCTTACCAACCTTTTTTCTCTGAGAAGGGAGCAGTACTACGGCAACAGACTCCTAAAATCCTAGTACGTTTAACACTGCATACACGGCCTGCAGCAGCTATCTTGAGGCCTGATCAACACCTCCAGCTGTGAACTAACCTTGACTAAAGATCGGCACTGTGTAACCCCCAACCTAGGGCGCCATTCTAAGCATGGAAGACGCAAATTATATCATGGGGAAAATACATATCTTTTTAGACAGCTGTAGTGCTGCATTCGGACATCATATGTCATCGGAGCCTAAGCAGGCAGCGATGCTGCCCACAAACCACGCTGCTCACTCACTCATCCCTGATGGCCCGCAGAATAGAGGAACTACAAGTTTGCTGAGCTCACCGCTTAGCCTTGAAAGTAGCATGATGGCGGCTTGGAGAGGATCTGCTGACACAGACGCACAGAGCACCAAACCAACACCTCCAAGGACCGCTCTTATTTTGAAGCCTGAGGTCAGATGGTCAGACCGGATGATATATGTGTCTGCTCAGCTTGAACCCGAGCAAAATCTGACTTCAACACAGACTCCAGCCCTTAACCCAGCTCAACAGCGTAAGGTGACTGTAGCAGATGTGTCTGCTCCTGCTGGGCCACGAGATCATGGAGAAGTACTGAGACCAGAGAAGAAATACAATCTTTTATTACGCTTCCGAAGGTCTACAACATTGAAGGTCTGGGTTGGTGTCATGAGCTTGCAAGAGATTTGCCCATATGTCGACACGGACAGTCTTCAAGTGTGGGACTCACTTTGCTTTAACCTCCAACATTTGGCGCTGTCGCTGCAAGTCGGTCTGCTTGGTGGCACTCAGCAATGCAGTCTCTCCTGGATATCAGCACAAAATGTCGCTAAACTAGGCATTGGCTGAGTTTCCTGTAGAAATTTATCCTGGGGCAAGTCAGAGACAAGTAAGATATTGACTAAGCTGCCCATACCGATCGATCTTTAACTAGCTAATTAACTGGGACACAGAATTAGATCGCTACGCATACAAATGTCAATTGTTGGTATCATGGACAAATTTTGTTTCTCTCACCTCAGAATTAACGTATCTCAGTGGTAATATCTTGTAAAGGCTCTTACCCTATTTACAGGTTCAATAACCATCCTAGCATGTTTACAGTACCTTATATTCCACAGCTCATTACTCCTCAGGTTACCATGTCCATCCATAGGTAGCTTTCTAACACTGGACCATCCTATTCTATATTTTATGTTATGTATAGAGTTCGACTTTATGTAATAATTGCCTAATGTTTTAGGTGCACCTATCAGAATGCTGGTAGAGTCTAAAGGCTAAGTTATATGTTTATCTTAGATGCTATGTTACATCTGGTCTTATATATATACTAGATATACTGATTCCTTGTTTTTGCACTCATAGGGATACTAATGGAATATGCAGCTTCTCCTAAAAAAAAAATATCTTTTATCCATTTAGGTCAGCAGGACTGGCCATTCATATTAGTCAGCTGAGTATATTCCCTTCATACACACCCTGTTTTCTTTCAATATTGCTTCTTGCAATGTACAGGCCCCCAAGTTGAATTTTCCATTTCACTCCTATGCCTGGCCTTTGGGATAACACCAGTGTTATTAATATATGGGGGTTAGGCTGCCAGCGGCCGAGGCAGTTGAGCCCTCTTTTCCCTCACTCCAGCTAGGTGCAAGCCCTTATCTATATTTAAAAGTTTAGCGACATATATCTGCTTATAAACAAGGCTGCCCTTTTCTTTCTCAGTATTTTCACTATGACTACTAAATTTATGGATACCATTATATGAAACATACTTTTTATTTAATCACTTACTATGTCCTAACTTCCACCCCCCCCCCCACCACCCCTCATAAAAAGTCTCCCAATTTGGAAGAATTCATTACGCGGTTTATCTTGCCTATACCGCATCATAATTATTATGCCATACCTACATATTATTTCATATTAGATCAGCAACGGAATGGTGCCTTTACGGTATCTACTGTCTGACAAACTAATTGCCATCCTATTCTGAGTCACCATGCTTTATATATTGTACCATACCTTTATATTCTACTATGTTCTTTAAATATTTAATTGGTGACATTTTTGTTGCTATATGTTGGTTACCATGTTTATTTTTATATATATGCCGATTACTACATTATACCTACTTATTTTACCATATTTTTCAACTTTGGAAAGGTCCCCACCAGTGTTAATATTATCTAATATCGTAAGTGTTTATTCACTCTACTTTTGTAGGTTCATTCGCATTTCCCATTTTCCTCTCCTATTGTAAGTATAGAAGGTGCCTTAGTATTAAGCGAGGAAACTCATCTTGTTCAGAATATGACAAAAATAAAAAAAGAGGTTCCAGTTCTTCGTATAACGTTGCCTTTGATAGGAATGTAATCTGTCTTTATGTATGCAGAACCATTACACTGTATCATATATGTCTAGTTTAGGAATTGTTATTCTTCATATGTTGTATTATGTTTGCACAACCTCAATAAAAATCTATAAAAAAAAAAAAAAAAAAAAAAAAAGAAGTACTACAGAAGGACTTCTTCTTGAAAAGGGGTCATAATTGAAAAACTTGAAGAATTGTGCAAAGATCCATATGTTTATAGGTAACCTCATCTCCAGAGGTGACCCGCTCCCTACATCCTTCAAGATCCCCAGACAACTCTGCAGCCCAGAAGACTGAGCTGATATTGTAAAAGTTTAAAAAAAAACACAGTATATATATATACACACACACAGATATATATAGGTATATCTGTTTATAAATACTTAGAACATGTTCAGCTATGTGCAGAAAATTGGAATGTGAAATATTTCCAGTAAATACACACTAAAGCACTTTATTAAATATGAATATTGCATAAATATGTTTTTTCATCTACTTAACTGAAAAGGGCTCCAATGCACTGCTACATATGTCTATATATGTGTACATATGTATTTATGTGTGTATATATGTCTGTAAATACATATATACACATATAAATACATATGTACATACATATAAACACACACACATATATACATCCATACATACATATATATATATATATATATATATATATATACACATACACACACACACATACATACACACACACACACATACATCTTTAGACATGTATGTATCTCTATGTAAAAGCCCTTAGCCTGTCTTTTTTTTCACCTAAGACCTCATATGTTTAAGCCCTTATAACTTTTTTGTGCAATATTTTTTTTAAATATTTTTATTAGATGGTGTTATATGACTGTACGTGTACTTTGTAATGTATGTTTGATGTGTTGTGTGACACTTTTTTGTTTATCAAAATAGTTAACCTGAGCTCTGAGGACGCGGTAAATATTCTAGCATAAATTGACATTGCACTCAAGCGATTGGGTTTACTTTCAACTTGTAATATATGTGGTAAACATGAAGAGAGCAAACACCTGTGATAAAACCCTTATTACTTGAGCGTAACTGTTAGCGCTCCACTCGTAATCTGGCCCTATGACTTCTATCTAATAGAGAGTGAAGGCGCTTTATAAGAAATAGAAGAGCCTTAAAGTGAAGGTAAACTTTGATTAATGAAAGCCCGGTTTTTAAAAAAATACTATTAAAAACAGGGGCACTTTCATTTATCAAAGTTTAGAAAGCAGACGTTTTGTTTAAAAACTTACCTTTGTTCTTTTCACAGCCAGAGCAGCTTCCCTCACCCGGAGATCCTCTCTTCACACGTCATCAATGACTAATCCGGCTTCCTCCAATCAGGGCATGGCCTCAGGCAATGACTCCCCTGAAGGGAAAGCTGTGATTGGAGGAAGCCGGATAAGTTATTGATGACGTTTGAAGAGAGGATCTCCGGGTGGGGGAAGCTGCTCTGGCTGTGAACAAAACAAAGGTACGTTTTTAAACAAAACAGCTGCATTCTAAACTTTGATAAATGAAAGTGCTCCTGTTTTTAATAGTATTTTTAAAAGCCAGGGCTTTCATTCATCAAAGTTTACCTTCACTTTAAGAGATTGAATCCAAAAATTTTGGATATATTATTCCGGTACAATATACCCTGTATACACCACTGTACAGGAGTAGTCATTAGATACATACTGTATCGTATGGCATAGAAACACACTTACATGTATTTTAAATTGTTAAGATTTTAGAAGACCATAAATGGTTAAACATGCACTTTATATCTATCAATGTGTCACACTCTTGCCCAGGATGGAACCAGGGACTCTTATCTTTGGGTCATCTGAGTACTCTATTTGTCTCACTGTACAGTATCTGCCTATGCAAATCTTAAAGGGACAGTCTAGTCCAAAACAAGCTTTCATTATTCAGATAGGGCATGCGATTTTAAACAATTTTATAATTTACTTCTATCACCAATTTTGCTTTGTTCTCTTGGTATTCTTAGTTGAAAGCTAAATCTAGGAGGTTCATAAGCTAATTTCTAAGCCCTTGAAGGCCGCCTCTTAGCTCAGGGCATTTTGACAGTTTTTCACCATTAGAGACTCTTTTCTTTTCACCCTGTGAGGCACTGACTACTTGAGGAGTATAAATGTTGTCAAAACGGCTGAGGGTTGTGCACTTATTATTGCAGTGCCCTACGGCTAGGCTTTGTGTTTCATTATCAATTGTGATTCACTTGCTGTAGCCAGCTTGCATATTGTGCATTTGTCTAAGAGTTACCCAGCTGAGACATACTGCAACTGACAGCGTTCCTGCATACTGCATGTATTTTTATGCCTGAATTTGTACCACGACTCATCTCTATTTATGATGTGCCTGTTTTTTTTATTATATCCTGTGAGTAGCCTGTATACGTGTATGGGGTATCTTTATTAAAATTTGTTTTAATCTGCACTTAGATCTCATCTTTCTCTTATAACTAGAAGGTGTTAGATCATGTGTTTCATATAGATAACACTGTGCGTACGCACATGGAGTTCCTAGGAGCCTGCACTGATTGGCTAAAATGCAAGTCTGTCAAAACTGAAATAAGGGGCAGTTTGCAGAGGCATAGATCCAAGATAATCACAGAGGTATAACGTGTATTAATATAACTGTGTTGGTTATGCAAATCTAGGGAATGGGTAATAAAGGGATTATCTATCTTTTAAAACAATAAATATTCTGGTGTAGACTGTCCCTTTAAGCATAAAGGAATATATAGGACACTACTATGCATAAAAGAAACCTTTTACTGTCTGTATATTTACATACCCCTGAATTAGTTATAGGGATGTGTAAGACTTAATCCTGACCCAAAATAGTAGTAAATGGAATCATAGGAGAAAAGATAATACAGGCAGGCTGTGGCAGACCATTTACAGAGGAACATCCTGTATTGGCTTTCATAAAGAGTTAACTGAGAGGACAATTATAATACATGCTAAGATGAGTACTAAAAATACATAAATAACAGCTATAGGACTGATTAAATACAGTCAGAGCGCATTATTACAGATATAGCAAGCTGATTATAATGTGTAATGGTCAGAAAACATTGTCAGATTGTAACTGAGGTCTCTTCTGTACTCAAACAGTCCCAGAGCCAGAGTGGCATATTGGAATCCCCTAAGTTCGTGTGAGTATCTCACAAATTTTTGTAAATATTTTATTATATATTTTCATGTGACAACACTGAAGAAATGACACTTTGCTACAATGTAAAGTAACGAGTGTACAGCCTGTATAACAGTGTAAATTTGCTGTCCCCTCAAAATAACTCAATACACAGCCATAAATGTCCCCTAAGTGGAAATGTCCAAATTGGGCCCAAAGTGTCAATATTTTGTGTGGCCACCATTATTTTCCAGCACTGCCTTAACCCTCTTGGACATTGAGCTCACCGGAGCTTCACAGGTTGTCACTGGAGTCCTCTTCCACTCCTCCATGACGACATCACAGAGCTGGTGGATGTTAGAGACCTTGTGCTCCCCCACCTTCCGTTTGAGGATGCGCTACAGATGCTCAAAAGGGTTTAGGTCTTGAGACATGCTTGGCCAGTCCATCACCTTTACCCTCAGCTTCTTTAGCAAGGCAGTGGTCGTCTTGAATGTGCGTTTGGGGTCATTATGTTGGAATACTGCCCTGCAGCCCAGTCTCCGAAGGGAGGGGATCATGCTCTGCTTCAGTATGTCACAGTACATGTTGGCATTCATGGTTCCCTCAATGAACTGTAGCTCCCCAGTGCCGGCAGCACTAATGCAGGCCCAGACCATGACACTCCCACCACCATGCTTGACTGTAGGCAAGACACACTTGTCTTTGTACTCCTCACCTTGTCTCCGCCACACAAGCTTGACACCATCTGAACCAAATAAGTTTATCTTGGTCTCATCGGACGACAGGACATGGTTCCAGTAATCCATGTCCTTAGTCTGCTTGTCTTCAGCAAATTGTGTGCATCATCTTTAGAAGAGGCTTCCTTCTGGGAGACGACAGCCATGCAGACCAATTTGATGCAGTGTGCGGCGTATGGTCTAAGCACCGACAGGCTGACCCCCCACCCATTTAACCCCTGCAGCAATGCTGGCAGAACTCATACGTCTATTTCCCAAAGACAACATCTGGATATGACGCTGAGCACGTGCACTTAACTTCTTTGGTTGACCATGGCGAGGCCTGTTCTGAGTGGAACCTGTCCTGTGAAATCGCTGTATGGTCTTGCCCACCGTGCTGCAGCTTAGTTTCAGGGTCTTGGCAATCTTCTTATAGCCTAGGCCATCTTTATGTACAGCAACAATTCTTTTTTCAGATCCTCAGAGAGTTCTTTGCCATGAGGTGCCATGTTGAACTTCCAGTGACCAGTATGAGAGAGTGTGAGAGCGATCACACCAAATTTAACACATCTGCTCCCCATTCACACCTGATACCTTGTAACACTAACAAGTCACATGACACTGGGGAGGGAAAATGGCTAATTGGGCCCAATTTGGACATTTCCACTTTGGGGTGTACTCACTTTTTTTGCCAACGGTTTAGACATTAATGGCTGTGTGTTGAGTTATTTTGAGGGGACAGCAAATTTACACTTCTTCAGTGTTGTCACATGAAAAGATATAATAAAATATTTACAAAAATGTGAGAGCCATATATATATATATATATTAATAGTGCAAGTGTCACTCCCAACCCGTGCACTTTAAAGGGTTATAAATCTTTGCCAAATATTACCAAAACAAAAATACATCATTATAATTATAGATATGTATGCAATAAAATCAACTTACTTTTTTCCTGAAAAGTAGCTTTTAATATCTTTAATTTAAATAAAAATAGGCAGAGTTTACGCAAGATTAATTAATCATCTCCATCCAATAGGCAAGTGTTTCCACCAATTTAATTTAAATATTAATAGGACGCTCTTTATTGAAACCTTGCATGTGCAGACCGGTTGACAATGTCAATAGTTTCCACATAATACAGGTGCTTATACTTTATTTTAGGGATGCACCGAAATTTCGGCCGCAGAAAGTTTCGGCCGAAAATTGCATTTTTGGCTATTTCGGTTTTCGTTTTTTTAGCCTGTTATTTTCGGTAAAATTATTGTGTAGCATGTTTCAAATTTGATGCTAGCCTAGAGCTGCTGTTTAAGTTTATTACTTGACTTTCTGTTCTGCATATAATGAGTTCTCTAGGATTATACTTTATTTGGATAATTAGTAAAAAAAAACCTGTTAAATATGATTCTGTTACATAGAACTAAATGAAGAATAATACAGTATATTGATATTTATAATTGTTTTAAGTAGGGATGCACCAAAATTTTGGTCGCAGAAACATTTCGGCCGAAAATGGCATTATTGTTTGCCTGTTTTTTTTTTTTTCTTGGTAAAATTATTGTGTAGCAAATTATTGTTTTAAGATATTTTTGTCCAATTTCAGTGTGTTACTTTCAATAAAAGTGTGGGATTTTTTTATTGGCTTTAATTATGCAAAAAAAACAAACTAAAAAAAAATAATTTGAAAAAATACATTTTCGGTATCAGTTTCGGTTTTCGGCCAAGTGCATCCTGGATTTTCAGGTTCAGTTTCGGTCCAGAATTTCCATTTCGGTGCATCACTACTTTATTTGCTCAAGGCAAGTATAATAAGAACCCCTAGGCTAACAAGCAAGTTAATTTGATTTTAGTAAAAGTAAGTCAACTCCTAGACTAACGAGCATTTTTTTTAACCCCTAGAAAAACAAGCATTTTTTTTTCTTATAAGGCAGACATCACAGAGTGACTAACCAGCAATTATTTTTAACCCCTAGGCTAACAAGCAAGTTGTTTTGCTCTCACAACAGATTAATCGCAGGTGATGCAAATATTAAAAGCAACAGCAACTTCCGATGTTAATAATTCACTTTAGTCACATCCGAAGTTGCTGTTGCTTTTAATCTTTGCATCTCCTCCAATTATTATGTTGTAAGAACAAAAAAACTTGCTTGTTAGTCTAGGGGTTAAAAATAATTGCTGTGGGTTGTCTACTTTATCATAAGAAAAAAACCCAACATGCTAATTTTTCTAGGGGTTAAAAAAATGCTCGTTAGTCTAGGGATTACTTTCCTTTTACTAAGATCAAATCAAATTGCTTGTTAGCCTAGGGGTTCTTATTATACTTACCTCGAGCAAACTAACAGATGATTTCCCATGCTTTTGCTCCGTGACTCTTCAGCGCTCTGGTGCGCCACTCCCACCAACATCGACGTCACTATCATGAGTCCACCCTGCTTTCCGTGTCAGTATAGTGACACGCTGCATTAGCTAGGTCTGAGGGGCCAAGATGTGCATGCGTTTATTTTACAATAATTATATGCGCATGCGGGTGGCCATGATGATTCTACCTAGGTAGAACATCATTATAGGGCCCACATAATGAGAATAAAATGAATTTGGGGAAATAAAGATTTTAAAAGAGGAATAACTAGAGAATGAGTGAAAACGTTTAACAGGTACTTATTTGAAATATTTAATATATATAATGAAATTTTAAAAATGATTTGAAAAGTTTTTGGGTTTCCTATCCCTTTAAATTTAATTGATCTACAGCTACTGCCGCAGTCCTTTCAGGCTGAGGCAACAAACAATATGAATATGTTGGAGCTATAATCGAGGGAGGCTGAAGAGAGCTACATAAACACATCAATCTAGCAGTGGTATTTCTAGCCTACATCTCAAATCCTGATTTGAGCGCTGAGAAATATGGGCGGATGAATATAGCGAATATATTAAGGGCAATATAGCGCTGAGAAATATGGTTGAGAAAACACGCACAAAAAAGTACTGCACCATCAAACTTACCCAGCATGTGTAAAATGGTACATAACACTATTCCCCAGAGGCTTGTTACTTGTGACGTTCCCTTTTATTACCAGTGTCTAGTCGAAATCTCCAATTACACCCATCATCTCCAATTACATTCATCTGATTGGTTGTGCATCCTGTCCCTCACAGAGACACGGGCCAATCAGATGCGCACTTTAATTCGGCATTAGCGCCTATCTTCACTATCTATTTTTGGATTCACCTGGGGGGTTCAAGGAGGGTAAACCTTATTCCCCAAGGTTCACTTGGGGTGGATGCTAGAGGACCGGCGGGGCAACCCCTAACCCCCCAGACAGAGGCAAAAACAAATAGTGAAAATGGGAGAGTCACAGGAAGTGATGTAATTGGAGATTTCGACGACTTGGAGTTTTTGACAGAACATCGGGAGCGCATTGAAACCCTGTGAACCAGCAGGGAAGGGTTTTCAAGAGAAAGCACGCACATACTTATGATGATGTCCCAGAGTTTTAAGGAGAGACCACAACCCCATATATTAGGCATAAGAAAGGTGTATTAACCCTTAAATAGCCCAAATGACTGAGTGTAGCTGTGTTTAGTCCCCTGGCTATGATATACTATTTGGAGTATTATCTTATAGCCTGTGGGCTATGTGATTGCTGAGAAGTCACTTGCATGTGAGAAGCAACCCACCACTGAGCTTACCAGCAAGATGTCTAGCAGGACAGAGGCCCTTTGCCGCTGAATCCAGTAGAGAGACCATCCAGTGCAGTTACGGGTACTGCAGAGGATATCTGTAGGAAATACCTGTGTCTCCCAGGGGGAGGCTAAAGACAAGTCCCTGCGACGCCTGAGGGTAGTTATGGCTGAATTCCTATAAGGAAATATCGTGCACATACAAGAGTATTCCTATGTTCCTGTATAATTCAGCTGCTGTGAAGTCTCTCTTCTATCTTCTTTGTAAATGATAAGTCCCAGGGAATAAGGGTCTCACATTGGTCTGAGCTCCAAGTAGCTGGAATATCTCTATTCTCAACTATCCTCCTGAGAGACCAAGAACAAACTGAATAGAGAGGGGGGTGGATTTGAAGCTCTTTTATGGGTTTTTGACCTCATCCTAGTGGCGGGTAATAAATCACATATGTTATGGAGGACTATGGAACATCATCATTTTAGGAAAGAAATACTTCACTTCAGTTGAGATATATATATATATATATATATATATATATATATATATATATATATAGCGCTATCTTAACGTCTGCCCGTAAAAGGGGCAAATTTGCCCGTTTACGGGCGCACGTTAAATAACCAGCCATTACAAGTGGCTGGTTAATGCTACCACGAGCTTGTGGTTTCATTTTGTACAAAGTGGAATTAACCAAAAGGTCAGTCCTCTGGTTAAAAATAAAAAAGTTGCACCAAAATAAAGAGGACAGTGCATTAACATAAGAGAAATATATTAGCATCTTTATTTTTATTTAAAAACTGCACATAGCAGTTCTAAGGGGTTAAAGTGAGGGAATGTGGGGTGTTAGAAAAAAAAACGGCACCTTAAGTGAATTTACATGGAGGTCAATGGGGGACACTGTTTTCACTATAACTATAAATATATATGCTTATATACATATATATATATATATATATATGTGTTAACCCTTTCATGACCGGGCTAAAAAGTCTACATCAGAACAGCGTTCCGATATAGACAAATTGAAATCATGCGATCGTGCAAAAGATCGCAAGATTTCAATTATGGGATCGGGTCTGGGGGGCGTCCCTAAGACGCTAGGAATGCCCTCCAGACCGTGATCAAATTCTGCAAGCCTAGTAGGCTTCACGACAGCCGTTTGCGATGACGTTGTATTCCGTCATAACGGCTTTAAAGTCCAGTGCTGTTGTGACGGAATATAACGGCATAACTGCATTAAAAGGTTAATATGTGTATATACTCATATAAACACATAAATAAATATATATATATATATATATATATATATATAAGCATATACAATTATATTTATTTACTGCTGCCCAATTTGCTTCCTGCGCTGCTCTGCTGGAGCCCATGGAAGCACTCTCTCGTGAGCGCTTGGCTTTCGCATTGCCCTGCACTTATAACAGCAGCACACATTTACGTGCAATGGTATTACTGAGTGGAGCGCAAATATTGTGTGCGCGTAAGCTTAATATTGCAGTCCACTCATAATCTGGCCCTTAAGAGCTTAATTGCAGTGTCAGATTTTCTTCAGAATCTATCAATAAAATTGTTTTTTATTGTTCTATCAATTGATTTTTTTTTTTAATTTTTTTTAAGAATCCCTAATTTGTTAGATATTACTGATGTTTTTTTACTGGGTTTCTAGAAAGCCTAGAATAAAACATACATTGCATGTGAACCATGTGATGCAATCTTTATAAACTCATTCTTTATTCTTTAAGTTTATTATACTGCAAGAATGTCATGTTGAATACATTATCATTATTTGAATACTGCTACTTAGACCCCTATTGTAAAAGTGAGTGTAGGAGAAGCCAACAAAACTAACCCCCCCCCCCCCCAAAAAAAAAAAATACTCTTATAAGGAATTAGGTAATCTATATGTTTAACATGGGAAGATGGAAGGACGCTGGGGCATGTAGTAGTTTCACATGAAGCTCATGAAGAAACCTGTAAAGCTTTGTTATATTTAACACCTTAGTAAGTCCTTCAAATCACCATGAAACCAAGGCTTAGATGGTTGCTCATCGACAACTAAAAAGAGAACCAGAAGGTCCATCTAGTTTTTCCATAGTCCAAGAAGTTGACGTGATTGCAGCACAATAGGCAAAATGATATAGCTGCTTAAAAAAGGACTAGACCCTATTTGTTAACTTATTCTTTTATTTACTGGGTACTTAAACAATTTAGAGCTTTCATTAATTATAATAAATTATATTTAACAAACATAATTTAAAACAAACAAAAAACAAAACTAATTAATGGCAAGGTATCTGCTCTGAGTGCAAATATCTAGTTATAAATGAATTGGAGTATGGTAATACTTACTAACATCCCCATTGAGGATAAGAATATTTCCAAACTGCTTAGAGTGTAGAATCTTTATATTCTGATAAGGCGAATCTTCACTGTAAACAACTTCATTTATATCATACTCTACTAAGCGCCCGTCGGCTGTAGGCCAGTATCTATCAACAGTTGCTCCACGGACAAGGGCTGGTAATCTGAAATAAAGATAAATAGGCAAATATAAAGAGAAAAAAGTTAAAACAAACACTAAGGGAATAAATATGCTTTACAAAAAAGTGATCACAGTAAAAATGTATTTACAATAAGGGAAAAGGAATATGTAATGATGACTGATCCAGGCTTGAAATGCAGAGAAAACATTACATTAAGAAAATAAAAAGGTAGTTAAAAAATTGTTTGTATAAAGAACATGTCGCAAAGAACCTTACATTTATAAACATTAGCTAAATATATAATAATTTATAGAAGTTCCCAATCCAAATAAGCAATTTTACTGCATTTATGCTATGTCTGTGGATTGTTGAGATTCGGTAGGCAAAATACATCACCAAATTAAGTAAAAATGGCACCAAACACATCAGTATGGATAATATACATATATATATATATATATATATATATATATATATATATATATATATATATATATATATATATATATATATATACTGTATATATATATCTAAATCTCTCTCCATGGCCCGATGATCGGAAGTGCTACAAGGAGGAGAAATATTCCAATGGATTCGCCAATATATTAAGCGAGCCTGTCAAAATATTCCAAGCTTCTGACATAGCCATATACCCACTAGAAGTATCTATCTAAACTATTAACCTCTATACCGCCTCATATCCACTGCAAGTACCTATAATATTCACCCCTTTACCGCCACATACCCAACGCAAGTACCTATCCTATTAACTTCTATACTGCCACATACCCACCGCAAGTACCTATCATATTAACCCCTATACCGCCACATACCCAACGCAAGTATCTATCATATTAACCCCTATACAGCCACATACCCAACGCAAGTACCTATCTTATTAACCCCTATACCGCCACATACCCACTGCAAGTATTATCCTAATAACCTCTATACCGCAACATACCCACCGCAAGTACTATCCTAATAACCCATATACCATCACATTCCCACCAAGTACTATAGTATTAACACCTAAACCACCACAACCCTCAATGCAAACTAACCATACATATAACACACCTAACGCCCTCTCTAAACTAAACCGTCTTTTAAAAAACATAAAAAAGCCCTAAACTGCCACCCCCCCAATGGGCCCCCGGTGGCAGGAGCCAGTATGAAGAGAAGTATTTAGAAGACCTTAATCTCCTAATCACCCCCCATACCTATATGGGGTTGATTATGTTAGATCCGCTTAGGGGCTAATATTGCATTCTCATGTTTGTATGATGCATATTCTTTTAACATATTGTATAAAAATAAATTTGTATTTATTTTTCATTGTGTTTTTTTTATGGCAAAAAAAAGGGACACTGAACCCACATTTTTTTTCTTTTGTGATTCAGATAGAGCATGACATTTTAAGCAACTTTCTAATTTACTCCTATTATCAAATTTTCTTCATTTTCTTGGTATCTTTATTTGAAATGCAAGAATGTAAGTTTAGATGATGGCCCATTATTGTTGAACAACCTGGGTTGTCCTTGCTGATTGGTGGATAAATTCATCCACCAATACAAAGTGCTATCCAGAGTTCTGAACCCCAAAAAAGCTTAGATGCCTTCTTTTTTATATAAAGATAGCAAGAGAATGAAGAAAAATTGCTAATAGGAGTAAATTAGAAAGTTGCTTAAAATGGCATGCTCTGCTGGCTGAGAATTTCTGAGGGAGGAAGAGGAGGAGCCTGTGCACAAGCAGCAGGCATCGCTTCCCTGCAGCTTTCCTTGTGGCGGTTGTTCGCGCCAGGATCTCCCTCTGTCAAGGGGGGGGGAGAAGTTTGCTGTAGCCACCATTTTCTGAATTACAACCCGGTGTTACCTCTCACAGCGCAACTCCATCAGCGCTGAGGAAAGAAACTTTCAGACCCGGAGCCTGATCTGAAGGCTGCCCGATCAGGCTCCCTTTATGGTCCTTAGAACTAAATAGGAGGACCCCCTCACTTTTGCTTCTTCGTGAGTGGGGTAGATAGACAAAGTTCCTGCTAGCAGACGATATTACTGCTAATTGACCGACACTCACCCTCAGCACTCTGAACCAGGACCCATTTGATATCTACCACTTCAGTGGTCCACATTATCTGTCTGCCGGATCGCGCTCCCTACCCACCGATGATGCGAGTGGGGAGCTGACAGGTTGTGCCGACACAGCGCGACGCCGACCCTTGACCTCCCTATCCGAAGTTGCGGTGCCTCCCCACCGATGCTGCGAGGAGGAGCCAATGATCATGGGCCGCAGTGCTGAGAAAGAGAACATGCTGGAGGCAAGCAGCTGCAGAGAGGTCAGCATCCCTGAACTTGGAGCATAAGGCTTAGACAGAGTCCTACAGAGGCTACTTTGGAGCAGTAGCATAAAGGTACATTCTCCCTTTCATACTTTTAACCGGGAAGAAAAGGCTGAAATCCTGTGAGGGCACCTTGCTGGAGGGGTGAGTGTCAGGTTATGGTTCTCACCATCCTGATATAAAGCACAAACTCAGCAAGTGCTTAACGGGGAAAGAGAGTCCCTAAAAGCAGAATACTTTAAGCTGGTTAATAAACACATAGGGGTCTGAGGAGGAAAAGGACTGTGTAAAAACAGAAAATCCCTCCCATTACTTGATAGACTCCACTTGACTGTATTTACAACTCTACAGTGGTAACCCGTATACAATAGAGACTGATAAGAGGGGCGAGGAAAAGAGAATAAGAAGATAACTCACAAGATTGCATGAACTGTACCTAAGTGCTGATATCTCCTGTATTTTATTTTTCCAAGTACATTGTGGCAATTTCTCTAAGTACACCCCTTCTCTCCTAAGTAGCCTGATTCTAGCTATTTGAGTGCTCCTATCCTCCGGTTGGCTGTTATCTCTGCTCTTTGTTTTTTTTTTGTTTTTTTTTCTCTCATTTTGCTTGTGCTGGACACTCAGCTTAATTTTATTTGGGTCAAAAGAAAGACCTCTATTAGTTATTAAGATAACGCAACTGTCAGCACTCTTGCTCACTGCTAAACCGGTCTACACCAGAAACAATTGAATGTATGCTACATAAGAGATCTACATGTAAAACAAAGGGCACAACTCACAGATTAATTGGTTAGATGTCTACCCTTTTTTTCTGTATATAATATATTCTTTTATAAAGTTTAGGGCAGAGGGGCTGTAACTGATTTGTATCTCTTTAACTAAATAAGAACTTTTTGTTAATAAGTTCATATTGTCGTCACAGTATAGGTTCCCCCAGGGGGTAATACCATCATCTGGATAAATTCCCCTTCAGAAGGGGGAAAATCGACAGTCAGAAATATTGTATTTGTCCCCAAGATAGGGGGAAGATTCAGACTAAGCTAGCATATATATTTTACTTTTTTTTTTTAGCTATTGCTGAGGGATTTCACATATAATATACATATCAGTAGATTAAAACATCCCCCTCACGCTCAGATCAACTAAAAGGCCAATTATTGGTTAAATTGTAAGCAATCCAATTCCAGTTACACAGGTTTATGCAAAGGCATGCATTATCACACTCTCTAAATATCTTCAAAAAGGTTAAAACTGAGAGAGCTAATCTTATAGATAAGATTAGGTTCAGAGAGTGTATACCATAGGGTGGTAAACCCACAAATTAAAGTTTTAAAACCCCCTGTAGAGCGAACTTGGAAGAGAGAGAGGGGAGGAGAGGGAGGGGATAAAAGGAGAAAGAAAACTGTAACACACCTTTCTAACTGGGTATTATGGTCATAAGCTAGGCAAACTGCCTTAAAAAAGGGGAAAGAGGGAGAAAGGGAAAGGAAAAAGAAAACCTCTTAAATCTATGGGCTTTATTTAGAGTGAACACTCTCCATACTTTAGGCAGAGAATAAACTACTGATCAAATAGGGTGTGCATCGTTCGGCGTTGGTTCATTTACCACCCTTTCTTATCGCCATTTCCTGGTCTCCCCATTAATTCAATCACAGGTGTTTCCCTTTTTTTTTTTTTTTTTTTTCTTTCACGTCACTCGAGCACTGTCACATTCACAAGGGGTTCTGGTAATTAGACTATTATCTATTTTCTCCTCTTTTTTTTTTTTTAACTCTTTCACTTTTTTCACGATTCACTCTCCCCAACAAGGGGCTCGATTCCTAACCACACACGATATTCGTTTTTTCCTTTCACTTTATGGATAAATTTATCACTCCTAAACACAATCCAGGCATGGCGTCCAAGAACAGGGAACGCAGGAACAAGAACACGTCAGATGCCTCAACAGAAAACACTAATGAAGGCACTCCATTAAAAGCCCAAAAGATCAATGTACCGCAAGATAGTCAAGATTTGGTAGCAAGCATTCTAGAAGCTATCTCCCCAAAATTTGATTCATTAAGAAATGAAATTAAGCAAGATCTCATATCTTACAGCAGAAATTAGGCAATTTTCTGTAAGATTACAGGAATCAAAATGAGATAATGAAACTACAAGCCAAGATTGACGATCTAGAGAATAGATCCAGGAGAAATAATCTTAGAATAATTGGTTTCCCTGACCCTCTTAAACAAGAAGACCTTATGAACATTGTAACTAAAGTATTACCCACGCTGCTAAAAATTCCTCCATCCCACGCTCCTATCTTGATCAAAAGAGTCCACCGTTTGGGGAGAGCTACAGAAAACCCAATCAACACAAATAGACCTAGACCAATTATAACAAGGTTTTTAAACTTTCAAGATAAAATGTTATACCTTCACTTTTATCGCAAAAATCAGCCAATCATGTTTGAAGGTAATAAAATTCTCCTCTTCCAGGACTTCTCAATTGAGACCTCCAGGAAAAGGAGAGAGCTCTCCCCAATATGTGGAAGATTGATCAGGGAAGGCTGGCAAGCTACTGTTGTATACCCTGCTAGACTAAAGCTATTCTATAAGGAGCAAATTTATTTTTTTGACTCTGCCGAAGAAGCAGTGAAAAAAATAGCAGAATATGGGATTAAATATTAATAGTACGGTGGGTGGCTCAACTCGGTTGTAAATAAAAATGTTTTATTATTTTTATAGGTTTGGTTGCTGGTGGGTTTTTTTTTTTTTTTTTTCTCTTTCTTCCCTTCCTCCCTCTCTCTCGTTCTCCTCTCCTCTACTCAACTTCCCCTAGCCCTCTTATTGTCGTCTGCTATCCCTCCGCGATGTCTAGATCCTATGATAGAATTTAGCTAGGAACATTAAGCGGAAGACAATTCTTTCCCATCTTCAAAAATTAAATACTACAATTGCACTCCTCCAGGAAACACACCTGAATACAGAGGAATCAATAAAGTTAAAAAATTCTTGGGTATCGGAGGTACTTTTCACGCCCTCGTTAAATAGAAAGAAAGGCGTTGCTATTCTCTTAGGGAAAAAGTTAGCTTATGAAAAATTGCTTATTATAACAGATCCAGACAGCAGATATTTAATCTTAAAAATAAAAATTCTGGGGTCAATTTATACCATTTGCAACCTCTACGCTCCAAATGTAATTGATTATCAATTTTGGGATACTCTCCAAGCTCAACTCCTCCAGATTATGGAGGGTCAAGTAGTCATAGCCGGTGACTTCAATATGTCTCCTTTTTCTTTGGATAGATATAGATATAAAGGTATAATCAGAAAGACAAAGGCCTAGATTCGGAGTTTTGTCGGTAACGACCCGAAAAACTAACGCCGGCTTTTTTCTGGCCGCACCATAAAAATAACTCTGGTATCGAGAGTCCACATAAAGGCTGCGTTAGGCTCCAAAAAAGGAGCGTAGAGCATTTTTAACGCAGCTTCAACTCTCGATACCAGAGTTGCTTACGGACGCGGCCAGCCTCAAAAACGTGCTCGTGCACGATTCCCCCATAGGAAACAATGGGGCTGTTTGAGCTGAAAAAAAAACAAACACCTGCAAAAAAGTCGCGTTCAGCTCCTAACGCAGCCCCATTGTTTGCTATGCGGTAACCCTTCCTACGTCTGCACTTAACACTCTAACATGTACCCCGAGTCTAAACACCCCTAACCTTACACTTATTAGCCCCTAATCTGCCGCCCCCGCTATCGCTGACCCCTGCATATTATTATTAACCCCTAATCTTCCGCTCCGTAAACCGCTGCTACTTACATTATCCCTATGTACCCCTAATCTGCTGCCCCTAACACCGCCGACCCCTATATTATATTTATTAACCCCTAATCTGCCCCCCACAACGTCGCCTCCACCTGCCTACACTTATTAACCCCTAATCTGCCGACCGGACCTGAGCGCTACTATAATAAAGTTATTAACCCCTAATCCGCCTCACTAACCCTATCATAAATAGTATTAACCCCTAATCTGCCCTCCCTAACATCGCCGACACCTAACTTCAATTATTAACCCCTAATCTGCCGACCGAATCTCGCCGCTATTCTAATAAATGTATTAACCCCTAAAGCTAAATCTAACCCTAATACTAACACCCCCCTAAGTTAAATATAATTTAAATCTAACGAAATTAATTAACTCTTATTAAATAAATTATTCCAATTTAAAGCTAAATACTTACCTGTAAAATAAATCCTAAAATAGCTATAATATAATTATAATTTATATTGTAGCTATATTAGGATTTATATTTATTTTACAGGTAACTTTGTATTTATTTTAACCAGGTACAATAGCTATTAAATAGTTAAGAACTATTTAATAGCTAAATAGTTAAAATAATTACAAATTTACCTGTAAAAGAAATCCTAACCTAAGTTACAATTAAACCTAACACTAGACTATCAATAAATTAATTAAATAAACTACCTACAATTAACCTAACACTACACTATCAATAAATTAATTAAATACAATTGCTACAAAGAAATACAATTAAATAAACTAGCTAAAGTACAAAAAATAAAAAAGAACTAAGTTACAAAAAATAAAAAAATATTTACAAACATAAGAAAAATATTACAACAATTACACCTACTCTAAGCCCCCTAATAAAATAACAAAGCCCCCCAAAATAAAAAAACGCCCTACCCTATTCTAAATTACTAAAGTTCAAAGCTCTTTTACCTTACCAGCCCTGAACAGGGCCCTTTGCGGGGCATGCCCCAAGAAATTCAGCTCTTTTGCCTGTAAAAAAAAACATACAATACCCCCCCCAACATTACAACCCACCACCCACATACCCCTAATCTAACCCAAACCCCCTTAAATAAACCTAACACTAAGCCCCTGAAGATCATCCTACCTTGTCTTCACCATACCAGGGTCACTGATCAGTCCAGAAGAGCTCCTCCGATGTCCTGATCCAAGCCCAAGCGGGGGGCTGAAGAGGTCCATGATCCGGCTGAAGTCTTCATCCAAGCGGGCCAGAAGAGGTCTTCCATCCGATTGAAGTCTTCATCCAAGCGGCATCCATCCGGAGCGAAGCGGCAGCATCCTGAAGACCTCCACCGCGGAACATCCATCCTGGCCGACGACTGAACGACGAATGACGGTTCCTTTAAATGACGTCATCCAAGATGGCGTCCCTCGAATTCCGATTGGCTGATAGGATTCTATCAGCCAATCGTAATTAAGGTAGGAATATTCTGATTGGCTGATGGAATCAGCCAATCAGAATCAAGTTCAATCCGATTGGCTGATCCAATCAGCCAATCAGATTGAGCTTGCATTCTATTGGCTGATCGGAACAGCCAATAGAATGCGAGCTCAATCTGATTGGCTGATCGGATCAGCCAATCGGATTGAACTTGATTCTGATTGGCTGATTCCATCAGCCAATCAGAATATTCCTACCTTAATTCCGATTGGCTGATAGAATCCTATCAGCCAATAGGAATTCGAGGGACGCCATCTTGGATGACGTCATTTAAAGGAACCGTCATTCGTCATTCAGTCGTCGGCCAGGATGGATGTTCCGCGGTGGAGGTCTTCAGGATGCTGCCGCTTCGCTCCGGATGGATGCCGCTTGAAGACTTCAATCGGATGGAAGACCTCTTCTGGCCCGCTTGGATGAAGACTTCAGCCAGATCATGGACCTCTTCAGCCCCCCGCTTGGGCTTGGATCAGGACATCGGAGGAGCTCTTCTGGACCGATCGGTGAACCTGGTATGGTGAAGACAAGGTAGGATGATCTTCAGGGGCTTAGTGTTAGGTTTATTTAAGGGGGTTTGGGTTAGATTAGGGGTATGTGGGTGGTGGGTTGTAATGTTGGGGGGCTTGGGTATTGTATGTTTTTTTTTACAGGCAAAAGAGCTGAACTTCTTGGGGCATGCCCCGCAAAGGGCCCTGTTCAGGGCTGGTAAGGTAAAAGAGCTTTGAACTTTAGTAATTTTAGAATAGGGTAGGGCATTTTTTTATTTTGGGGGGCTTTGTTATTTTATTAGGGGGCTTAGAGTAGGTGTAATTAGTTTAAAATTGTTGTAATATTTTTCTTATGTTTGTAAATAATTTTTTATTTTTTGTAACTTAGTTCTTTTTTATTTTTTGTACTTTAGCTAGTTTATTTAATTGTATTTCTTTGTAGCAATTGTATTTAATTAATTTATTGATAGTGTAGTGTTAGGTTTATTTGTAACTTAGGTTAGGATTTATTTTACAGGTAAATTTGTAATTATTTTAACTATTTTAGCTATTAAATAGTTCTTAACTATTTAATAGCTATTGTACCTGGTTAAAATAAATACAAAGTTACCTGTAAAATAAATATAAATCCTAAAATAGCTATAATATAATTATAATTTATATTGTAGCTATATTAGGATTTATTTTACAGGTAAGTATTTAGCTTTAAATTGGAATAATTTATTTAATAAGAGTTAATTAATTTCGTTAGATTTAAATTATATTTAACTTAGGGGGGTGTTAGTATTAGGGTTAGACTTAGCTTTAGGGGTTAATACATTTATTAGAATAGCGGCGAGATTTGGTCGGCAGATTAGGGGTTAATAATTTAAGTTAGGTGTCGGCGATGTTAGGGAGGGCAGATTAGGGGTTAATACTATTTATGATAGGGTTAGTGAGGCGGATTAGGGGTTAATAACTTTATTATAGTAGCGCTCAGGTCCGGTCGGCAGATTAGGGGTTAATAAGTGTAGGCAGGTGGAGGCGACGTTGTGGGGGGCAGATTAGGGGTTAATAAATATAATAACATAATTTATGCTTACCTGATAAATTCCTTTCTTCTGTAGTGTGATCAGTCCACGGGTCATCATTACTTCTGGGATATTAACTCCTCCCCAACAGGAAGTGCAAGAGGATTCACCCAGCAGAGCTGCATATAGCTCCTCCCCTCTACGTCACTCCCAGTCATTCGACCAAGGACCAACAAGAAAGGAAAAGCCAAGGGTGAAGTGGTGACTGGAGTATAAATTAAAAAATATTCACCTGCCTTAAAACAGGGCGGGCCGTGGACTGATCACACTACAGAAGAAAGGAATTTATCAGGTAAGCATAAATTATGTTTTCTTCTGTTAAGTGTGATCAGTCCACGGGTCATCATTACTTCTGGGATACCAATACCAAAGCAAAAGTACACGGATGACGGGAGGGATAGGCAGGCTCTTTATACAGAAGGAACCACTGCCTGAAGAACCTTTCTCCCAAAAATAGCCTCCGATGAAGCAATAGTGTCAAATTTGTAAAATTTGGAAAAAGTATGAAGCGAAGACCAAGTTGCAGCCTTGCAAATCTGTTCAACAGAGGCCTCATTCTTAAAGGCCCAAGTAGAAGCCACAGCTCTAGTGGAATGAGCTGTAATCCTTTCAGGAGGCTGCTGTCCAGCAGTCTCATAAGCTAAACGAATTATGCTACGAAGCCAAAAAGAAAGAGAGGTAGCAGAAGCCTTTTGACCTCTCCTCTGCCCAGAGTAAACGACAAACAGTGAAGACGTTTGTCGAAATTCCTTAGTTGCCTGTAAGTAAGATTTTAGAGCACGGACTACATCCAGGTTGTGCAGTAGACGTTCCTTCTTCGAAGAAGGATTTGGGCATAAAGAAGGAACAACAATCTCTTGATTGATATTCCTGTTAGTAACTACCTTAGGTAAGAACCCAGGTTTAGTACGCAGAACTACCTTATCCGAATGAAAAATCAAATAAGGAGAATCACAATGTAAGGCTGATAACTCAGAGACTCTTCGAGCCGAGGAAATAGCCATTAAAAATAGAACTTTCCAAGATAACAACTTTATATCAATGGAATGAAGGGGTTCAAACGGAACGCCCTGTAAAACATTAAGAACAAGGTTTAAACTCCATGGTGGAGCAACCGTTTTAAACACAGGCTTAATCCTGGCCAAAGCCTGACAAAAAGCCTGGACGTCAGGAACTTCTGACAGACGTTTGTGTAAAAGAATGGACAGAGCTGAGATCTGTCCCTTTAATGAACTAGCGGATAAACCCTTTTCTAAACCTTCTTGTAGAAAAGACAATATCCTAGGAATCCTAACCTTACTCCAAGAGTAACCTTTGGATTCACACCAATATAGGTATTTACGCCATATCTTATGGTAAATCTTTCTGGTAACAGGTTTCCTAGCCTGTATTAAGGTATCAATAACTGACCCAGCGGCGGAAATCAAGCGTTCAATTTCCAAGCAGTCAGCTTCAGAGAAGTTAGACTTTGATGTTTGAAGGGACCCTGAATCAGAAGGTCCTGTTTCAGAGGTAGAGACCAAGGTGGACAGGATGACATGTCCACCAGATCTGCATACCAAGTCCTGCGTGGCCACGCAGGTGCTATTAGAATCACTGATGCTCTCTCTTGTTTGATTCTGGCAATCAATCGAGGAAGCATCGGGAAGGGTGGAAACACGTAAGCCATCCTGAAGTCCCAAGGTGCTGTCAGGGCATCTATCAGGACTGCTTCTGGATCCCTGGATCTGGACCCGTAACGAGGAAGCTTGGCGTTCTGTCGAGACGCCATGAGATCTATCTCTGGTTTGCCCCAACGTCGAAGTATTTGGGCAAAGACCTCCGGATGAAGTTCCCACTCCCCCGGATGAAAAGTCTGACGACTTAAGAAATCCGCCTCCCAGTTCTCCACTCCCGGGATGTGGATTGCTGACAGGTGGCAAGAGTGAGACTCTGCCCAGCGAATTATCTTTGATACTTCCATCATAGCTAGGGAGCTTCGTGTCCCTCCCTGATGGTTGATGTAAGCTACAGTCGTGATATTGTCCGACTGAAACCTGATGAAACCCCGCGTTGTCAACTGGGGCCAAGCCAGGAGGGCATTGAAAACTGCTCTCAATTCCAGAATGTTTATTGGCAGGAGACTCTCCTCCTGACTCCATTGTCCCTGAGCTTTCAGAGAATTCCAGACGGCACCCCAACCTAGAAGGCTGGCGTCTGTTGTTACAATTGTCCAGTCTGGTCTGCTGAATGGCATCCCCCTGGACAGATGTGGCCGAGAAAGCCACCAAAGAAGAGAATTTCTGG
The DNA here is from genome assembly GCF_027579735.1 of Bombina bombina. Classification (NCBI taxonomy): domain Eukaryota; kingdom Metazoa; phylum Chordata; class Amphibia; order Anura; family Bombinatoridae; genus Bombina; species Bombina bombina. Next base: position 298,365,207 of record NC_069501.1, read on the forward strand.
TCTCTTGATCCAGATTCAGAGAAGGGGATAAGTCTGAGTAATCCCCATTCCACTGACTTAGCATGCACAGTTGCAGTGGTCTGAGGTGTAGGCGTGCAAAGGGTACTATGTCCATTGCCGCTACCATTAAGCCGATTACCTCCATGCATTGAGCCACTGACGGGTGTTGAATGGAATGAAGGGTGCGGCAAGCACTTTGAAGTCTTGTTAACCTGTCCTCTGTCAGGTAAATCTTCATTTTTACAGAATCTATAAGAGTCCCCAGGAAGGGAACTCTTGTGAGTGGAACGAGTGAACTTTTCTTTTCGTTCACCTTCCATCCATGTGACCTTAGAAATGCCAGTACTAACTCTGTATGAGACTTGGCAGTTTGAAAGCTTGAAGCTTGAATCAGAATGTCGTCTAGGTATGGAGCTACCGAGATTCCCCGCGGTCTTAGTACCGCCAGAAGAGCACCCAGAACCTTTGTGAAGATTCTTGGAGCTGTAGCCAATCCGAATGGAAGAGCCACAAACTGGTAATGCCTGTCTAGGAAGGCAAACCTTAGGTACCGGTAATGATCTTTGTGAATCGGTATGTGAAGGTAAGCATCTTTTAAATCTACAGTGGTCATGTACTGACCCTCTTGGATCATAGGTAAAATTGTCCGAATAGTCTCCATCTTGAACGATGGAACTCTTAGGAACTTGTTTAGGATCTTTAAGTCCAGGATTGGTCTGAAAGTTCCCTCTTTTTTGGGAACCACAAACAGATTTGAGTAAAACCCCTGTCCCTGTTCCGATCGTGGAACTGGGTGGATTACTCCCATTAACAAGAGCTCTTGTACGCAGCGTAGAAACGCCTCTTTCTTTGTCTGGATTGTTGACAACCTTGACAGATGAAATCTCTCTCTTGGAGGAGAGGATTTGAAGTCCAGAAGGTATCCCTGAGATATTATTTCTAGCGCCCAGGGATCCTGGACATCTCTTGCCCAAGCCTGGGCGAAGAGAGAAAGCCTGCCCCCCACTAGATCCGATCCCGGATCGGGGGCCCTCAATTCATGCCGTTTTAGGGGCAGCAGTAGGTTTCCTGGTCTGCTTGCCCTTGTTCCAGGACTGGTTAGGTTTCCAGCCTTGTCTGTAGCGAGCAACAGCTCCTTCCTGTTTTGGTGCAGAGGAAGTTGATGCTGCTCCTGCTTTGAAATTACGAAAGGAACGAAAATTAGACTGTCTAGTCTTAGTTTTGGCTTTGTCCTGAGGCAGGGCATGGCCTTTACCTCCTGTAATGTCAGCGATAATCTCTTTCAACCCGGGCCCGAATAAGGTCTGCCCTTTGAAAGGTATATTAAGCAATTTAGACTTAGAAGTAACATCAGCTGACCAGGATTTTAGCCACAGCGCCCTGCGTGCCTGAATGGCGAATCCTGAATTCTTCGCCGTAAGTTTAGTTAGATGTACTACGGCCTCCGAAATGAATGAATTAGCTAGTTTAAGGACTCTAAACCTGTCCTTAATGTCGTCCAGAGTAGCTGAACTAATGTTCTCTTCCAGAGACTCAATCCAGAACGCCGCTGCAGCCGTGATCGGCGCAATGCATGCAAGGGGTTGCAATATAAAACCTTGTTGAACAAACATTTTCTTAAGGTAACCCTCTAATTTTTTATCCATTGGATCTGAAAAGGCACAGCTATCCTCCACCGGGATAGTGGTACGCTTAGCTAAAGTAGAAACTGCTCCCTCTACCTTAGGGACCGTTTGCCATAAGTCCCGTGTGGTGGCGTCTATTGGAAACATTTTTCTAAATATCGGAGGGGGTGAGAACGGCACACCGGGTCTATCCCACTCCTTAGAAACAATTTCAGTAATTTTATAAGGTATAGGAAAAACCTCAGTACTCGTCGGTACCGCAAAATATTTATCCAACCTACACATTTTCTCTGGTATTGCAACTGTGTTACAATCATTCAGAGCCGCTAACACCTCCCCTAGTAATACACGGAGGTTTTCCAGTTTAAATTTAAAATTTGAAATATCTGAATCCAGTCTGTTTGGATCAGAACCGTCACCCACAGAATGAAGTTCTCCGTCCTCATGTTCTGCAACCTGTGACGCAGTGTCTGACATGGCCCTAATATTATCAGCGCACTCTGTTCTCACCCCAGAGTGATCACGCTTACCCCTTAGTTCTGGTAATTTAGCCAAAACTTCAGTCATAACAGAAGCCATATCCTGTAATGTGATTTGTAATGGCCGCCCAGATGTACTCGGCGCTACAATATCACGCACCTCCCGAGCGGGAGATGCAGGTACTGGCACGTGAGGCGAGTTAGTCGGCATAACTCTCCCCTCGTTGTTTGGTGAAATTTGTTCAATTTGTACAGATTGACTTTTATTTAAAGTAGCATCAATACAGTTAGTACATAAATTTCTATTGGGCTCCACTTTGGCATTGCAACAAATGACACAGGTATCATCCTCTGAATCAGACATGTTTAACACACTAGCAAATAAACTTGCAACTTGGAATACAATTCAATTAAAAACGTACTGTGCCTTTAAGAAGCACAGAAAATCTATGACAGTTGAAAATTAATAAATTGAAACAGTTATAGCCTCAATCCTTGTAAACAACACAACTTTAGCAAAGGTTTAATCCCAATAGCAAAGATAACAAATTCTGAAAGCAGGAAACAATTACAGAATAAACGTTTTTTTATCACAGTCAACTATAATTCTCACAGCTCTGCTGAGAGAAATTACCTCCCTCAAAATAAGTTTGAAGACCCCTGAGTTCTGTAGAGATGAACCGGATCATGCAGGAAATACAATGAGCTGCTGACTGAAATAACTGATGCATAGAAAAAGCGCCAAAAACCGCCCCTCCCCCTCACACACAGCAGTGAGAGAGAACAGAAACTGACAGAAAAAGATTAAGCAACTGCCAAGTGGAAAAATGGTGCCCAAACATTTATTCACTCAGTACCTCAGCAAATGAAAACGATTTTACATTCCAGCAAAAACGTTAAACATAATTTCTAGTTATTAAACAGCTTTATGTACTTCTTACAGTGTAATTCTAGTGAAGTACCATTCCCCAGAATACTGAAGTGTAAAGTATACATACATGACATTATCTCGGTATGGCAGGATTTTCTCATCAATTCCATTGTCAGAAAATAAAAGCTGCTACATACCTCTATGCAGATTCATCTGCCCGCTGTCCCCTGATCTGAAGTTTACCTCTCCTCAGATGGCCGAGAAACAGCAATATGATCTTAACTACTCCGGCTAAAATCATAGCAAAAACTCTGGTAGATTCTTCTTCAAACTCTGCCAGAGAGGTAATAACACACTCCGGTGCTATTTTAAAATAACAAACTTTTGATTGAAGATATAAAACTAAGTATAATCACCATAGCCCTCTCACACCTCCTATCTAGTCGTTGGGTGCAAGAGAATGACTGGGAGTGACGTAGAGGGGAGGAGCTATATGCAGCTCTGCTGGGTGAATCCTCTTGCACTTCCTGTTGGGGAGGAGTTAATATCCCAGAAGTAATGATGACCCGTGGACTGATCACACTTAACAGAAGAAATAGGGGTCGGCGGTGTTAGGGGCAGCAGATTAGGGGTACATAAGGATAACGTAGGTGGCGGCGCTTTGCGGTCGGCAGATTAGGGGTTAATAAGTGTAGGCAGGTGGAGGCGACATTGAGGGGGGCAGATTAGGGGTTAATAAATATAATACAGGGGTCGGCGGTGTTAGGGGCAGCAGATTAGGGGTACATAAGGATAATGTAGGTGGCGGTCGGCAGATTAGGGGTTAAAAAATTTTTTTCGAGTGTCGGCGATGTGGGGGGGACCTCAGTTTAGGGGTACATAGGTAGTTTATGGGTGTTAGTGTACTTTAGAGTACAGTAGTTAAGAGCTTTAGAAACCGGCGTTAGCCCAGAAAGCTCTTAACTACTGACTTTTTTCCTGCGGCTGGAGTTTTGTCGTTAGATGTCTAACGCTCACTTCAGAAACGACTCTAAATACCGGAGTTAGAAAGATCCCATTGAAAAGATAGGATACGCAATTTACGTAAGGGGATCTGCGGTATGGAAAAGTTGCGGCTGGAAAGTGAGCGTTAGACCCTATTTTGAGTGACTCCAAATACCGGCGGTAGCCTAAAACCAGCGTTAGGAGCCTCTAACGCTGGTTTTCACGGCTAACGCCAAACTCTAAATCTAGGCCAAAAAAGGATAACCTCGAAATGAAGCTATTCAAAAACATTTATCAAACATTAGCAGTAAGAGATGTGTGGAGGGCTCAGAACCCTGATAGTAAGGCTTACTTGTGTCACTCGAGAGCTACTAAAAGTCTTTCCAGGATAGACCTAATGTTAATAAATGATAGTTGTTATCAAGCAGGACCCAAAGCAACCATAGCAGATATCTGCATATCTGACCACGCTCCAATAATGCTGGACATTACAACCCAGAAGAAGAATCGTGGTGGTACACGCTTCTTCTATCCAAAATATCTCAGTAATAACATAAAATTTAAAAATTGGCTAAAGAGTAGAGTGGAAGAGTTTTTTAGGCTTAATGAAGGCTCTGTATTTAGCCCCTCGATTCTGTGGGAATCAGCAAAGGCGGTCTTGAGGGGTGATATCATAGCATATATAGCTAAATTTGATCGTGAGTCTAAACAGAAAGAAAGACAATTAATAGCCTCAGTGGCTAACGCATATAACACCTATTTGAATACTTCTAACGAGGTTAACTGGAATAATTATATCAGAGAAAAAAAGAAACGCAATTCATATATCACATCAAGAACAGTGCATTCAGAATTAAAATATCAATCTAACTTATACAAATATGGCAACAAGGCAGGCAAAATGTTATCGAGCCTGGTAAAAAATTTCAGACAATCAAACACAATTGAATATTTGCAGGTTGAAAATAGTCGTTTAACCTCAACAGAAGACATTCTGGATTCATTTTTTCAATACTACAAGGAGATCTATGCTCCATCATCGATGGATAAAGAAGCACAGGAGAGGTTTTGGGATAAGCTTCCTGTTATGAAAGCTAAAGCTGAGTTCATAACTAACTTAAATGCGCCAATATCTGAACCAGAAGTCTTACAGTCAATACGGGAACTAAAGATGGAGAAAGCACCAGGCCCAGATGCAATTCCTAATGAATTTTACAAAAGCCTAGATGAGACAATTGCCCCCTATCTTACTAATCTATTCAATTTTTTTTCGGCGAGAATACTCAAATCCCGCCTAATTTTCTAGAGTCACATACTATTTTCATATTAAAACCTGGCAAGAGCCCGCAAAATAGAGAATCATACAGACCCATAGCACTGCTAAACTCTGATTACAAAATTTTCACATCTATACTTGCCAAAAGGTTGCAAAAGGGACTAGCTGAGATCATACACAAAGATCAAGCAGGGTTCTTGCACAATCGCAGCTCAGCCGCCAAGATAAGACAACTCCTTTTAGTGGTTGACTATTTCAAAAATTCTGAGGATAAACTTCAAACATCATATCCAGATGCAGCAATACTCGCAATAGACGCCGAAAAAGCCTTTGATAGGGTCAATCACTATCACCTATTTAACACACTAAGCAGGTTCGGTCTGTCAAACAACTTCCTTAATTTAGTTAAAAACATCTGCACAAAAGCATCAACAAGTTTAGTCATCCATGGTTAGCTGTCGGGTAAAATCAAGTTAGAAAAAGGTACTAGACAAGGGTGTCCCTTATCACCCTTGTTATTTGATCTAGCAATTGAGCCGTTAGCTATTTTGATAAGGCAAAAAATAGAAGGTATTGCAATTGGTAAGAAAGAGGCTAAAGTGGCGTTGTACGCTGATGATGTGCTGGTTTATATAGCCAATACCAATAAGAATACCCCCAAGTTATTAAATATAATTGATACCTTTGGCCTCTTCTCAGGATATAAAATGAATACTACTAAATCGGAAATACTTTGGCTAAGGGTAAAAAATAATTCTCTAATCGATAATCCGCTCAAAGTAGTTTCTAATTCATTTAGATATCTTGGGATTTTTGTTTCAGCAAATCCATTAGAATAGTACTCATTAAATTTTACCCCTATTCTTTAGCAAGCAATACAACAAATGAGGAATTGGCAAAATCTTCCCCTCTCAATAGCAGGACGAATAGCACTCTTTAAAATGGTTATGTTACCAAAGATTTCCTATCTGTTTCAAAATCTTCCATTAATTTTAAAAGCATACGATGTTACGAAGTTTAATACAGCCCTTCGTAATTTTATTTGGCAAGCCAAGAAACCCAGAATCTCCTTAAAGAGATTAACACTTCCTAAACAAAAAGGAGGAATGGCGCTACCTGATTTACTTTTATACAACTTGGTCTTTCTCGGGCGTATTGCGTCGGATTGGATTGCAGAATCAAATCATTTTTCGGATTATGATCTTGAACATAGCGTGACAAAGCCATTCTCGCCAATATCGCTTTTACACATTCCTCTCCAACAATTCCCTAAACGAATAAAGGATTTGAAGACTATCTATACGATACTTAAAGCCTGGGGGAAAATTGGCTCCCACATCCAGATAAATACTCAAATACCTACTTATCAAACGTTCTTAGGGAATCCAGAGTTCCAAGAGGGAACACAAGATCAAATTTTACTTCGTTGGCATAACCAAGGATTAACGAGAGTTTCTCACCTCTTTAAGCAAGAATCAGGTGTCATCAAGGTGTTCGAAGAATTGAAATTGGAATTTAACCTAAGAAATCGGGAATTTTTTATGTACTTACAAACTAGGCACTATGCATGGCACTTAATTAATAAACATAACTGGAAATGGTCATGGGGCAAGCTGGATAACACTAAATAAAGCGGGTCTCTTCTCCATAGCCCCATGGTACAATCTTCTTGTTTCATACAAAGGAGATGAAAATCTAATGAGTATAGCTCAAAAATGGGTAAATCAGGTTAACGTAAGTAGTGAATTACAAGTGGCCAGGTCAATTCAATTATCGCTGGAAGCAACCATGGCTGAGACCTGGAGAGAATCACACTTAAAACTTTTATATCGTACATATTACACACCGGAGAGGGGTTACAGATGGTATAACATGAATTTTAATAAATGCCCCAAATGTAGCCTCCCTGCAGCGGATTTAGTCCACATGTTATGGGAATGTCCAAGAATCAAACAGTTCTGGTATAAATTAGAATACTGGCTAAACAAGTCATTAAAAATTATTCCTCACAAAATGTCTTTGGTCAATGCTGTCTTTCTAGTTGACAAAAATAATAATTACACGGACTCTAAAATTGTAAACCTAGTCATCCTAGCAGCTAGAAATTTAATATTTAAAAACTGGAAAAGTAAGATAGTACCATCAATCACTGAAGTTAAAAACTATCTCAGAAAACAATATTTAATTGAACAGAAAGCCACAGATCTAAAATTAGAAAGAGAAATAAAATTCTTTTTTGATAAATGGACAAAATTCATAAAAATGTTCTCGCCTTCTGAAATTGAATATTTAATATTCCCTTTCAGAGATACCGATTTAGTACTATTGGGCACTTGGTGAGGAGGAGAGAGAGAAGACAACACTACTTCTTTCTCATTTTCAACTTCCTTTCCCCCCCCCCCCCTTTTCTCCCTTTTTTTTTTTTTCTCTCCTTCTGAGCCTATTGGCTCTTAACAAAATTTGGAAAAACCCAGTCATATAAATAACTCTGCTCGCTACCCTCAATATTTGCTTTATTTAGAGCAATATAGAGCTACACAAATTCCTTAATGTTACTGCTGCTTGATTTCATTTGTTATTTAAATTTATTTTTGTTAGAGGTTCACTGAGTTTTGGCAATTGAGAATGTCATCCTTTCTGTTTTAGTTTTTTTTTTTTTTTTTTCTCAAGGCAGCAGTTATGGTTCAACGATTTGGCAGTGAGACCATGTTAGGTCCCTCCCTTTTTTATTTTCAATAAGTCACTATTTTTATTTTATGTGTTACTAAACATAGTTTAGAATATAAATTCATATATTTATCAGTTTAGATAGTATAGTAAATATAGCCAGGCAGGTGCCATGTTCATTTGTTTTTGTTTATGAACTTAGATAATATGCATAATGTAGGCTTCAAATAAGTTTCATTTATATCATTAAATGTGTCTTTAGCAGGGAATTATTGGAAAATATGAGGTTAAGTGTATGCATTTTGGTAGGCCTGAATTCCTCTGCGAGGTCTCAGGCGTGATTATGTATTCTCATCGAAATGTATGATGTTATCTCATTTCTTTTATTTTTTATGTATTATGCATTTAACCTCAATAAAAACAGAATTTATGCTTACCTGATAAATTACTTTCTCCAACGGTGTGTCCGGTCCACGGCGTCATCCTTACTTGTGGGATATTCTCCTCCCCAACAGGAAATGGCAAAGAGCCCAGCAAAGCTGGCCATATAGTCCCTCCCAGGCTCCGCCTACCCCAGTCATTCGACCGACGGACAGGAGGAAATATATATAGGAGAAACCATATGGTAACGTGGTGACTGTAGTTAGAGAAAATAATTCATCAGACCTGATTAAAAAACCAGGGCGGGCCGTGGACCGGACACACCGTTGGAGAAAGTAATTTATCAGGTAAGCATAAATTCTGTTTTCTCCAACATAGGTGTGTCCGGTCCACGGCGTCATCCTTACTTGTGGGAACCAATACCAAAGCTTTAGGACACGGATGAAGGGAGGGAGCAAATCAGGTCACCTAAACGGAAGGCAAAACGGCTTGCAAAACCTTTCTCCCAAAAATAGCCTCCGAAGAAGCAAAAGTATAAAATTTGTAAAATTTGGCAAAAGAGTGCAGTGAAGACCAAGTCGCTGCCTTACATATCTGGTCAACAGGAGCCTCGTTCTTGAAGGCCCATGTGGAAGCCACAGCCCTAGTGGAGTGAGCTGTGATACTTTCAGGAGGCTGCCGTCCGGCAGTCTCAAAAGCCAATCTGATAATGCTTTTAAGCCAAAAGGAAAGAGAGGTAGAAGTTGCTTTTTTACCTCTCCTTTTACCAGAATAAACAACAAACGAAGAAGATGTTTGTCTGAAACCTTCAGTAACCTCTAAATAGAATTTTAGAGCACGGACTACGTCCAAATTGTGTAACAAACGTTCCTTCTCTGAAACTGGATTCGGACACAAAGAAGGTACAACTATCTCCTGGTTAATATTTTTGTTGGAAACAACCTTCGGAAGAAAACCAGGCTCAGTACGCAAAACCACCTTATCTGCATGGACCAGATAGGGCGGAGAACACTGCAGAGCAGATAACTCAGAAACTCTTCTAGCAAAAGAAATTGCAACCAAAAAACAAAACTTTCCACGATAATAACTTAATATCTACGGAATGTAAGGGTTCCAACGGAACCCCTTGAAGAACTGAAAGAACTAGATTAAGACTCCAGGGAGGAGTCAAAGGTCTGTAAACAGGCTTGATTCTAACCAGAGCCTGAACAAACGCTTAAACGTCTGGCACAGCTGCCAGCCTTTTGTGAAGTAAAACAGATAAAGCAGAGATCTGTCCCTTCAGAGAACTTGCAGATAATCCTTTCTCCAAACCTTCTTGTAGAAAGGAAAGAATCTTAGGAATTTTTATCTTGTTCCATGGGAATCCTTTAGATTCACACCAACAGATATATTTTTTCCATATTTTATGGTAAATTTTTCTAGTTACAGGCTTTCTAGCCTGAATAAGAGTATCTATTACAGAATCTGAAAACCCACGCTTTGATAGAATCAAGCGTTCAATCTCCAAGCAGTCAGTTGGAGGGAAACCAGATTCGGATGTTCGAATGGACCCTGAACAAGAAGGTCCTGTCTCAAAGGTAGCTTCCATGGTGGAGCCGATGACATATTCACCAGGTCTGCATACCAAGTCCTGCGTGGCCACGCAGGAACTATCAAGATCACCGAAGCCCTCTCCTGATTGATCCTGGCTACCAGCCTGGGAATGAGAGGAAACGGTGGGAATACATAAGCTAGGTTGAAGATCCAAGGTGCTACTATTGTATCCACTAGAGTCGCCTTGGGATCCCTGGATTTGGACCCGTAACAAGGGACCTTGAAGTTCTGACGAGAGGCCATCAGATCCATGTCTGGAATGCCCCATAATTGAGTTATTTGGGCAAAGATTTCCGGATGGAGTTCCCCCTCCCCCGGATGCTCCTCCATCACCAGGGAACTCCTTGTTCCCCCCTGATGGTTGATATATGCAACAGTCATCATGTTGTCTGATTGACACCTTATGAATTTGGCCTTTGCTAGTCGAGGCCAAGCCTTGAGAGCATTGAATATCGCTCTCAGTTCCAGAATGTTTATCGGGAGAAGAGAGTCTTCCCGAGACCATAGACCCTGAGCTTTCAGGGGTTCCCAGACCGCGCCCCAGCCCACCAGACTGGCGTCGGTCGTGACAATGACCCACTCTGGTCTGCGGAAGCTCATTCCCTGTGACAGGTTGTCCAGGGTCAGCCACCAACGGAGTGAATCTCTGGTCCTTTGATCTACTTGGATCGTCGGAGACAAGTCTGTATAATCCCCATTCCACTGTCTGAGCATGCACAGTTGTAATGGTCTTAGATGAATTCGTGCAAAAGGAACTATGTCCATTGCCGCAACCATCAAACCTATTACTTCCATGCACTGCGCTATGGAAGGAAGAAGAACAGAATGAATTACCTGACAAGAGCTTAGAAGTTTGATTTTCTGGCCTCTGTCAGAAAAATCTTCATTTCTAAGGAAACTATTATTGTTCCCAAGAAGGGAACTCTTGTTGACGGGGACAGAGAACTTTTTTCTATGTTCACTTTCCACCTGTGAGATCTGAGAAAGGCTAGGACAATGTCCGTATGAGCCCTTGCTTTTGACAGAGACGACACTTGAATCAGGATGTCGTCCAAGTAAGGTACTACTGCAATGCCCCTTGGTCTTAGCACCGCTAGAAGGGACCCTAGTACCTTTGTGAAAATCCTTGGAGCAGTGGCTAATCCGAATGGAAGTGCCACAAACTGGTAATGCTTGTCCAGAAAGGCGAACCTTAGGAACCGAAGATGTTCCTTGTGGATAGGAATATGTAGGTACGCATCCTTTAAATCCACCGCGGTCATGAATTGACCTTCCTGGATGGTAGGAAGGATCGTTCGAATGGTTTCCATTTTGAACGATGAAACCCTTAGAAACTTGTTTAGAATCTTGAGATCTAAAATTGGTCTGAATGTTCCCTCTTTTTTGGGAACTATGAACAGGTTGGAGTAAAACCCCATCCCTTGTTCTCCTAATGGAACAGGATGAATCACTCCCATTCTTGACAGGTCTTCTACACAATGTAAGAATGCCTGTCTTTTTATTTGGTTCGAAGATAATTGAGACCTGTGGAACCTTCCCCTTGGGGGTAGTTCCCTGAATTCCAGGAGATAACCTTGAGAAACTATTTCTAGCGCCCAAGGATCCTGAGTATCTCTTGCCCAAGCCTGAGCAAAGAGAGAAAGTCTGCCCCCCACCAGATCCGGTCAACACTTCATGCTGTTTTGGTAGCAGTGGCAGGTTTCTTGGCCTGCTTACCCTTGTTCCAGCCTTGCATCGGTCTCCAGGCTGTCTTGGTTTGAGAAGTATTACCCTCTTACTTAGAGGGTGTAGAATTTGAGGCTGGTCCGTTTCTGCGAAAGGGACGAAAATTTGGCTTATTTTTAGCCTTAAAAGACCTATCCTGAGGAAGGGCGTGGCCCTTTCCCCTAGTGATGTCTGAAATAATCTCTTTCAAGTCAGGGCCAAAACAGTGTTTTACCCTTGAAAGGGATGTTAAGCAATTTGGTCTTGGAGGACACATCCGCTGACCAAGACTTTAGCCAAAGCGCTCTGCGCGCCACTATAGCAAACCCTGAATTATTCGCCGCTAATCTAGCTAATTGCAAAGCGGCATCTAAAATAAAAGAGTTAGCCAATTTAAGTGCTTGAACTCTGTCCATAACCTCCTCATACGAAGATTCTTTATTGAGCGACTTTTCTAGTTCTTCGAACCAGAAACACGCAGCTGTAGTGACAGGAACAATGCATGAAATTGGTTGTAGAAGGTAACCTTGCTGAACAAACATCTTTTTAAGCAAACCCTCTAACTTTTTATCCATAGGATCTTGAAAACACAACTATCTTCTATAGGAATAGTAGTGCGTTTGTTTAGAGTAGAAACCGCCCCCTCGACCTTGGGGACTGTCTGCCATAAGTCCTTTCTGGGGTCGACTATAGGAAATAATTTCTTAAATATAGGGGGAGGAACAAAAGGTATGCCAGGCCTTTCCCACTCCTTATTTACTATGTCCGCCACCCGCTTGGGTATAGGAAAAGCATCAGGGGACACCGGAACCTCTAGGAACTTGTCCATCTTACATAATTTCTTTGGAATGACCAAATTGTCACAATCATCCAGAGTAGATAATACCTCCTTAAGTAGTGCGTGGAGATGTTCTAATTTAAATTTAAATGTTACAACATCAGGTTCAGCTTGTTGAGAAATTTTCCCTGAATCTGAAATTTCTCCCTCAGACAAAACCTCCCTCCTGGCCCCTTCAGATTGGTGTGAGGGCATGTCAGAACAGTTATCATCAGCGTCCTCTTGCTCTTCAGTGTTTAAAACAGAGCAATCGCGCTTTCTCTGATAAGTAGGCATTTTGGATAAAATGTTTGCAATAGAATTATCCATTACAGCCGTTAATTGTTGCATGGTAATAAGTATTGGCGCACTAGATGTGTGGGCAAAACTGGTGTAGACACAGAAGGGGATGATGCAGTACCATGCTTACTCCCCTCATTTGAGGAATCATCATGGGCAATATCATTATCTATGGCATTATTGTCCCTACTTTGTTTGGACACTATGACACAATTATCACATATATTTAAATGGGGAGAAACCTTGGCTTTCATACATATAGAACATCGTTATCTGATGGTTCAGACATGTTAAACAGGCTTAAACTTGTCAACAAAGCACAAAAAACGTTGTACAATAAAACCGTTACTGTCACTTTAAATTTTAAACTGAACACACTTTATTACTGAATATGTGAAAAAGTATGAAGGAATTGTTCAAAATTCACCAAAATTTCACCACAGTATCTTAAAGCCTTAAAAGTATTGCACACCAAATTTGAAAGCTTTAACCCTTAAAATAACCGGAGCCGTTTTTACATTTAACCCCTATACAGTCCCAGGTATCTGCTTTGCTGAGACCCAACCAAGCCCAGAGGGGAATACGATACCAAATGATGCCTTCTATAAGCTTTTTCAGTGGTTCTTAGCTCCTCACACATGCATCTGTATGCCTTGCTTTCCAAAAACAACTGCGCATTAGTGGCGCGAAAATGAGGCTCTGCCTATGACTAGAAAAGGCCCCCAGTGAAAAAGGTGTCCAATACAGTGCTTGCCGTTTTTTTAAAACAATCCCCAAGATTATAATAACTATTAATAGTTATAATCTGCCAAATATGCTTAGTAAAGTAATCGTTTTAGCCCAGAAAAATGTCTACCAGTTTTTTAAGCCCTAATGAAGCCCTTTATTCTTATACTAAACTAAGAAAATGGCTTACCGGTTCCCATAGGGAAAATGACAGCTTCCAGCATTACCAAGTCTTGTTAGAAATGTGTCATTTTCCTCTTACAAACAGAAATCTTCATCTCTTTTCTGTTTCAGAGTAAATAGTACATACCAGCACTATTTTAAAATAACAAACTCTTGATTGAAGAATAAAACTACATTTAAACACCAAAAAAACTCTTAGCCATCTCCGTGGAGATGTTGCCTGTGCAACGGCAAAGAGAATGACTGGGGTAGGCGGAGCCTGGGAGGGACTATATGGCCAGCTTTGCTGGGCTCTTTGCCATTTCCTGTTGGGGAGGAGAATATCCCACAAGTAAGGATGACGCCGTGGACCGGACACACCTATGTTGGAGAAAAATTATTTAAAAAAAAATGGCATGCTCTATCTGAATCACAAAAGAAAAATTTTGGGTTCAGTGTCCCTTTAATGTATATTTATGTACAAAATACATTAGTATTATAATAGTTTAAAGTTATGTAATACTATAAATAGAATGCAACTGTCTTTTATAACAAATATATATTTTAAAAATATATTTATATTTAAAATAATAAACACATCAAGCAAGAATGTCTACATTTGAATTTATATCCAATACTTAAACTAATATGCATTATACATGACCATGCATTTTATTTCAAACATAGATACTGTATAATGTAGTCAGGCCTTGCATTGATATTCAATTTTAAAATGTTATGCATGTATATTGTATATAGATTAAAATGTATTTATGTTAGCTAGTTAATTAGTGATAACAGATATATATGTTAATATATATATATATAATGTTATAGTAGCCAGTAGCATTAAAGAATATTTTTACATAATAGACATGCAGTTATGTAGAACTATAATTTTAATTATACTGTCTTTAATATCAAATAATAAACACAAAAAGCAACATTAATTACATTTTAATTTATATGCAAATATTTACATGCATTATACATACCAATGCATCATTTTATAAATATTGAATAGTTATGTGTAGGGCCTTAGCTTCTACAGTTAGTTTTAGGTTATAGCAGTTTAGATGCTATGTTTAAATAATATGCATAATCATGTACAATGCATATTGTTTAAAGCATTGTACATATGTGTGTCACCGTTTGTAATGATCATCTGCTGGTGCAGGTGGGAGGGAAGGTGGGTGGAAGTCCCAGTGGCAGAGGGAGGGACCATTTTTTGTAGAAAGGAGGAATGGGTCATTGCACTACAGAAAATCGGTTAAATGGGTGTTTGGGGCAGCCTACGTAATGATCGTGAGGTGGGGGTTGGGGGACCACTACACAAAAAAAAAATATATATATATATATATATATAAAAATAAATTATACATTTTTTACAACAAAAAAAAAACAAAACAAAAAAACACACTAACAGATGCCAGTACCAAAGATGGCTGCCAATAGTGGAAGGTGGGAGGGTTAGAGAGTTGTTTGGGAGGGATAAGGGAGGTGAAAGAGTTGAGGGGGGATCACAACACGGCAGAAAAATGATTTTACATTTTTTTTAAAAAATTAAGCTCTTAAAGGTATACTGGCAGACTGTCTGTCAGTACCTAAGATGGTAGGGATGAGTGTGGGTGGGGGAGTAAGAGAGCTGTTCGGGAGGTGGGAGGTGTCAGGTAGGAGGGTAACGCCTACATTAATATAGTAATTACCTTATCATCTAATTAATTAACCCATTCATTGCCAAGAATTTTAGAACTGTAGTGCACAGCTACAAATAGCGACCTTCTAATTACCAAAAACCAATGGCAAAGCCATGCATGACTGCTATTTCCAAACAAGAGGGATTCCAGAGAAGCTTTTACAATCATTTGTGTCATCATTGCACAAGAAATATATAAATTATTATACACAAACAGTTTGCTTCAGAAAAGCCAAACTACTGCTTTAAACTGGTCCTCATGAGAAGAAATGTGAACTACCTTTGTACAATGAGCTTTAAAACACAGTGGCATACGTCTACTTTATAAAATGAGTTTATATATTGAACTATGCATCTGGAAAGTGTTGTTTTTGCTGGCACATAACTTTAAAGGGACGGTCTACTCCAAAATATTTGTTGTTTAAAAAGATATCCATTACCCAGTTTTAAACAACTAACATTGCTATATTAATATATATAACCTTTAAACCACTAAATGTCTGCCTGTTTCTTAGCCACTGCAGGCTGCCTCTTATCTCAGAGCATTTTTATAGCTTTTCACAGCAAGATACTGGTAGTTCATGTGTGCCATATATAACATTGTGCTCATGCCCATGGAGTTATTCATGAGTCAGCACTTATTAGCTAAAATTCAATTCTGTAAATAGCACTGAGATAAGGAGGCAGTCTACAGAGGCTTAGTTACAAGGTAATCACAGAGGTAAAACGTATATTAATAACAGTGTAGACTGTCCATTAAACAATGTTCCTGTGAAATAAACAGAACTATGTAAGAGCATCCAAACTTTTGTACTAGTGATGTCTATACATCAAACCCCATCCAAGGCACATTTTTTCCCATTTCTGGCTCCTTCATGGAAAAGTATATGAAAGTATAAAGAAGTCTTTAGTGGTGGCATACAGCTCAGAAACCAATTAAGGCAGATATTCAGTGACTTGCCAAATAATGATCTTTTCTCAGTGGTTAATTAAATAAGATCAATCACACAATAGAATCTTTAGTTAAACTATCCATCTGACTTAGATGATAGCCAAAACTCTTCAGTTTGAGACTTGAGAGCGATGTGCCCTTTAACCACTCAAAGGTAAAAATCATCAAACCTTCCAGGCCAAATAGGAGACTTTGCTTGTAAAGATTTCTGCACCAATAGCTTCTGAACCCATCAAAATCCAGTTACAGCTGGAAAAGCCAGTATATATTTTTTTCAAAGTACTTGTCATTAAACATGGTGTTAAATCTTCAGGCATAATTTGAAGGAAATACAGACCAAACAAAAGCCTATTAAAAATCATGTGGCTGAGCCCATGCAGAAAGGATATCGCAGGCTAAAAATGCAGGCACTTATCTTGCAAAACTGTATCTACAATAGGAACATTGCAAACTTCTTTAAACATTGCTGCATAGTTGTCAGCCGTATAGAGTCCCATACTGTCTACTGTCATCAAACTGCTAGAGTGATAATTGAAACACACGCTAGCACACTGAGAGAAAACCAGGACGTGACCCACTCAGGAAAGAAAAAAAACAGTTAGTATGCAGGAAAAGAAAACTGTGTACTCACAGATGATGCAGGGTCACGGGAACAGGTTCTTGATGAGAAGAAGGAGTATAATGTTCAGAAACTTAAAAGCAGGCAGAGGATGTTCCGTGGTCAGGCAAAGCAGAGGTCAGTATCACTTTAAAGCAGGCAGAGGATAATCCATTAGAGTGGTCAGGCAAAGCAACGGTCAATGTCCCTTTAAGCTGGTTTAAGGATTCAACAATAGAGTGGTCAGGCAAAGCAATGTCAATGTCCCTTTAAGCAGAGGTAAGGATTTGGCAATAGAGTGATCAGGCAAAGCAATTGCCAATGTCCCTTTAAGCAGGTTTAAGGATTTGGCAATAGAGTGGTCAGGCAGGCAATGTTCAAATATCCCTTTAAGCAGGTTTAAGGATTCGGCAGCAGAGTAGTAAGGCAGGCAATAGTCAAAAGTTCCTTTAAGCAGGTTTAAGAATAAAGCACTCACGGTCAGTATAGGAGCCAGGAAGCGAAATCTGACAAACGGGCACCAGAGAGAAGTCCCGCCGGAGATTTAGAGGGCTGTGACATGAAGGGGCTGTGACACAGGAAGGCTTCGTCACGTTACTAGGCAACATGAAGCGGGAAAGACAGAGAGAGAGATCCGGGAGCCGCGGCGACATGGCAATGATCAGATCATGACAATAGTGTTTAAGCAATCAAGCAGTAATGCTATATACAGATAAAACAGCAGATCTTTAGTTGGTCGTGAATTAAAGGCAGTTTTTTTTCAACAAGCAGTTTACTTAGAAGCACAGAATCTGTTTACTTTCATGAGGTGGAGAGAGTCCACAAGCCATGACGTGAGAGAGGAGGCAAAGATACCCCAAACACCAAGAGCTTTTAAATCCTCCCAGCTCCCTGCACAACTCAGTTTTTATTCTTTGCCTCCCAGGAGTAGGTGAAGATCTGAGGTGTTCCAGATTCTACATTGAAACGGGTGCTGAGACTTATGTTACCCCTCTTATTCTACAAACTAACTTGAATATAGGGGTGTACAGAGTACTAGGTAGTGACACAATATTTCCCTATGGGATTTTAGCCACAAGCCTTCCACACAGGTGTTGCGGGGACCTGTGCCTTAGCCTCCTCCTGTTGGGTTGTCAGTGTACTCTGTTATAGTATCCTTTGCGGTCACCTGTACAGCACTGGATAGGCTCTCCTGCATGCAGTCTGATCTACACCTGGTAAGTTCAGTGGAGTGGGTGTCAGTTCAATTAAGTACTATGCACTCACATAGCCCTCATTTGTAGATACACTTAACAGGTATAGCATAGCCAGGGGACATTTCCCACAGAATCACTTAATGTTCTTCACTTTGATTGGCCCTTACTTTTAGGTATCTGCTGTATACAAGTCATTAAGGGGGGCTTGCTGACAACTTAGTCTATGAATGCAAGCTTTATTTGTGTTCCTATCCTCTATACCAATATAGGATAAGCTGTGGGCAGGTGTATCAAGGAACATTTTACTGAATATTATTAAAGTGTGGACATTTTTATGCTGCAGCACTCTGTCCCTTCACTGTATGGGTGAGGCTTTACTAATAATGGCCTGTTTCTAGGAAGCATGCTCCCGGTCTAACAGTGCAGACTGATAGCAATTTCAGCAGAGCGCAGGTAAGGTGAGTCAGGGGCACGCTCTTGGAGCTTCAGTGGAGCCATCAGCAAAGTGCAGACACTGCTTCAGTTAACAGGCGCTGCTCCGCTAAGAATTCCTGGATTGGTTGGATGGGGTGAGTACCCTAAGCACTAGAGCTTAAGGGCTCTCTAATACCTACACAATACTCAATTTCTTAATTCATCTCAGTTAGCTGAGGTACAGTTAAACACTTTTTTAGTTGTATTTGTCATTGCTCAGCACTGCATTACTATAACTTTTGCAGCGTTATTACTGTGTGTTAATTGCTTCTCTTATTTTATTGTCATGGATGCAAATTAATCTGTACCCACAATTTCCTTTACAGACCCCATAGAACAGAGGTCTGTTTGACCATAATTTTTCTCAAGTCATGTGCTTATTATGCAAACATGTTCTGGTTTGCCCTCCAGCACAATTGTGCAGTACCTGTGTACCTCATGTAATGCACTCTGGTTAGTTTGTCTCTAATTTTTATATAATTATATACGCTCAACTGTTTTGCAGCGCTCATCATCTGAAAATTGAGACTGTTCTTCAGAGAGCGAGATATCCACAGAGAATTCTGAATCTGTTTATGACTGTGCAGATAATTATTTCATGTTTAAAGTGGACCATTTACGTTCTTTGCTGCACAAAGTTCTTCAAATTTGGGGTTTTTCAGATAAAAAAAAACCTGCTGAAGAAAAAGAAGTTAAACAGCTTGACTTAATTTTCAAACCTTCTATGAAATCTCCTGAGGTTTTTCCTGTTCCGGAGTTAGTTTTTGAGATTATTTTAAAGAAATGGCATAAGCCTGGTTTTCCTCTTGCCCTAAATTTAAGAAGATTTATCCTTTACCTGCAAAGAATATTGAACTTTGGGAGTCTATTCCTAAGGATGATGGTGCAATTTCTAGATGTACTACCATTCTGTTAGAGGATAGTACTTCCATCAGAGATCCCATGGATCGTAAATTAGAGTCTTTTCTCAAAAAGTTGTTTCTTTTTAAACAGGTTATCTCATTATGCTTACTAAGGGAATAGTATGTGTTGCAGGAGCCTTGTGGTGTCATTCCTTAGGTGAACTTTTTTAAGACCACACTTCTGGGGAGGAACTACAGAAGCAGATTAAGTTACTTTGCACCGCTAACGCCTTTATCTGCAATGCAGTTATGGATATTGTTAAAATTAATGTAAATAACAAGAAGAATCTTGGTCTGCACATATGATTTCCAAAAACAGATTACGGACTCTTTCCTTTCAAGGAAAAGTTCTTTGGATCGGGTTTGAATTCCATAATTTCCACTGTGACGGGAGGTAAGGGTGCTTTCCTCAGGATAAAAGGAAAAAGGAACGAGAACAGATCTGGTAATCGTTTTCATTAATTTCGATCATAAAAAAGACAAAAAAAATCTTCTTCCCATTAGTCTGACTCCTCTAATTGGAAACCAGGCTCCTCTTGGTCCAAATCCAAGCAAAAGTAGAAACCTCTATCCAACTTTAAGTCTGCTTGAAGGTGCAACCCCCAATACAGATTCAGTTCTGGTAAAGGGCAAAATAAACCACTTTCAGGAGGCTTGGTTTCAGTCAGTTCAGGATTCCTGAGTTTTAAACCTTGTATCCCATGGGCACACAATAGGTTTTCGGTCCAGGCCTCCTCTGGGACGGTTCCTTCTGTCCAGAAAATCCTTTGAAGGCAGCTCCCCTGATACAATGTTTTCAGGATTTAGAATTAATGGGAATAATATAACTGGTTCCTGTTTCAAAACAGGGTCAGGGTTTTTACTCCAACCTGTTTATTGTTCCAAAGAAGGAAGGAACTTTCAGGCCTATCATGGATTTAAAAACTCTAAACAAATTTTTGAGGGTTCTCAACTTCAAAAACTTAAATTATGCTTACCTGATAATTTTCTTTTCTTCTGACGGGGAGCGTCCACAGCTGCATTCATTACTTTTGAGAATTCAGAACCTGGCTACCAAGAGTAGGCAAAGACACCCCAGCCAAAGGCTTAAATACCTCCCCCAATTCCCTCATCCCCCAGTCATTCTGCCAAAGGAACAAGGAACAGTAGGAGAAATATCAGGGTGAAAAAGGTGCCAGAAGAATAAAATAAACAGCCGCTCCATATAAGAACGTGGACGGGGAGCTGTGGACTCTCCCCATCAGAAGAAAAGAAAATTATCAGGTAAGCATAATTTAAGTTTTTCTTCTTAAACGGGGAGAGTCCACAGCTGCATTCATTACTTTTGGGAAAACAATAACCAAGCTATAGAGGACACTGAATGCAAAAAAAAAAGGACGGGTAGACAAGGCGGCCCATTCGGAGGGCACCACAGCCTGAAATTACCCAAACACTTGACAAAAACAAACTGCTTCACCAGAAACAGAAATATAAAACCTGAAAGGACCAGGTAACTGCTCATCAGTTAAAACCAGCAAGGCCTAGTTAGAGACCGCTCAGAATCAGTAGATTCCACCGAGCACAAAGCCTCCGAGGAGACAAGTCCTGCAGGCTCCAAGCCCACACTAAAACTTACCCCGACCCGAGGGAAGGGGACCTCCACATATTCCCTGAAGGGAAGAGGAAGAAGAAGAAGAAGAACTCAACATAGATCTAAAGACCAACAAGCTAGGGTAAAAGGAGCCCTAGTCGAACTCCAAGCGCAAACCAAGGTTGCTTCAGGACAAAAATGCATAGAGAATGAACTCCAACAACCGAACAAAGAGAAGGAAGGGAAAAAAAACCTACCCCTATCTGAACAGAAGTCCAAGGGACCATGTAACGTCCCAACCCTGGAGACCAGAGAGACAAAGTAGACCCCATCCCTCACACAGCGTGCAATCCGCACTATGAAAGGGCAACCAAGGTACAAAAACCACCTCCGGGAAAAATAGCACCATAAATCTTATTGTGCTTCAGAACGAAACCACTGGCTTCCCTCTGCAACAGAAGTCTAGCAGAATGCAGCCGTTAACACTAGCCAACCAAGCTAGGAACTGCACCAGGATTCACATAGAGGAACAATTCCAAAGTAGTGCAGAAACTCACTCCCTCTCAGGAAAAACAAGGAAGAGGAGAGCATCCAAAACCATCAGAGAAAGCCCCCTGCTGAGGAAAGAAACCCTGCAAAGCCTCCCAGTTAAGAAGGAATCAACAGATATAAGTAAGATACGCGGTCAAGGCTCAACCAAGCAGACAGACCTCTGACCCCCTCTCCGAGGCAAAGGACTCAGCACCAAAGTGACTGGCAATGTCCGAAGGCAGGGAAAGAAACCATTCCCCTGACCACTCAGATCCTCAGTAAGGAAAAAGGAGGGGAACTAAATTGAACGGTACCAATGGGTAGAACGAACTCCACCATTTGCTAAAAAGACTGGCATGCTAACCAACAAAGCTATAAGCAGAACATAGGACGAGCTCAGGTTCCAAGACCCAGCCCACAGATCCTGGTACTACAAGAAAGGACACGCCCAGGCAAAAAGTGACAACACAAAAACAACAGTGACGGCACAATACCAGAACCCCACCCTTCATGACATCCTGCACGCAAGGCAGGGGGAGCCCACTGAACAGAGGAAGACCTCCAGGGCACTAGGTGGATATTGTGGTATGCCCCAATCTCCCTAAGGGGAGGAGAAAGCCAAATATAACCACTCACCTGCCACAGGTATGGAGTGTGCGGTAGCAGACAGTAAAGGCAAAACCGCTTGTAGAGGGACCATCTGGCTGTAACAGCCGGCTTAGTAGAAGGCAAACCGCCATCGAGCACATTTTTAAGGTGCAAATAGCTGCAACAGATTGCGACTGCAATCTCTCACTTGCTAAGCAGCTAAACTACCCATCAGGCTATTTCCAAAACCCTGTTAAGAAAAAACAAAACCCCCTGAAAGGGCAGATATCCAGGACAAGAACATGTCCGTAAAACCGAAGCTGGCTACAAGGTAGTAACCCCTGAGGAACTATAAGGATATCACATACGGAGAACCTGTACCCAATGAGATGCCACCACAGGTCCTCGGACACTGGAAGTTCGTTAAGCATCCCACAGACAGAGAGCATATCTCCTAAAGGCTCGAGGGACAACACCCCAGAGTTAGAGCTCAAAACTAGATAATCCAGTGTGAGAAGATAAAATAGTCTCCAAACAATCCCTTCAGGATCAACCTCCCGGAAACCCCCACAGCTCAAGGAATTAACAATGGACGAGCCTCACAATTCCTGGCAAGCGACAGATAAAGCCAAGACATCTTTAAGTAAGGGCAGCTCCAGGAAAAAATGGAGACAAACGCCTTCTCCAGAGCCCCAAAACAAGAGAGCAGACGAGAAACAGTAGGAGGAAAAAAAAAGGCAGTATATGCCCGAACTTCCCAAACAGATGACCCCCAACCAGCCCCAAGAAGAGAAGAAAAAGAAGCCTAAGACATCTTGACCCCTTAAGGAAGAGTTACCATCATCAAGGCCTCAAAAAATACATTCAATAAGAATACAATAAAGGAGAGAAAATCCTCTAACTTGGTACTCAAAGGAGTCCTTTCAACCTTCAGTCCCGTTGAGAATGGAGAACCCTAGCTCCGAGGCCAAAGGACCTCTGTAACCCCCAGAGTAATCTTTAGCAGGATCCCTTCTGGAAGCCCACCAACCTCAGGAACAGGACAATGAGGACTGAGTACAATCCCTCTGATGTCCCACCCAAAGGAAGAGACGAGAACCAGCATGATGTCAAGAAACGAAAGGCCTCCTCTACCATGCTCAAGCCCTGCAAGGGGCAGAGCCTCAAAAAAAAAAAATGTAAAAACTCATGGATGATCCTTTCCACAAAAAAACTTTAATAAAGCAAAAGCTTTATTCGATCTGAAGAGAAACCAGAGTAGAACGAACTCCTCATCCAAGAGAGCAACTCACCCAACCAGAACCGCCGGTCATACCAGCACTAGATATAGACCTTAAGGAACAGAAATTAGTGCCCGACCAGGACCTGCCTGCTACATAGGGCACTCAGAACTGACCCAGGCCACAGAAAAATCTAAACCCCAATAGGAATCGACCAAAGGAACTATAGATATAACAATGTACTAACACAACATGCAACTTCCGCGGAAGTGCCCAAGCGACCACAAAATCACTAGTATCAAATTCCAAATAAATGTTTTCCAACTGAAAAATTATAACAGACATGAGCTTCTCAAAAGAAATAAAATACATCCTAACCGGATCAAAGAAAAAGAGGGCACACTAACAGGACCAGGCAATCAGAGACCCCATTCTCCTGAAGCTCAGAACTGTAATAAGATACCAAAAAAAGAAAGTAAATAGGAGACGACAAGGAGATTAACTTCATCCCCCCACGT
Organism: Bombina bombina; assembly: GCF_027579735.1. Taxonomy (NCBI): domain Eukaryota; kingdom Metazoa; phylum Chordata; class Amphibia; order Anura; family Bombinatoridae; genus Bombina; species Bombina bombina. The sequence goes on from NC_069501.1 coordinate 298,389,040, forward strand.
CTAACCCAGCTTGGCGTCTGGAACAAAAGACAGAGGATTCCTCAACCCATTAGGATTGGGATCCTCCAGCACTACCAAAACATGCCACAGAAGGACACGAAGGCGACCCAGTCGATAACGAGAAGCAAGACTTGTCTCCGCCGGGGCAACAGACGACCCCGACCCGAGGGTTGGGCCCCTGATGCGGATCTGACCCAGACGATCCCACGCCTGACAAGTCCTGGTTAACAGAACACGGACAGTAACTCATCAACACCTCCTTCCCAGGAAGTTGTAAATGTGCCAAAGATATGGCCATGCGGAACCGTGCTGTAACCTCTGGAGGAAACAAGCCGCCTTCTGGAGAAGGGGTATCGGAATTAGAGACACCTGCTTGCGTAGCTAAGGAAGGTTCTAGGGCACGCGCCTCATGGGATGTGTGATCCCCAGGGGCGGAAGGCTCGGCGGTATCTAAGTTTCCTGTTGCGGGAGAAGAGAGCACTCTAAAGCGTCATTTTGAACATAACTGATGGGCATGGATTACCCCGGCCATCTCATACTCTTCGCAAGAATTAGAATCTGAATCAGAGACATCCGTCTCCAATAACTCAGAATCCTCCATAACTTGGATAGAAATTAGGGATAGAAGAAAAAAATAAAAATGGCACCTTACACCCCCAATGGCTGGGGCACTCACCACCTACTGGAACCCAGACAGTTAGCGAAACAGACTCTATCCTTGGCCACGCGGTCAGGAATACAGAAATGGAGTGCAGAACATGACCATGCCTAATCACAAGGTACACTGTGAAGGCCAGAGAAAAGCGTGCCAAGGCCACAAGAGCAGTCTGACAAAAAAAGGCCGTTATGTTCAGATATAGCCATGAGCCCAAGCATCACTACAAATTAGCAGACAGAATCACATAACAAACATGATTAAAGTCTGCCCTGTTCAATAACCCCCCTTCAGGAGATATTAACCCTTGATTCCATAAAGATAAAGGAGTCCCGCTGAGACCCTGACTTCTTTGTTTACATTACATTCACACATCAAAGTAAAATGAAACCATCTTAATGGAATCTACGCCGTGGAACAGGAACACGGCCCTTCAAGTGTGACAGATAGTAGCCTCGCTTCTGACATGGACTTGAGTGAAGAAAGCAGGCAGCGAAACTGGTCAACGCTGATTGCTAAGAAGCTGTTAACATGAGTCGGGATGGTTTTGCAGAAAGACTCTCCGTGCACCTCCGGACTCTAACCTTCATCCATGCTCTCACTGAGAGGCTGACGGGATTACTTAAAACTCCAGTACCATTTCGAAGAGTACTACCCTCCATAAGAGACTATCTTTAATCTTCCGACACTTCTCTGCCAACCTACTGTGACGAAAGGCAAAGAATGACTGGGGGATGAGGGAAGTGGGGGACATATTTAAGCCTTTGGCAGGTATTTAAGTTTGTTGCCCTTCTATTTGGGTTGGCTACTGCCCCTCGGATATTTCCCGAAAGTCTTGGGAGCTCTGTTGGCTGTAATTAGCTCTCTGGGATTTCAGCAGCTCCATACCTGGAAGTTATTCTTGTTCAGGCTCCATCACTCCATCACTGCCTCTGGCAATTTCTCACACTCAATAGCTACTATAATGTCTATGCAGTCACGGTTGGCAGATATATGCATCTAAAGAGCTCCCTTTCTCCCAGTACCAAGCTCTACTTTCTGGAAGTATCCAAAGATCAGTATGCATGCGTCTCTCTTTCTCTGAGCCACGCAAAATAAAGCTTCAGAAAGCTTGTTTTTAATCTTAGGCACAGGGCCTTTCCCACAGTATACCAAGGATGCTAGTTTTTCAGGCTGGGGTGCGGTATGGGGGACTCAGCGAGCACAAGGAGTTTGGTCTCCTAAGGAGATGAAGTTACCAATCAACATCTTGGAGCTCTGGGTGATTTTTCAAGCTTTTCAGTTGTGGCCCCTCCTAAAACAAGAAAATATTAGATTTGAATCAGACAATTTCACAGCTGTTGTGTACATCAATCATCAGGGAGAGAAGCAAAGTCATTTGGCAATGGAAGAAGTTTCTCAGATCTTGTCCTGGCCAGAACAAAATCATTGTACTCTGTCAGCAATCCACATTCCAGGGGTCAAAAATTTGGAAGCAGACTATCTCAGTCATACAGTAAGTCTCTGCACCCAGAGGAGTGGTCCCTCAATCTGGACATTTTTGACCTGATGGCCTCCCATCTCAATTTCAAACTTCCCAGATACTGTGCAAAATCCAGGGACCTGGGAGCAGAACCGATAGATGCTCTGGTGAGTCCATGGTCATTTCACCTAGCCTATACTTTACCTTCATTTGTCCTTCTACCAAGAATTGTGGCTCGGATCATGCAAGAGAATACCTCAGTCATTCTGATTGCTCCAGTCTGGGCCCGCAGGACCTAGTATGCAGATCTGATTCAGATGTCCATTTCTCCTCTGTGGCTCCTTCCACAACGCAAGGACCTATTGTCTCAAGGTCCTCTATTTTACCAAGATGTACAATCTCTAAATTTGACGCCGTGGAGGTTAAACGTCTAATTTTACAGCACAGGGTTTTTTTCAGATGGGTTAAATAAGGGTTTGTCAGCTAGCTCTTTAAAAAGCCAGATTTTCTGTTATATTTCACAGGAAGATGGCAAGGTTACCTGATGTTCAAACTTTTGTTCAGTTTAGGATTAGACCTGCTGTAAAACCGATCTCTCCACCTTGGAATTTTAATTTGGTCCTGTTTTGCAGGCTCATCCCTTTGAACCTCTCTATGATATTGATATTAAACTTATCTTGGAAAGTTTTAGTTCTCTTAGAAATGTGATCAGCTAGGAAAGTTTCAGAGTTTCTCTGCTTTATCTTGTGAATCTCCTTTTCTTATTATCCAAAATGAAAGGGTGGTTTTACAAACCCAATATGAGTTTTTACCTAAAGTTGTTTCTTATGACAACATAAATCAGGAAATTGTATTTCCTTCTTTGTGTCCAAACCCTGCAAATTCTAAGGAAAGACTCCTTTACAACCTAGATGTAGTTAAGGCCCTAAAATATTACTTATAGGCGACTAAGGATTTCAGACAAAGTCCTAGTTTGTTTATCAATTTTTCTATCCTTCGTAAAGGACAAAAGGTTACTGCTGTTACACTAGCTTCTTGGTTAAAACAGGTAAATTATAAAGCTTACTTGGTGACGGGGAAGTCGCTCACTAAACATATTACAGCCCAATCCACTAGATCAGTTTCTATTTCTTGGGCCTTTAAAAAAATGAGGCATCTGTGGAACAGATTTACAAAAGCTGCAACTTGGTCTTTGTTACAAACAGTCACAAAATTTTACAATTTTTATGTTTTTGCCTCTTCAGAGGCAGCTTTTGGCAGAAAAGTCCTTCAGGCAGCAATGTCTGGCAAATAGGAACTGCCATTTTGTCTTTTGACCCACCTATTTTCTCTTGGACTCCACAGCTTAGGTATTAGATCCCACAGGTCAAGGCTCATGGACTCTCATCACCTTATGAAAGCAAACAAGTTATGCATAGCTGACAAATTCCTTTCTTTCATGGTGGTGAGAGAACACCAGACCCCACTCAGCTCAACTGTCACTTTGTCTTTGGTTCCATCCATTTTTAGATCCCACACGTCAAGGATAATGGACTCTCACCACCTTACGAAAGAAAACATAATTTATCTGAGAAATTCCTTTCTTTCACGGTGATGAGAGTCCACCAGACCCCACCAAGTTAAATTATGTTTTTAATGGCAGTATTTTTTTGCACTTCTCTTCATACCCTGCTTTGCCTTTTCTGCCTTTCCTACTTTTTTGTTCACCTTTTTCCTATTCTTGGCTATACAATAAACTGAGTTGTGCAGGGAGGTGGGAGGGTTTAAACGCTCTTGATCTTTGGGGTATCTTTTCCTTCTCCTAGTGGTGGGAATTCAATCCCACAGGTCAAGGCTTGTGGACTCTGACCACCATGAAAAAAAGGAATTTATCAGGTAAACATAAATTATGTTTTTCAGTTCCCCCCCCCCAGAAAACTTGAAGAACCAGCAGCAATCCAGAGAAAGTGGTAGTTGGGATCATAATCAGATTTAAAGGGATATGAAACCCAAACGTTTTCTTTTGTGATTTAGACAGAGCATACTATTTAAAAAAGTTCCCAATTTCTTTCTATTGTCAAATTTGCTTCCTTCCCATGTTATTCATTGTGTAGGTGTTTGGAGTACTATGTTGCAGAAAATTGTGCTGCAATCTAGCAATTTTGCAAATGTGTTACATTCTTGCAAAACTGCTGCCATATAGTGCTCCAGGCAAGTGCACACCCCTGAGCTTAAAACCCTGCTTTGCAACAAATGATTCTCAAGAACAAGGAAAATGTATTAATAGAACTAAATTAGAAGGTTGCTTAAAAGTGTATGCTCTGACTGAATCATGAAAGCAAATTTTGGGGTTTTTTTAATCTGATGTCTGTTGGGAGCTCAGATCAGATCCCACTGTCTACAGCCCCTGTAAGTTATATGCCCATATCGAACTTCAGATAATGCAAGGTGCCCTGTAACTTCTATATGCCCAAATTAGAATATAGATCAGACCTTGCAACCCTTGCCAGTTATTTGCTCATAATATAAACCACCACATCAAATAAAATCATTTTAGGCGTTTGTGGGTTTTGCTGGATAGGCCATAAAAATATTGGATATTTCAGTTAAGTATTGGAACCTGGCAACTCGACTTGCATCATGATGTGAAATATACAGACAGAAACAATTGTTAATAAATTGCTGAATCTGGCCAGCTGCAATGTTTTTGCTTTGCCACAAGAGGGTAGCAATGCATTACAATTGGCGAGAAAATGCATATTTTCATCACTACATGAGCTTAAAAGGGACATAAAACATCACATTTTTATTTCATGATTCACAGAGAATACAATTTTAAACAACTTCCCATTTTACTTCCATTATCAGATTTGCTTTATTCTCTTGGGATCCTTTGTTGGAGATATAGCAATACACTACTGGGAGCTAGCTGAATACATAAGGTGATCCAATGACAACACGTATACAAGTGCCGTGCACAATCAGCGGCTAGATCCCAGTAGTGCATTGCTGCGAATCAGACTACCTAGGTATGCTCTTCAACAAAGGATGGCAAGTGAGCAAAGCTAATTTGATAATAGAAGTAAACTGGAAAGTTGTTCAAAATTAAATCTGAATCTTGAGAGAAAATTCTAGGGTTTTATGTCCCTTTAATTTTAAATTCTGACAGATACGTGTAGTATTCTTATATGTAAAGAAGAGATGTCGGACTGTTTCATCTGGTAATCATAATCACAAGGGTCTTATTTAAAAGGCTTATACTTGTATAGAACTACATTAGTTTTCACATTGAAGTGGGCAGTTATTCAGTCATTAGACAAATAAAAAACATAATTTATGCTTACCTGATAAATGTATTTCTTTCCGGATATGGCGAGTCCACGGAATCATCAATTACCACTCCTGGCCAGCAGGAGGAGGCAAAGAGCACTACAGCAAAGTTGCTATATATGTCACTTCCCTTACCTATAATCCACAGTCATTCGGCCGAAGGAAAAATGGAAAAAGAAGATAACACAAAAGTGTAGAGGTGCCTGAGGTTTTAGAAAAAATAACTTAAATAATGGGTGGGCCGTGGACTCACCATATCCGGAAAAAAATACATTTATCAGGTAAGCATAACTTATGTTTTCTTTCCTAAGATATGGTGAGTCCACGGAATCAGCAATTACTAGTGGGAATCAATACCCAAGCTAGAGGGCACAGATGATAAGGGAGGGACAAGACAGATAACCTAAACAGAAGGCACCACTGCCTGAAGAACCTTTCTCCCAAAAGAAGCCTCAGCTGAGGCAAAAGTATCAAATTTATAAAACATTGAAAAAAGTATGCAAAGAGGACCAAGTTGCAGATTTGCACATCTGTTTCACAGAAGCTTAATTTTTTAAATGCCCAGGAAGAAGAAACAGCCCTCGTGGAATGAACAGTGATTCTCTCAGGAGGTTGCTGTCCAGCAGTCTCATAGGCCAAACTAATAATACTCCTTAGCCAAAAAAAAAGAAGTAGCCATAGCTTTCTGACCCTTGCTCTTCCCAGAAAAACAAACAAACAAAGCAGAAGACTGAGGAAAGTCCTTAGTTGCCTGAAGATAAAACTTCAATGCATGCACAACATCTAGGTTGTGCAACAAACGCTCCTTAGGAGAAGAAGGATTAGGACACAAAGAAGGAACCACAATCTCCTGATTAATATTCCTGTTTGAAACAACCTTAAGTAGGAAACCTAATTTAGTACGTAGAACCTTATCAGAATGAAAAATAAGATAAGGAGAATCAAACTGCAGAGCCGAGAGTTCCGAAGCTCTCTGAGCAGAAGAAATAACAACAAGAAACAAAACTTTCCAAGATAACATCTAAATATCAAAGGAATGCATAGGTTCAAACGGAGCCTGCTGTAAAACTCTAAGAACAAGATTAAGACTCCAGGTAGGAGTAACGGGCTTAAACACAGGCCTGATCCTAACCAAGTCCTGACAAAAAGATTGTACATCTGGCGCATCCGCCAAACGCTTATGCAATAAAATAGACAATGCAGAAATCTGAGCTTTCAGAGTACTAAAGTCCTTGGAATGGGAAAAGAAAAAGCGCTCCAAGCCTCTTAGTAAAAAATCCAATGCTTTATTCCAAAATGTGTTTAAAACATACATGATAAAAGCGGTCAGCACCAAAAATGTGCAAAAATACAGGCGACAGAACAGGTGCACCCAGAAAACGTTTCATGCAGTTATGCACTACTGCACGAAACGTTTGCTGGGTGCACCTGTTCTGTCACCTGTATTTTTGCACATTTTTGGTGCTGACCGCTTTTATCATGTATGTTTTTAAACACTTTTTGGAATAAAGCATTGGAATTTTTACTAAGAGGCTTGGAGCACTTTTTCTTTTCCCATTCCAAGGACAAGTGCGTGTGCAGACGCACTGGGGCAAGAAGTTGCCGCCTATAAGTATAATCCAACTTGATATATCTTATTGGCACACGATCCACATACCCTCTCTACCTGTGCCTATGGACATGTTTCTATTCGTCACCTGAAGACCCTTAGAGTGCTTCATTGAGCAGGTTTGAGTATTTCTTTCAGAGTACTAGTTGGCAAACCCTTCTCCAGACCCTCCTGGAGAAAAGAAAAAAATCCTAGGAATCCTGACTCTACTCCAAGAGTTACCTCTGGATTCACACCAATACAGATATTTACGCAATATCTTATAGTAAATCTTTCTTGTCACAGGCTTACAAGCCTGAATCATGGTCTCAATGACCGACTCACAATCTCCAAGCAGTCAGCTTCAGAGAAACGAGATTTGGATGAAGAAAAGGACCCTGAAGTAAAAGGTCCTTCCTCAGAGGGAGTCTCCACGGAGGTAGAGACAACAGTTCCACTAGATTTGCATACCAGATCTTGCGAGGCCACGCCGGTGCTATGAGAATCACTGATGCCCTCTCCTGCTTGATTCGAGCAATGACTTCTGGCAGAAGAGCGAACGGAGGAAATATGAATGCTAGATTGAAATTCCAAGGGACAGCCAGAGCATCTATCAAGAAAGCCTGTGGATCCCTTGACCTTGAGCCGTAACTCAGAAGCTTGGCATTCTGCCGAGAAGCCATGGGATCCAGTTCTGGCTGCCTCCAATTGAGGATTAAACTGGAAAATACTTTTGGATGGAGTTCCCATTCCGCCAGATGAAAGGTCTGTCAGCTCAGAAAATCCGCCTCCCAATTATCCACTCCTGGGATGTGGATCGCAGACAGACAACAGTTGTGAGACTCCGCCCACTGGATTATCCGGGCCACCTCTATCATGGCCAAGGAACTCCGAGTTTCCCCCTGGTGGTTGATGTACGCCACCGATGTTATGTTATCCAACTGGAACCGGGCTAAGGCTAACTGAGGTCAGGCCAGTAGAGCATTGAAAACCGCTCTCATTTCTAGAATGTTTATAGGGAGAACTGACTCCTCCCGAGTCCAAAGACCTGAAGTCTTCAATGACCCCCAAATTGCTCCCCAACCTAGAAGGCTGGCATCCGTGGTCATGATCACCCAGGAAGGTCTGCAAAAGCAAGTTCCCTGGGAGAGGTGTTCCTGAGACAACCACCACAGAAGAAAGTCCCTTGTCGCCTGATCCAGAACTATTTGCGGAGACAGATCCGCATAGTCCCCCGTTCCATTGCCTTAACATGCATAACTGCAGAGGTCTGAGATGGAACCGAGCAAACAGAATGATGTCCATTAAAGCTACCATGAGACCAATTACCTCCATACATAGAGCCACTGACGGCCGAGGAGAGGACTGAAGGAAATATCTTCATTAGTAGGGAGTCTATTATCGTCCCTAAAATCACTACTCTTTCCCAGACTCACCATCCAACCACGGGAGCGAAGAAAAGACAACAAGATCTCCATATGAGAGTTTGCTTGTTGAAAAAACGGTGCCTGAACCAGAATGTTGTCCTGATAAGGCGCTACTGCAATGCCCCGATACCGGATCACTGCCAAAAGAGCCCCCAGGACCTTTAAGAAAATTCTGGGAGCTGTGGCAAGGCCGAAAGGAAGAGCCACAAACTGAAAATGATTGTCTAAGAAAGCAAACCTTAGAAACTTGCAATGATCCCGGTGAATGGGAACATGAAGGTACACATCCTTTAAGTCTATGGTTGTCATAAACCGACCCTCTGGAACCAAAGGAAGAATGGAACTTATAGTCGCCATCTTGAAGGACGGTACTCTGAGGAACACTTTAGGTCTAAAATAGGTCTGAAAGTCCCCTCTTTCATGGGAACCACAAACAGATTTGAATAAAAACTTAAATTATGCTTACCTGATAATTTTCTTTTTTTTTAGATGGATAGAGTCCACAGCTGTATTCATTACTTTTGGGAAATAAGAACCTGGCCATCAGGAGAAGGCAAAGACACCCCAGCCAAAGGCTTAAATACTCCTCCCACTTCCCTCATCCCCAGTCATTCTGCAGAGGAACAAGGAACAGTAGAAGAAATAACAGGGTGAAAAGGTGCCAGAAGAATTAAAAAATAAGAGATGCCCCACAGAAAAAATACGGGTGGGGAGCTGTGGACTCTTTCTATCTGAAGAAAAGAAAATTATCAGGTAAGCACAATTTAAGTTTTTCTTCATAAATGGCAAGAGTCCACACCTGCATTCATTAATTTTGGGAAAACAATACCCAAGCTATAGGGGACACTGAATGCAAAAACGGGAGGGTACAATAGGCGGCCCATTCTGAGAGCACCAGGCCTGAAAACCACAACCGAACAAAACCCGGGTTCGTCTGAGTAAAAGAACTAGAAGGAAAAGGCGCCAAGGACACTGACCCGCAGATAGTCCAAAAGCCTAACTAGAGACCGCAAGCAGACTCACTGAACCAACACTCCTCCAGGAGAACCGTCGCCCAGCAGTCGGTCCCCTTACTAGTCCACTACCATAATCCCTAAAAGGGAGAGGGACAAGGGTAAGCCAAGGGATACCCAAAAGGTACCGCAAAATCCATAAAAGGAAAAAAAAACCTTCAAAGGAAGGACAAGTCTACACAGACCCGAATGGATCCTGAGAACAAGGAAAGACGATGCTCAACCCACAAGGAGCAACCGGGCATCATTAAGGAGAAGAAACAACTCTCAAACATCGTACAACAGCACCGAAAAAGACAGCTGAAGACAAAGTCCTCAAAACGTCAGAACATCAGAGACTAAGAAAACAGAAATTACAAGCAGCAAACTCAGAATAACCATCTGAGTCCAGTAACACGCTGCCATCCGTAGGAAGACACGGAGAAAACACTATCCGTAAGGAAGAAGCGGCCCAAGACAGAAATTGCCCATCCTCCAAGACAGAAGACACTCTCCAGGTAACCCAGGCCGCCAAGCCTACTCACAGATCTCAAAGGAGGAGAGGCACAGAACCTCTAAAAAAGAAGGTCCACTGTCAGCCCCAAGACCTGAATATGAACAACAGATCTCAGATCCTACACCTAGCCGGACCAGCCCAAGCAACGGCAGATTGGAAAGAAAGGGAACCGAAACGAACCCCAAGACCGGCTCCCAAAAGTGAGGAAGAATGGCCACTGCAACTTAAAGACAAACAAGCAGGCGTTAGACCCAAGGAGATCTAGCAAGGCCATACAACTAAGTCTCAATGCGGAGGCAGCAACTCCCCAGATGGAAAGGAACAACTCAAAGAGCAGACCAATCCCGAACCAGATAAACATCTGTTCCAACCTCCTGAACACAGGAGAGGCCACTAAAAAGGCAACCACACCTCCGTAAGGAGGACAACGAGCCACCTAAAGAGGAGAGCATCAATAAACACCTGCCCATAAGATGGAAAGTCGTAAGAAGAACCGAGAGGACACAAGGCCACCTCCTGGCGAACACGGAAGAACCCCTTAAAACACCATTGTGCTAGCACACATAAGAGGCGCAAAAGTGACAGCTGAGCAACCGCAAACCTTCCGTTTGCTAGGCAGGAAAGCCCACCATCAGGTCACGTTAGTTGGTTGTCCCAAGGGAACGGTATCGTCCGGCACAAGACAAGGCCCAAGGAGCCCCGGCTTTCAATAAATCTGGCCAAGTTATAAAACAGAACAGCCAGTACAAGGGCAAAGCCCAAGTAACCCGGAAACTGATACTCCCAGACCAGTCCTATGATCATAAGGTCCGGTAACATCCCACGGCATGATAACAAAGAGAAACGCCGAGTAAAACCCTCGACAACCGGAAGATCAGGACAAGAAGCCTGGGCCCCACAAATGTTTAGATTAAACAATCTTCCAGGCACAGAATTCCCTCGTCTGATATTAAAAAAAAAAACAACAGACCTCCCAGGGAAAAATCCAGAGTCCCGATCCAAAGGGAAGAAACCACCCCTTGCAAGAGCCCAACACTCCAAAGAGCCAGGGCCATAAAAGGACACTAGAGCTACAGAGGTCTAAGCATCATTAACATGATTGTGCTTGCAAAGTGCAGCTAATCCCCCTAAGGGACACAAGGCGCTGCTCATTTCATCAACCTCGAAAGGAGAAAAGGCTGAGTAGACCTCGTCTGGGATTGAACTAGCAACCCTAGGTTTGCTACAGTACAGAGTAGCCACAGAGCATTAGTACGCTGAGCTAGCTGTCCAGCTAGCCACAAGCTCCAGACACAAGGGGAATAGTGAGGACAAGTCACCCGAACAGAGCAACATCAAGCCTCCACATGAGTTTGGGTGCCACCTGGATGGCAATACCTGAACCATATGAGTGGAAAACCACTAGGACCTCTTCTATCCCAAGAAGGAGATGCAGAGCATTCCCCACCCAGAAAGGACCCCTAACCGGAGATCAAAAAGACCTCAGTGTCTGATGTCCCGAAAAAAGAACAACCAACTCCCGAAGGGAATCCAAGTCCCCCGAAGGCGACCCATCCACAAGGAGAAAAGGACAATCTAGAGATCCCAATGAAGAAGAGAACCACTAAAGGAACAAGTCCAAAAAGTACAATTTCCTAAAGCAACACCGCCCCGACCGGTGGAAAAGAGGCGTTAAAACCCTCTAATTTTCCCACCACATAGGAAAGAATACTAAAGGTTCCAAGGGTATCGGAAGCAACAGAGAGTGATGCAGCAAAATTCACTGACCCAGTCACCAGAGAGACGGCTATTTAGGACTGAAACAATCCCAAGAGCCGCACGGACCAGCAAGTCCTCTTGAGAATGCTTAGCTGAAACTTGTAAAACAAATAACAAGAAACATAAATAATGTTAATAGCACTCGGCAACCCAACCTGACCAGCAAGGTATAATAGGCACCATGTGTCTGAATAAGCCGCGAGACAGAAGATCTGAACCCAAGCAGGACCAGCCTGCAACCAGGGTCATAACTGCCAAGCTGGCTAAATCCGCCCTCAGAGAGGGAAGATAGAAAAAACAGACAAACATGGGACTAATGTGTCCTGAAAAACTTCCGTAGAAGAAAACAGCGAGTATCGATCTCAGATAAAGTTACCGCAGGAAACATAGTATGAAAAGAAAAATTAAATAACAGGCAACCCGAGGGTTAACGACCAAGAAGAACAGAAAGATCCACAGGACCAGCCTAACGGAAACCCTGTTCTTCCAACAAAACTGGGAAGGATCTCAATAACAAGACTTAAAGGAGATTACTTCATCCCCCCATGTCTAACGAGGTGAGCCATTCGAAGGAGGAGACTGAGTCCTATAACCGAGAAGGATAGGGTCCCCAAACAGCTCAAAAACGAGTTTGAGTAAAACACAAAGGCGAGCCTGCCTGTAACGAAAGGCACAACACTCAGGAACAGTTACACCAGCAGGGAACTGCACATGCTCTCCAGTGGCCAAGAGACCTGGGGCAATCAGGCACAAGCACAATCACAAATAAACATCTGGACCTTGTAGACGCGCAAGCATCAAAAGTATGTAAAAGCGAAAATGTGCCACAACCTCCGGGCGGGAACAATCCACCCTCTGAGGAGGGAAACACATAACTTGGGTTACCTGCATGTGGAGTAGTAGTAGGGAGCGGTAGGGAACTCGCCTCCCGGAGGACAGGGCCCCCCGAGGAGGATGGCTCAGCAGTCCCTTGAAACCCAAAGCCCGAGGAACAAGGCGCTCTAGGACGGCCTTAAGAACATAACTGACTGACCTGAGTCAATGGGGCCAATTCGCATTCGTCAAAGGACGAAGAATCTGAATCAGAAAGCTGACAAATCTCAACATCAGCATCCTCCATAACTGGATAAAGGATACCAAAAAATGGACTATATGTAAAACAATTTAAACGGCACCTGACACCCACAATGGCTGGGGCACTCACCAACTCCTATGAACAAGACACCAGAACCACTAGAATTCTCAGTCGCCACACAGTCAGGAATGCGGAAATGGAAGACCAGAATGTAAACATGCCTGGTCACATGATTAAACATTATTAAAAAAAGCCCTGTTCAATAATCCCCCTCAGGAGATATTAACCCTTGATTCCAAGATACTAAAGGAGTCCCACTGAGACCCTGTATTTTTCATGTAAGTTTGCAGGAACAAATGAGTAAGAGTACAATAATGAAGAAGTAAAATGAAACAATCTTACCGGAATCTATGCCATGAAACAGGAACACGGCTCTTCAAGTGTGACGGATAGTAGCCTCGCCTCCGCCATGGACTTGAGAAAAGAAAGCATGCAGCGAAGCAAAGTTAGACGACACTGATTGCTTGTGGAGCTGTTAAAATGAGTTGGGATGGTATTGCAAAAAGACTCTTCCTGCCTCTCCGGACTCTAACTTTCATCTAAGCCCTCACTGAGAGACTTACAGGATTACTTAAAACTCCCGTCCCATGTCGAAGAGTACTATCCTCCCTAAGAGACGAAAACAAACTTCTGACACTTCTCTGCCAACCTCCTGGGACGAAAGGCAAAGAATGACTGGGGGATGAGGAAAGTGGGAGGAGTATTTAAGCAAATGGCTGGGGTGTATTTGCCTTCTCCTAGTGGCCAGGTTTTTATTTCCCAAAAATAATGAATGCAGCTGTGGACTCTTCATTTATGAAGAAAATCCCAGACCCTGTTCCTGCGGAGGAACTGGAACTATAACTCCCAGGACAAAAAGATCCTTGATAAAATTTAAGAACACCTCTCTCTTTATCTGGTCTACAGATAATCTTGAGAGAAGAAACCTGCCTCTGGGAGGAAAAGTCTTGAATTCTATCTTGTACCCCTGAGATACAATTTCCACGGCTCACAGGTCTGGGACTACTCATATCCAAGCCTGAGCAAATTAAGAAAGCCTGCACCCTACTAGATCCATTCCTAGATCGCGGGCTGACCCTTCATGCTGACTTGGAGTCAGCCGCCGGTTTCTTAGACTGTTTCCCCTTGTTCAAAGACTGACCAGACTTCCAGGAAGACTTGAATAGTTTGCCTCTAAAGTTATGAAAGTAACGAAAATTACTCTGACGCCATTTCTGCTTATTCTTCTTATCCTGAGGAAGAAAAGATCCCTTTCCTCCTGTGATATATGAAATAATAGCTAATAACTTAGACTTCCTTACGGATGCTTCCTTAATGACCTGTAAGGAAGCATCCGTAATAAAGGAATTGGCTAACTTAAGAGCCTTAATCCTGTCCTGGATCTCCTCAAGAGGAGTATCTGTCTGAATAGAATCAGACAAGGCATCAAACCAGTAAGCTGCAGTGCTGGAAACAGTAGCAATACACACCGCAAGGCTGCCATTGAAGACCTTGGTGAACATACATTTTTTTTTTAACTGGAAAGACATAACTCACTGAATAGTGAGTATGTCCAAAAAAGTATGCTTTTGTGCACTTATGTTGATATTGAATCTGATTAGCAGTTTAGATGCTGAAAAATAGTAAAAAAATAACTTTTATTAAATATAAATAAAAAGACAGCAAATATTACTCTATTTCTGCTGCCCACTAGAATTTAATTCCTTTTGCGTTTTTCCTGAACAGCATCCGCCTTAGCTAATGATGGCTTAGGGTCAAAAAGTCTATTTCTATAAGCTAAAGTTCTTTCAATACATGAAGAACAAAAAGGTACTGGGGGTTCTACCTGGGCATCAAAACATAAGCTACAGGTAACATCCTGCACAGCCTCCTGATCCATAATACAAAAAAAAAAAAAGAAGCAAAAAAAAAATCTACTTTTTTTTTTTACTTTTTTTTTATCTTTTAACAAAGTATATAATAAAGAACAAAAAAAGTCTTAAATAAATGTTCCCTTTAAATTTACCAAATCAAGAAAACATAACCCAGGCAACACCTCAGCAGAATCACTGATGAGCCCTACATGTCCTGCAACCTGCAGCAAACAGAGGAAAAAAACGATCCAGTTTACAATCCGGATTCCAGAGAAGCAAAAACAGCAAGAAGCCTTTTAAACAACAGAGCCATCTGAAATATGCGCACCTCACTCTACAGGAAGTGAAGAAAAGCACCAACAAAACTCTGAAATCAAAGAATCAGAACCTCCCTAAAAGGGGCGGTCCTACAGCTGACAAAAAAGCCATTTAAAAAAAAAAAAAAAACTCACTGAGCCATCAATAAAATAAATAACTCCTCACAGTAACAGTGCCTGCAAAAACTGCCATAAAAACCTGCACCCTGACAGGAATAATAAAAAACGTCCCCCTGCAGCGTTTCAGCTGAATAAGTGCCACATTTTCCCTGCTTACATAGAACAATAAAACTGGCACTTACCTTAATATTTATCTGTCCGGCAGTAGGACCGCTCATCTGGTTTGAAAGGATGCCATCCCTTACATGGACCTGTGGAAATACAGAAAGACTGAGTACTCAGGCTATCTAAATAGGGCAGCAACATGTTTTGGTAAAATGCAGGATTGTAACCCACAAGTTCCCAATTGCTTAAAAGGCACCACTGCCCTACTGAAGAGACTGACATGGGCTAAGACTAGACACTTTAGAAAGATCAGAGCAAACCTACTCTGATTTTAAAATAAAAAAAATCTTGATTGTAGATCAGATACCAAAACTTCACCTCCTCCTTGAACAGCAGGCAAAGAGAATGACTGGGTATTATGGGTAAGGGAAGGGACATATATAGCAGCTTTGTTGTAGTGCTCTTTGCCTCCTCCTGCTGGCCAGGAGTGATAGTCCCACTAGTAATTGATGATTCCGTGGACTCACTATATCTTAGGAAATAAAACAGAATTTATGCTTACCTGATAAATTACTTTCTCTTGTGGTGTATCCAGTCCATGGGTTCATCCTTTACTTGTGGGATATTCTCCTTCCTAAGAGGAAGTGGCAAAGAGAGCACACAGCAGAGCTGTCCATATAGCTCCCCCTCTAGCTCCACCCCCCAGTCATTCGACCGAAGGTTAGGAGAAAAAGGAGAAGCCATAGGGTGCAGTGGTTACTGTAGTTTAAACTAAAATCTACCT
Organism: Bombina bombina; assembly: GCF_027579735.1. Taxonomy (NCBI): domain Eukaryota; kingdom Metazoa; phylum Chordata; class Amphibia; order Anura; family Bombinatoridae; genus Bombina; species Bombina bombina. Next base: position 298,405,062 of record NC_069501.1, read on the forward strand.
GACTAATAGCCAGGGCGGGCCGTGGACTGGATACACCACAAGAGAAAGTAATTTATCAGGTAAGCATAAATTCTGTTTTCTCTTGCAAGGTGTATCCAGTCCACAGGTTCATCCTTTACTTGTGGGATACCAATACCAAAGCTTTAGGACACAGATGAAGGGAGGGAACAAGACAGGTACCTTAAACGGAAGGCACCACTGCTTGTAAAACCTTTCTCCCAAAAATAGCCTCCGAAGAAGCAAAAGTATTGAATTTGGAAAATTTGGAAAAAGTATGCAACGAAGACCAAGTCGCTGCCTTACAAATCTGTTCAACAGAAGCCTCATTTTTAAAAGCCCATGTGGAAGCCACTGCTCTGGTAGAATGAGCAGTAATTGTTTCATGAGCAGTCTCATAGGCCAGACGGATGATGCTTTTCAGCCAAAAGGAAAGAGGTAGCAGTCGCCTTCTGACCTCTCCTCTTACCAGAATAGATAACAAACAATGAAGTTGTTTGTCTGAAATCCTTAGTTGCTTGTAAATAGAACTTTAAAGCACGTACCACATCAAGATTGTGTAACAAACGTTCCTTCTTCGAAGAAGGATTAGGACACAGAGAAGGAACACCAATTTCCTGGTTAATATTCTTATTAGACACAACCTTAGGAAGAAAACCGGGTTTGGTACGTAAAACTACCTTATCTGCATGGAACACCAAGTAAGGTGAGTCACACTGTAAAGCAGATAACTCTGAAACTCTTCGAGCAGAAGAGATAGCTACCAAAAACAAAACTTTCCAAGATAAAAAGCTTAATATCTATGGAATGTAAAGGTTCAAACGGAACCCCTTGCAGAACTGAAAGGACTAAATTCAGACTCCATGGCGGAGCCACAGGTCTATAAACAGGCTTGATTCTGACTAAAGCCTGAGTAAACGCTTGAACGTCTGGTACCTCCGCAAGACGTTTGTGTAAAAGAATAGACAAAGCAGATATCTGTCCCTTTAAGGAACTAGCTGACAATCCTTTCTCCAATCCATCTTGGAGAAAAGACAATATCCTGGGAATCCTAATCTTACTCCATGAGTAACCCTTGGATTCGCACTAACAAAGATATTTTCGCCAAATCTTATGGTAGATTTTCCTGGTGACAGGCTATCTAGCCTGAATCAGGGTATCGATAACCAACTCAGAGAAACCACGCTTAGATAGAATTAGGCGTTCAATCTCCAAGCAGTCAGACGCAGAGAAATTAGATTTGGATGTTTGAAAGGACCTTGAAGTAGAAGGTCCTGCCTCATTGACAGAGTCCATGGTGGAACGGATGACATGTCCACTAGGTCTGCATACCAGGTCCTGCATGGCCACGCAGGCGCTATCAGAATCACAGACGCCCTCTCCTGCTTGATTCTGGCAACCAGACGAGGAAGGAGAGGAAACGGTGGAAACACATAGGCCAGATTGAAGGACCAAGGCGCTGCTAGAGCATCTATCAACACCGCCTGGGGATCCCGGGACCTGGACCCATAAAGAGGAAGTTTGGCATTCTGATGGGACGCCATCAGATCCAATTCTGGAGTGTCCCATAGCTGAGTCAGCTGGGCAAATACCTCCGGGTGGAGTTCCCACTCCCCCGGATGAAAAGTCTGACGACTTAGAAAATCCGCCTCTCAGTTGTCTACTCCTGGGATGTGAATTGCTGAGAGGTGGCAAGAGTGATCCTCTGCCCACCTGATTATTTTGGTTACTTCCATCATTGCTAGGGGACTCCTTGTTCCCCCTTGATGGTTGATGTAAGCTACAGTCGTGATGTTGTCCGACTGAAATCTGATGAATTTGGCCGCAGCTAGCTGAGGCCATGCCTGAAGAGCGTTGAATATCGCCCTCAGTTCCAGAATGTTTATCGGGAGAAGAGCTTCTTCCCGAGACCATAAGCCCTGAGCTTTCAGGGAGTCCCAGACTGCATCCCAGCCCAACAGACTGGCGTCGGTCGTTACGATGATCTACTCTGGTCTGTGGAAACACATTCCCTGAGACAGGCGCTCCTGAGACAACCACCAGAGAAGAGAATCTCTGGTCTCCTGGTCCAACTGTATTTGAGGAGACAAATCTGCATAATCCCCATTCCACTGTTTGAGCATGCATAGTTGCAGTGGTCTGAGGAGTATCCGTGCAAAAGGGACTATGTCCATTGCCGCTACCATTAGTCCAATTGTCTCCATACACTGAGCTACAGACGGCCAAGGAATGGAATGAAGAGCTCGGCAAGTAGTTAAGAGTTTTAACTTTCTGACCTCCGTCAGAAATATCTTAATTTCTACCGAGTCTATTAGGGTTCCTAGGAAGGGAACTCTTGTGAGGGGGGAGAGAGAACTCTTTTTGATGTTCACCTTCCACCCATGAGACCTCAGAAAGGCCAATACAATTTCCGTGTGAGACTTGGCTCTTTGGAAAGTCGATGCCTGAATTAAGATGTCTTCTAGGTAAGGCGCCACTGCTATGCCCCGCGGTCTTAGAACCGCCAGGAGGGACCCTAGCACCTTTGTGAAAATTCTGGGAGCAGTGGCCAACCCGAAAGGAAGAGCCACAAACTGATAATGCTTGTCCAGAAAGGCGAACCTGAGAAACTGGTAATGATCTTTGTGGATAGGAATGTGCAGATATGCATCCTGTAGATCCACGGTAGTCATATATTGACCCACCTGGATCATTGGTAAGATTGTCCGAATGGTCTCCATCTTGAATGACGGGACTCTGAGGAATTTGTTTAGAATTTTGAGATCCAGGATTGGTCTGAAAGTTCCTTCTTTTTTGGGAACCACAAACAGGTTTGAGTAAAAACCCAGCCCTTGTTCCACAATTGGAACTGGGTGGATCACTCCCATTGTATGTAGGTCTTCTACACAGCGTAAGAACGCCTCTTTCTTTGTCTGGTCTGTAGACAAACGAGAAATGTGGAACCTTCCCCTTGGAGGGGAGTCCTTGAATTCTAGAAGATATCCCTGGGATACAATCTCTAAGGCCCAGGGACTGTGTACGTCTCTTGCCCAGGCCTGAGCGAAGAGAGAGAGTCTGCCCCCCACTAGATCCGGTCCCGGATCGTGGGCTACCCCTACATGCTGTCTTGGAGGCAGCTGCAGGCTTCTTGGCCTGTTTACCCTTGTTCCAGCCCTGGTAAGGTTTCCAGGCTGCCCTGGGTTGTGAAGTGTTACCCTCTTGCTTTGCAGCAGGGGAGGATGAAGCGAGACCGCTCCTGAAATTTCGAAAGGAACGAAAATTATTTTGTTTGTTCTTTGTCTTAAAGGACTTGTCCTGAGGGAGAGCATGGCCTTTTCCCCCAGTGATTTCTGAGATAATCTCTTTCAATTCAGGCCCGAAAAGGGTCTTTCCTTTGAAAGGGATGTTCAGTAGTTTGGATTTTGATGACACATCGGCCGACCAGGACTTCAGCCATAGCGCCCTGCGCGTCAGAATGGCGAAACGTGAATTATTTGCCGCTAACTTAGCTAGTTGGAAAGCGGCATCTGTGATAAAAGAATTAGCCAGCTTAAGAGCCTTAATTCTGTCCATAATGTCCTCATATGAGGTCTCCGTCTGGAGCGCATCTTCCAATGCCTCGAACCAGAAAGCAGCTGCAGTAGTTACAGGAACAATGCACGCTATAGGTTGGAGAAGAAAACCTTGTTGAACAAAAATTTTCTTAAGTAAACCCTCTAATTTTTTATCCATTGGGTCTTTAAAAGCACAACTGTCCTCAATTGGTATGGTTGTGTGTTTAGCAAGTGATGAAACAGCCCCCTCCACCTTAGGGACCGTCTGCCACGAGTCACGCGTGGTGCCAGATATGGGGAACATTTTCTTAAAAACAGGAGGGGGAACAAACGGAATACCTGGTCCATCCCACTCCCTAGTTACTATATCCGCAATCCTCTTAGGGACCGGGAACACATCAGTGTAAACAGGCACTTCTAGGTACTTGTCCATTTTACACAATTTCTCTGGAACCACCAAAGGGCTGAGCAATAAGCGGAGGTGTTCTAGTTTAAATTTAAATGCCAACGTATCTGAGTCTGTCTGAGGAGCAACCTTTCCCGAATCGGAAATTTCTCCCTCAGACGGCACATCCCTCGCCCCCATTTCAGAGCGTTGTGAGTGTATATCGGATACGGCTACTAAAGCGTCAGAATGCTCAGAATCTGTTCTTAAAACAGAGCTATCACGCTTTGCAGGTAACACAGGCAGTTTAGATAAAAACACTGAGAGGGTATTATCCATAACTGCCGCCAAGTCTTGCAAGGTAAAAGAGTTAGACGCACTAGAGGTGCTAGGCGTCGCTTGAGCGGGCGTAACTGGTTGTGACACTTGGGGAGAGGATAACAGGCTAACCTCATTAACTTCTGTCTGAGAATCATCTTGGGCCACATTTTTAAGTGCAACAATCTGTTCTTTAAAATGTATAGACATATCAGTACAAGTGGGACACATTCTGAGAGGGGGTTCCACCATGGCTTCTATACACATTGAACAAGGATTTTCCTTAGTGTCAGACATGTTTAACAGACTAGTAGTAAGACAAACAGGCTTAGAAAACACTTTAATCAAGTAAAAACACACTTTGCAAAAAAACGTTACTGTGCCTTTAAGAGATAAAAAAAGGCACACAATTTTCCAAAACAGTGAAAAATGCAGCAAACTTTTCGAAATTTTCACAGTATGTACCTAAAGCATTGGTAAGATTGCACAACTAGCAAGAAAAACGATTAACCCCTTAATGCCCAAACCGGATCAATAGCAAGCTAACAACCGGTTAAAACGACTTCAGCACCTTGCCACAGCTCTGCTGTGGCCCTACCTGCCCTTAGGAACCAGATTTGTGGGGGAAAAGCTTCTTCTAGGCCCTCAAACTGCAGCAGGACCCTCCATGTGAAACAGCCTGAAGATCTAGTCAGTCTAACTGCGCATCTGAGGCGCGAAATTAGGCCCCTCCCACCTTACTCCGGTGTTGTGAGGCCTAAAGAAACACTCCTAAGTGTTATAATAATAGCCATGTGGGTAGCAACCCCTGAAAGTAACCTCAAAGTGTCTCAAAAAAACGATATTTATTAGTAAAAACCGTTTGCCATAAAATAGTGTCAACCAGCCTAAATTAGCCCTGTTCTGTAAGCTTGTAATTCCATACTTAGTCTCTGAATAAAGCTTACCCTTCCCTCATGGGGATCTCATCAGTCCTTTTCTAGCATTATCACAGTCTTGTCTAGAAATAAATGACTGAACATACCTTATTGCAGCCTAACCTGCAAACTGTTCCCCCCCAACTGAAGTTTTCTGGTACTCCTCAGTCCTTTGTGGGAACAGCAGTGGATTTTAGTTACAACATGCTAAAATTATTTTCCTCCCTGCAGAAATCTTCATCTCTTTTCTGCAGGAGAGTAAATAGTACAAACCGGTACCATTTAAAATAACAAACTTTTGCTTGTAGAACAAAAACTACAAATCTAACACCACATTCACTTTACCCTTCCGAGAGGGACCCTATTGCTTAGAGCCGGCAAAGAGAATGACTGGGGGGGTGGAGCTAGAGGGGGAGCTATATGGACAGCTCTGCTGTGTGCTCTCTTTGCCACTTCCTGTTAGGAAGGAGAATATCCCACAAGTAAAGGATGAACCCGTGGACTGGATACACCTTACAAGAGAAATATATGTGTATCTTTTTCATTTTATTATTTCTTCTTCATTTTATATTTTTGGACTGGTTATCATTAAAAAAAATGTAGGCAACAAAAGAGGAATCTATGCATGTCACATAATAATAGCCGCTAGAAACAATACTAGATAAAGCTACATCTTATTAATGAAATAGCAGATTTCATAATATCTTATTTTCACAGAATGCAACTTACCTCTTAATCTGCTTGATACTACTGTGCAATATGTCCTTAAGTTTTTCTTCTAACTTGTCTAAAATCTGTAAAAAAATAATAACAAAAAAGGTCATTACCGTGATCCTACCGTGTACCCTAAAAAACAGCATCTTAGTGAAATAATCGTAAGCTCATATTTAAGGTGTTATGTTTATATGGAAAGAGACAATGGTGTTTTTTTTCATTATACTAAACTAACAAGAGATCTAATTCTCAGCCTTGTATGATATGGGGCATGCAATGTGACGTGAACGTGCCACGTGTTTGCAAGCACAAGCACCAGGGATTGGAGTTGCTAAAATGTGAAATAAAATTGATTTTCTAAAATATTTCTGTTCAGAGTTAATTTAAAGGTAGAACACATTGCTGAAGCGCATACCTAGCTAGGCATGCGTTTTGGGTGTTTGCAACAAATGTGTGTAACAATGTTATACACTGTTGCAAACCTTGCTGCCATATCATGCATAATGTCAAGATATGTGCATGCTCCCGAGCATACATAGGTATGCTCTTCAACAATGGATACCAAGAGCCGATGACAAGAGGCATATGTGCAGCCACAAATCAGCAGGAAGCTCACAGTAATGCATTGCAGCTCCTGAGCCTACCTAGGTATGCTTTTCAACAAAGAACACTACGAGAACAAAGCACATTAGATATGTAAATTGGAAAGTTATATAAAACTGCACACTTTCTCTGAATCATGAAATTTATTTTTGACTTTACTGTCTCTTTTATAACATAAATAAACTGGATTTTTTTTTAAAATTGCATGCTCTATCTGAACCATGAAAGCTTCATTATGGCTTTCATGCCCCTTTAATTTGGAGATGAAACAAATATTTTACAGTACCAATATAATATTGTTTTTTTCTTTAGCAATGCCCATCTCTTGCTCTTATGTTTGTAAAAACACGTCACATTGCTTGAAATCAGAGCTCATAACTAATAATTGTAAGAGAAATAGTGATAAAGCAACAGTCGATTTAAAAGCAAACTGGTGGTGAGAGCCCACAAGCAATTACACCTGTGATTCAACCCCTGACCACTAGGAGGAGGTAAATATACTCAACACTTCATAGCCAAGAAAGGATCAGTCTGAAGGACTTTTCTGCCAATAGCTGCTTCACATGAGGTAAAAACATCAAAATGGTAAAGTTTAGTAAACGTGTGTAAGGAAGACCAAGTTGCTTCTTTGCAAATCTGATCTTCTGAAGCTTCATTTTTAAAAGCCCAGGAAGTGGAAACTAATCTGGTAGAATGAGCTGTAATGCGTTTTGGAGAAGAAATGCCTGCCTCCGATAAGCCTTATGTAATAAACTCTAAGGAAACAGCCGTTGTCTTTAAACCCTTAAGTGGACTACAACAATAAATAAACAAACTTGAAGATTGTCTTAATACATTAGTAGTTTGTAAATAAAATGTTAAAGCTCTTACAACATCTTGTGTAACATTTGTATTTCCTTTGAATTTTTAGGATTGGGTCATAAAGAATGCACTTATATTTCTTGGTTGATGGTATTTGAAGAAACTACCTTTAAAAGGGATACTAAACATACATTTTTTCTTTCATGATTCAGATAGAGCATGCAATTTTAAGCAATTTATTCCTACTGTCAATTTTTCTTCATTCTCTTGCTATCTTTATTTAAAAAGCTGGTATTTAAAGCTTAAAAGCCAGCCCTTTTAGCCTCAGCACCATGGATAGCGCTTGCTTATTGGTGGTTACATTTAGCAAACCAATAAGCAAGCATAACCCAGGTTCGCAACCAAAAATTAGCCAACTCTTAAGCTTTACATTCCTGCTTTTTAAATAAAGATACAAAGAAAAATTGATAATAGGAGTAAATTAGAAAGTTGCTTAAAATTGCATGCTCTATCTGAATCTGGAAAGAAAAAGAAAATGTGGGTTTAGTACACAAAAGAATGTAGAGTACAAAGCAAATGAAGGATTCTTGGAATTCTAAAAGAATGCCAAATATATCTATTCATATTACCCCAGGACAAAGGGATAGTAAACCCCCAAAAAAAAATTATGATTCAGATAGAACATACATTTTTAAACAACTTTCCAATTTACTTCTATTATCAAATGTGCTCAGAAAGCTCAGAAATTCTGTGAGCAGAAGAAATAGCAAGGAGAAACAAAACCTTCCAAGATAACAATTTTATATTAACAATATGCATCGGCTCAAACGGAGCCTGCTGAAAAACTTTAAGAAATAGACTCCAAGGAGGAGCAACAGGTTTAAACACAGGCCAGATTCTGACCAGGGCTTGAACAAAAGCTTGAACATTCTGTAAATCTGCCAGACATTTGTGCAAAAGAATAGACAGTGCAGAAATCTGACCCTTCAGAGTACTAACTGACAAACCTTTCTCCAGGCCATCCTGAAGAAAAGATAATATTCGGGGAATCCTCACCAGACTCCAGTAGAAACCCTTAGCTTCAAACCAAAAAAGGTATTTACGCCATACCTTATGGGAAATCCTGCGAGTAACAGGTTTACGAGCCTGAAGCATAGTATCAATGACCGCTTCTGAAAAACCACGTCTAGACAGGACTAGGCATTCAATCTTCAAGCAGTCAGCTTCAGAGAATCTAGATTTGGATGGAGGAATGGACCTTGAATTAGAAGGTCCTTCCTTAGAGGTAACTTCCAAGGTGGAAGAGATTACATCTTCACCAGATCCGCAAACCAGATCCTGCGAGGCTAGACAGGAGCTATTAGAATCACAGAAGCTCTCTCCTGTTTGAAATCAGCAATGACTCGTGGAAGGAGAGCAAACAGAGGAAACAGGTATGCTAGACCAAAATTCCAAGGAACCGCCAGATCATCTATCAGAGCGGCCTGAGGATCTCTTGACCTTGATCTGTACTTTGGAAGCTTGGAGTTTTGACGAGACGCCATCAGATCCAACTCTGAAACCCCCCACCTGAGGGTTATCACCTGAGGGTTATCCTTGAGAACACTTCCGGATGGAGAGCCCACTCCCCAGGATGAAAATTCTGTCTGCTCTGAAAATCTGCCTCCCAATTGTCCACTCCTGGAATGTGGATGGCAGATAGGAGACAATCGTGAGCAAGTCACCTCCTTCATGGCCAAGGAACTCAGAGTTCCTTACTGGTGGTTGATGTAGTTGATGTAAGCCATTGAGGTGATTTTGTCCAACTGGAATCTGATAAACCGGACTAAAGATAATTGAGGCCAAGCTGTCAAGGCATTGAAGATTGCTCTTAACTCTAAGATTTATAGGAAGAGAAGACTCTTCCCGAGACCACAGGCCCTGAGCATTTAGAGAACCCCAAACAGCTCCCCAGCCTAACAGGCTGGCGTGCATAGTCACAATCACCTAGGAAGGACTCAGGAAGCAAGTGCCCGAGACAGATGTTTCTGTGAAACCAACCACGAGAGAGAGACCCTTGTCAGGGGATCCAGATATATCCTCTGCGATAAATCTGAATAGTCTCCATTCGATTGGCTGAGCATGCAAAGCTGCAGCGGTTGTAGATGGAACTGAGCAAAGGGAATCATGTCCATGGAAGACACTATCAAACCAATCACCTCAATGCATTGAGCCACTGATGAAAAAATAGACTGGAGAGAAAGGCAAGAAGCAAGAAGTTTGGATTTTCTGATGTCCGTCAGGAAAATTTTCATGGACAAGGAATCTATGATTGTCCCTAGGAAACACACTCTTGTAGCTGAAACTAGAGAACTAGAAAGGCAAACCTTAGAAAATGGTGATGATCCCTGTGAATGGGAACATGTAAATATGCGTCCTTCAATGGATGGAACGAATCTTGAAGGACGAAACCCTGAGGAATTTATTGAGGAACTTTAAGTTTAGGATGTGACGGAAAGTTCCCTACTTTTTGGGAACCACAAATAAATTTGAATAGAATTCTAGACCTTGTTCCTCCAGAGGGACTGGTACAATAACTCCCAGGGAGGATAGGTCCTATAAGAAGGCCTCCCTCTTCCACCCGTAATCTCTGAAATGATTTCCGCCAAACCAGGACCGAATAGGATCTTACCTTTATATAAGGTAAAGCCAAAAGCTTGGCCTTTGAAGATACATCAGGCGACCAAGATTTTAACCACAGAGCTCTACAAGCTAAGACAGTAAAGCTAGACATCTTAGCTCCCAGCCTAATTACCTGCATGTTGGCATCGCAGATAAATGTATTGGCCAATTTAAGAGCCTTGATCCTATCCTGGATCTCCTCAATCATAGTCTCCTCTGATATCAGATCAGACAGGGCATCGCACCAATAAGATGCTACACCTGCACCCATAGCAATACTTGTCGCGGGTTGCCACTGTAATCCCTGATGAACCTACATCTTTTTTAAGTAAGCCTCTAGCTTCTTATCCATGGGATCCTTAAAGGAACAACTATCCTCTATAGGAATAGTGGTTCTTTTAGCTACAGTAGAGATAGCGCCTTCTACCATAGGCACCGTGCGCCATGAGTCACGAAAGGAATCAGCAACAGGAAACATATTTTTAAGAACAGGGGAATGGGAAAAATGAACCCCTGTCTTATCCCATTCCGGAGCAATAATTTCAGACATCTTATCTGGAACTGGAAAAATATCCTCAGAAGAGGGAGAATCATAAACTCTGTTTAGAAGACTTTTTAGGGTTGACAGCAAACAAAGGTTCAGAGTCATCCAAAGTAGCTAGAACCTCTTTCAGTAGCAACCGGAGATGTTCAAGCTTAAATCTGAAATTAGCTTCTTCAGATTCAGATTTTTCCCGCCATAGTATCAGAGTCTGAAATTTCACCTTCAGAAGCTACTGAATCCTCCTCATCAGACATCTTGGAAGGGTTGACCAGTGCAGATTTAGAGGGGTCAGAAACCTTACTAGCAGAAATATGTCTAGATTTTCCTCTTACGCTTACCCAAAAAAGGGAAAAGCAGCTTAAGCTGCAGACACCGCAAAGGTTATCTGTGCAGCAAAATCCCCTGGTAAATAAACACCCCCAGGAGGTTGAGAGGAACCACAGGGCACTGTATGAGAAACCATTAAGGCTTGGGATGCTTGAGGAGAAAGCAGAGGCATATCCTGAACAGCATTATCCTGAGAGACAATTGGCTCAGAAGGGAGAAATTTATCTTTAAATTTCAGAGTCTTAGCTAAGCAAGAGGAACAAAATTGCATAGGTAAAACAATTTGGGCCTCTAAACATAATATGCATTAACCCATAGAAACAAGAGTCTTGGTCTGTGTCCATAGTTGGCAGGTTACCAATACTAATTGAAAAAATTTAATTTAACTGGTATGTCACTTTCACTCCGCTCAGATTAAGAAAAAGCGGAGAACGGAGGTCACGTTACCGGACCTCAAAAAGAAACTGCGCACTAAAAGGCGCGCATTTCTATCTCCATCATGAACATAAACAGTATGCAACTGAACCCATTTCTTAAATCCATAAGATTAACGGATAACATGGGAAGCTAAATAAACCCTCCTTGTGACCCTTAAAAGATACCCTTCAATCAGTCTCTCTATGAAAGGGGAAAAAATTAACCCCTTAAGTTTCACACACTACAGTGCCTGCCAAACTGCCCCACTTATAACCCCTAAAGGGGATATATACATGTCCCAGATGATGATCCACCAGAAGAATTAACCTCTAAAGTGCTGTCCTTCAGTACCTAGCAGACATATGCACTTACCTGTGGATCCAGCTGCAGGGCAGGAACAGTTTTTTAGGTGTGATAGACACTGCACCCTCTATCAGGGACCTGAAGAAAAATAAAGAACAGAGTAACCAATCTTGGCTTTTTAAGAAGGGGTAGCAATAATGTTAGAAAGCGTTGAGGTTGTCTTTGCTTTATTTCTAACTGCAAATAGCCACCATTACTCTTACTTTTCCCTGCAAGCCCCTAATCCATGCTTGCAGGGAAAAGTACCCAATAAAGGATTAAATATCTTCAGACACCATCTTCGCACATCCTCCACTGACAAAGGCAAAGAGAATGACTGGAGATTATGGGTAAGGGAAGTTGCACTTAACAGCTTTGCTGGGGTGCTCTTTGCCTCCTCCTGCTGGCCAGGAGTTGAATATCCCACTAGTAATTGGAATGATGTTGTGGACTTTCCATGCCATAGGAAAGAAATACTAATTAAATCCCCCATTTTGTCATGCATTGACTATTGCAATCTACTTCTAAATAGCCTTCCCAAACACCGCTTCTCGTCCCTCAAATCTATTATGAATGCTTCAGCTAGACTCATCAACCTAAGTCGCCAATCTACATCAGCTGCTCCGCTCTGCCAGTCTCTACCCTGGCTCCCCATACACTCCAGAATACAAGTATTAACCCTAACCTATAAAGCATTCAAAAGCCTCACACCCAACTAAATTTCCTCTCTCATCTCCAAATATTCCCCAACCCGTCCTTTTCGATCAAACTCTGACCTACGTCTCTACACTCCTATTATCTCTATGTCCCACTACCGCCTCCAAGACTTCTTACATGCTGTAACTGTCCTCTGGAACTCCCTACCCTGCTCCATAAGACTGTCTCCAACCTTGTATAGCTACAGACCATCCTTGAAAACACACCAATTCAGAGAGGCTTATCATCTCTCCTCTGTTTTTCATCCTAACCAAAATAATTCTTGAAGCATATGAGGGGAAAAAGCATCATGCCAGTGTTTTCCACAGAAAATGTTGCCAGCCATGTGGCATTATGGAGTAGTTGGATGGGGACAGTGTAATACTTCACACTATTTTAGCATTTTCTTTTATGTATAAATGTTACTTAAAGGGACATAAAACCCAAAAATGTTCTTTCATAATTTAAGGTAGAACATACCACTTCTATTATCAAATTAGTTTCATTCTCTTGGTATCATTTGTTAAAGGACCAGTCAACACAGTAGATTTGCATAATAAAGGAGCAGCAATGCACTACTGGTGGCTAACTGAACATTTGGTTTGATCCAATGACAACAAGCATATACTGTATATGCAGCCACCAATCAGCAGTTATCACCCAAGTGCTTTGTTGCTCCTGAGATTACCTAGATAACCCTTTCAACAAAGGATAACAAAAGAAGGAAGCAAATTACACAATAGAAGTAAATTGGAAAGTTGTTTAAAATTGCATGTTCTATCTGAATCATGAATGTCTAATTATGACATTACTGTCCCTCTAAGCTATCCAAAGCACAAATTAGTTTCATACTTTACACACATTGATTTAATGATAATTTCTGCAACAAATAATCGGGAAACATAGCTTTATTTGCTTAATATTAGCTTAAATTTTAGCCAGATGGTAAGTAAAACCAGACTGGGTGTGTGCCCATTAAATACATCGTAGGGAAAACACTGCTTGCCATAAAGCCACTTTTTAGAATTTGCTACCCCTCCCCAAATCATAATGCCTGATTGCAGTGTTTTGTTTTTGTTTGTTTGTTTTTTAAACTAATGGCAGGTATCTTGCTACCCTGGGTACAGAGAACTCTCACTTCCATCTTTATATTTATCATATGTGCCATGTAGGTATTTCTTACAACTGAGCAGTTTAACTCTTTCCTGTCATACTCATATACAGCACCACTTATCACCTACTATAAGCCATATACAGATAACCTCTTCTATAAGAAACTAATGTTAAAGGGACACTAAACCCCAAAATTTTATTTAATGATTCAAGTAGAGAATACATTTTTAAACAACATTCCAATTTACTTCTATTATCTAATTTGCTTCAATCTTTAGATATCCTTTGTTGAAGAAATAGCAATGCACATGGGTGAGCCAATCACATGAGGCATCTATGTACAACAACCAATCAGCATCTACTGAGCCTATCTAGATATGCTTTTCAGCAAAGTATATCAAGAGAATGAAGCAAATTAGATAATAGAAGTAACTTAGAAACTTGTTTAAAATTGCATGCTTTTTCTAAATCATGAAAGAAAAAATGTGGGTTTAATGTCCATTTAAGACCTTTTGTTAACCCTCATATAGAGCAATGTTAACGCCTTCTGTCAGTCATACTAAGAGCACTTTTAACCCATTTTGTCAGCCCTATAGACCAATGTTATCCCCTTATGTCAAACTAAGAGATTTGTTAACCCATTCTGTCAGCCATATAGAGCAATATTAACCCATCCTATCATCCACTTATTAATCAATGTTAACTCATTTTATAATTTATTTCCCCATCTTCATATGGTACCTTGAATGAAAAGGCAAGCTGCCCTACAAATCAGCCAACCTCTAAATTCTAAAGTGTCTAGCTGGCATTTCCTTAGATGTGCCACTGATTGAAACACTATGGGCGCGATCCGATATATACGGCACAGGTTTCGGCGCAAGCGTGGAAACCTGCGCCGCCCGTAGTTTCAGCTCGCGACTCGAGCTATCTTATATACGGCGCCGTCAGATGCTAAAGTGCCGTAAGTCTGACAAACTAGCGATGTCCAGAAATCTGCGTATGTACAAATTTCTGGAGTCGCCAGTGACTTACGGCACTTTAGAAACTGCCGCCGCATAAAAAAACTGACTAAGTTATAAAATCACCCGTTACTGTCTAACACGCCTCCCAAACATAGCCCGACACGTATACCCCTCTATCCGCAATCCACCCTCTCACTCCTAATAATAAATATATTAACCCCTAAACCGCCGCTCCCGGACCCCGCCGCCAGCTACATATGTCTTACCCCCTAATCTGACCCCCCTACACCACCGCCAGCTACATTAAATGTTTTACCACCTAATGTGAGCCCCTACCCCGCCGCCACCTACATTAACTATATTAAAGGGACACTGTACCCAAAAATTTTCTTTCGTGATTCAGATTGAGCATGAAGTTTTAAGCAACTTTCTAATTTACTCCTATTATCAAATTTTCTTCATTCTCTTGGTATCTTTATTTGAAATGCAAGAATGTAAGTTTAGATGCCGGCCCATTTTTGGTGAACAACCTGGGTTGTCCTTGCTGATTGGTGGATTAATTCATCCACCAATAAAAAAGTGCTGTCCAGAGTACTGAAACCAAAAAAAAGCTTAGATGCCTTCTTTTTCAAATAATGATAGCAAGAGAACGAAGAAAAATTGATAATAGGAGTAAATTAGAAAGTTGCTTAAAATTGCATGCTCTATCTGAATTACAAAAGAAAAAATTTGGGTACAGTGTCCCTTTAACCCCTAATGTGAGCCCCCTACACCGCCACCACCTATATTATATGTACTACCCCCTAATCTGACCCCCTTACACCGCCGCCACCTATATTAAAATTATTAACCCCTAATCTAATCCCCCTATACCGCCGCCACCTATATTAAATTTATTAACCCATAAAATACTAAAATTTCCCTACCACTAAACCTAAATCTAACCCTACAAATAGCCCTGTGGCATTGCTCCAAAGTAGCCAGCTCTATTACCAGCCCTTAAAAGGGCCTTTTGCGGGGCATTGCCCCAAAGTAATCAGCTCTTTTACCAGCCCTTAAAAGGGCCTTTTGCGAGGCATTGTCCCAAAGTAATCAGCTCTTTTACCTGTAATCTAATCCCCCTACACCGCCGCCACCTATAATAAATGTATTACCCCCTAATCTAATCCCCCTACACCGCCGCCACCTATATTAACTATATTAACCCTAATTATATTAGGGTTAATATAGTTAATATAGTTATTATATTATATATATTATTAATATAATTAATAATTAATATAGTTATTATATTATATATTAACCCTATCGAACTATAACTCCCCTAACTTAATTATTATTAAAATAAATCTAAATAATATTAATAATATTAACTAAATTATTCCTATTTGAATCTAAATACTTACCTATAAAATAAACCCTAAGATAGCTACAATATAATTAATAATTACATTGTAGCTATTTTAGGGTTTATATTTATTTTACAGGTAACTTGGTATTTATTTTAACTAGGTACAATAGCTATTAAATAGTTAATAACTATTTAATAGCTACCTAGTTAAAATAATTACCAAATTACCTGTAAAATAAATCCTAACCTAAGTTACAAATACAACTACACTATCAATAAATTAATTAAATAAACTACAAATATCTAAACTAAAATACAATTAAATACACTAAACTAAATTACAAAAAAAACAAACACTAAATTACAAAAAATAAAAAAAATTCCCTACCCTAATCTAAATTACAAAAAGTAATTAGCTCTATTACCAGCCCTTAAAAGGGCCTTTTGTGGGGCATTGCCCCAAAGTAATCAGCTCTTTTACCTGTAAAAAAAAAGAACAACCCCCCCCATTACAACCCACCACCCACATACCCCTACTCTAACCCACCCAATCCCCCCTTTAAAAAAAAGTCTAACCCCCAAGTGCTCCTTACCTGTCCTGAACACCGGCGGAGAAGGTCCTGTTCCAGGCGGAGAAGTCTTCTTCCAGGCGGCGACCTCTTCTTCTTCCAGGATCCAGCCGGCGCGGAGAAGAGCAGTTGTACACTGATGACCGCGGAGCTGAAGACCGTCCATCTGGAACTGAAGATCGGCGATGTTGGAACTGAAGACCGGAGCTATTCTAACTATTCTAATCAGCCAATAGAATTACAGTAGCTCTTATTCTATTGGCTATTCAAATCAGCCAATAGAATTAAAGTAGCTCGCATCCGATTGGCTGATTTGAATTTGAAGGCTCAAATCAGCCAATAGGAATTCAAGGGACGCCATTTTTAATCGTGTATCTTGAATTCCTATTCAGTGTACGGCGGCGATCGTATGAAGAGGATCCTCCACGCTCCGGCTTCGGTCTTCAGTTCCAGCGTCGCCGATCTTCAGTTCCAGATGGACGGTCTTCAGCTCCGCGGTCATCGGTCTTCAACTCCTCTGCTCCGCGCCAGCTGGATCCTGGAAGAAGAAGAGGTCGCTGCCTGGAAGAAGACTTCTCCGCCTGGAACAGGACCTTCTCCGCTGGTCTTCAGGACAGGTAAGGAGCACTTGGGGGTTAGACTTAGGTTTTTTTAAGGGGGCATTGGGTGGGTTAGAGTAGGGGTATGTGGGTGGTGGGTTGTAATGGGGGGGTTGTTCTTTTTTTTTTTACAGGTAAAAGAGCTGATTACTTTGGGGCAATGCCCCACAAAAGGCCCTTTTAAGGGCTGGTAATAGAGCTGATTACTTTTTGTAATTTAGATTAGGGATTTTTTTTTATTTTGGGGGGCTTTGTTATTTTATTAGGGGGCTTAGATTAGGTGTAATTAGCTTAAAATTCTTGTAATATTTTTTTTATTTTTTGTAATTTAGTTTAGTGTATTTAATTATATTTTAGTTTAGATATTTGTAGTTTATTTAATTAATTTATTGATAGTGTAGGTGTATTTGTAACTTAGGTTAGGATTTATTTTACAGGTAATTTGGTAATTATTTCAACTAGGTAGCTATTAAATAGTTATTAACTATTTAATAGCTATTGTACCTAGTTAAAATAAATACCAAGTTACCTGTAAAATAAATATAAACCCTAAAATAGCTACAATGTAATTATTCATTATATTGTAGCTATCTTAGGGTTTATTTTATAGGTAAGTATTTAGATTCAAATAGGAATAATTTAGTTAATATTATTAATATTATTTAGATTTATTTTAATAATAATTAAGTTAGGGGTGTTAGAGTTAGATAGGGTTAATATAGTTAATATATAATATAATAACTATATTAATTATTAACTATATTAATAATATATATAATAACTATATTAACCCTAATATAATTAGGGTTAATATAGTTAATATAGGTGGCGGTGGTGTAGGGGGGTCAGATTAGGGGTTAAAATATTTAATATAGGTGGCGGCGGTGTAGGGGGATTAGATTAGGGGGTAATACATTTATTATATGTGGCGGCGGTGTAGGGTGATTAGATTACAGGTAAAAGAGCTGATTACTTTGTGACAATGCCCCGCAAAAGGCCCTTTTAAGGGCTGGTAATAGAGCCGGTTACTTTGGTTCAATGCCACGCAAAAACATAATTTATGTAAGAACTTACCTGATAAATTCATTTCTTTCATATTAACAAGAGTCCATGAGCTAGTGACGTATGGGATATACATTCCTACCAGGAGGGGCAAAGTTTCCCAAACCTTAAAATGCCTATAAATACACCCCTCACCACACCCACAAATCAGTTTAACGAATAGCCAAGAAGTGGGGTGATAAGAAAAAAAGTGCGAAGCATATAAAATAAGGAATTGGAATAATTGTGCTTTATACAAGAAAATCATAACCACCACAAAAAAGGGTGGGCCTCATGGACTCTTGTTAATATGAAAGAAATGAATTTATCAGGTAAGTTCTTACATAAATTATGTTTTCTTTCATGTAATTAACAAGAGTCCATGAGCTAGTGACGTATGGGATAATGACTACCCAAGATGTGGATCTTTCCACACAAGAGTCACTAGAGAGGGAGGGATAAAATAAAGACAGCCAATTCCTGCTGAAAAAAATCCACACCCAAAATAAAGTTTAACAAAAAACATGAGCAGAAGATTCAAACTGAAACCGCTGCCTGAAGAACTTTTCTACCAAAAACTGCTTCAGAAGAAGAAAACACATCAAAATGGTAGAATTTAGTAAAAGTATGCAAAGAGGACCAAGTTGCTGCTTTGCAGATCTGGTCAACCGAAGCTTCATTCCTAAACGCCCAGGAAGTAGATACTGACCTAGTAGAATGAGCTGTAATTCTCTGAGGCGGAATTTTACCCGACTCAACATAGGCAAGATGAATTAAAGATTTCAACCAAGATGCCAAAGAAATGGCAGAAGCTTTCTGGCCTTCCTAGAACCGGAAAAGATAACAAATAGACTAGAAGTCTTACGGAAAGATTTCGTAGCTTCAACATAATATTTCAAAGCTCTAACAACATCCAAAGAATGCAATGATTTCTCCTTAGAATTCTTAGGATTAGGACATAATGAAGGAACCACAATTTCTCTACTAATGTTGTTGGAATTCACAACTTTAGGTAAAAATTCAAAAGAAGTTCGCAACACCGCCTTATCCTGATGAAAAATCAGAAAAGGAGACACACACGAAAGAGCAGATAATTCAGAAACTCTTCTAGCAGAAGAGATGGCCAAAAGGAACAAAACTTTCCAAGAAAGTAATTTAATGTCCAATGAATGCATAGGTTCAAACGGAGGAGCTTGAAGAGCTCCCAGAACCAAATTCAAACTCCAAGGAGGAGAAATTGACTTAATGACAGGTTTTATACGAACCAAAGCTTGTACAAAACAATGAATATCAGGAAGAATAGCAATCTTTCTGTGAAAAAGAACAGAAAGAGCGGAGATTTGTCCTTTCAAAGAACTTGCGGACAAACCCTTATCTAAACCATCCTGAAGAAACTGTAAAATTCTCGGTATTCTAAAAGAATGCCAAGAAAAATGATGAGAAAGACACCAAGAAATATAAGTCTTCCAGACTCTATAATATATCTCTCGAGATACAGATTTACGAGCCTGTAACATAGTATTAATCACGGAGTCAGAGAAACCTCTATGACCAAGAATCAAGCGTTCAATCTCCATACCTTTAAATTTAAGGATTTCAGATCCGGATGGAAAAAAGGACCTTGTGACAGAAGGTCTGGTCTTAACGGAAGAGTCCATGGTTGGCAAGATGCCATCCGGACAAGATCCGCATACCAAAACCTGTGAGGCCATGCCGGAGCTATTAGCAGAACAAACGAGCATTCCCTCAGAATCTTGGAGATTACTCTTGGAAGAAGAACTAGAGGCGGAAAGATATAGGCAGGATGATACTTCCAAGGAAGTGATAATGCATCCACTGCCTCCGCCTGAGGATCCCGGGATCTGGACAGATACCTGGGAAGTTTCTTGTTTAGATGAGAGGCCATCAGATCTATCTCTGGGAGCCCCCACATTTGAACAATCTGAAGAAATACCTCTGGGTGAAGAGACCATTCGCCCGGATGCAACGTTTGGCGACTGAGATAATCCGCTTCCCAATTGTCTACACCTGGGATATGAACCGCAGAGATTAGACAGGAGCTGGATTCTGCCCAAACCAAAATTCGAGATACTTCTTTCATAGCCAGAGGACTGTGAGTCCCTCCTTGATGATTGATGTATGCCACAGTTGTGACATTGTCTGTCTGAAAACAAATGAACGATTCTCTCTTCAGAAGAGGCCAAAACTGAAGAGCTCTGAAAACTGCACGGAGTTCCAAGATATTGATCGGTAATCTCACCTCCTGAGATTCCCAAACTCCTTGTGCCGTCAGAGATCCCCACACAGCTCCCCAACCTGTGAGACTTGCATCTGTTGAAATTACAGTCCAGGTCGGAAGAACAAAAGAAGCCCCCTGAAATAAACGAAGGTGATCTGTCCACCACGTTAGAGAGTGCCGAACAATCGGTTTTAAAGATATTAATTGATATATCTTCGTGTAATCCCTGCACCATTGGTTCAGCATACAGAGCTGAAGAGGTCGCATGTGAAAACGAGCAAAGGGGATCGCGTCCGATGCAGCAGTCATAAGACCTAGAATTTCCATGCATAAGGCTACCGAAGGGAATGATTGAGACTGAAGGTTTCGACAGGCTGTAATCAATTTTAGACGTCTCTTGTCTGTTAAAGACAGAGTCATGGACACTGAATCTATCTGGAAACCCAGAAAGGTTACCCTTGTTTGAGGAATCAAAGAACTTTTTGGTAAATTGATCCTCCAACCATGATCTTGAATAAACAACACAAGTCGATTCGTATGAGACTCTGCTAAATGTAAAGACTGAGCAAGTACCAAGATATCGTCCAAATAAGGAAATACCACAATACCCTGTTCTCTGATTACAGACAGAAGGGCACCGAGAATCTTTGTGAAAATTCTTGGAGCTGTAGCAAGGCCAAACGGTAGAGCCACAAATTGGTAATGCTTGTCTAGAAAAGAGAATCTCAGGAACTGATAATGATCTGGATGAATCGGAATATGCAGATATGCATCCTGTAAATCTATTGTGGACATATAATTCCCTTGCTGAACAAAAGGCAATATAGTCCTTACAGTTACCATCTTGAACGTTGGTATCCTTACATAACGATTCAATAATTTTAGATCCAGAACTGGTCTGAAGGAATTCTCCTTCTTTGGTACAATGAAGAGATTTGAATAAAACCCCATCCCCTGTTCCGGAACTGGAACTGGCATAATTACTCCAGCCAACTCTAGATCTGAAACACAATTCAGAAATGCTTGAGCTTTCACTGGATTTACTGGGACATGGGAAAGAAAAAATCTCTTTGCAGGAGGTCTCATCTTGAAACCAATTCTGTACCCTTCTGAAACAATGTTCTGAATCCAAAGATTGTGAACAGAATTGATCCAAATTTCTTTGAAAAAACGTAACCTGCCCCCTACCAGCTGAACTGGAATGAGGGCCGTACCTTCATGTGAACTTAGAAGCAGGCTTTGCCTTTCTAGCAGGCTTGGATTTATTCCAGACTGGAGATGGTTTCCAAACTGAAACTGCTCCTGAGGACGAAGGATCAGGCTTTTGTTCTTTGTTGAAACGAAAGGAACGAAAACGATTGTTAGCCCTGTTTTTACCTTTAGACTTTTTATCCTGTGGTAAAAAAGTTCCTTTCCCACCAGTAACAGTTGAAATAATAGAATCCAACTGAGAACCAAATAATTTGTTTCCCTGGAAAGAAATGGAAAGTAGAGTTGATTTAGAAGCCATATCAGCATTCCAGGTCTTAAGCCATAAAGCTCTTCTGGCTAAGATAGCCAGAGACATAAACCTAACATCAACTCTAATAATATCAAAAATGGCATCACAGATGAAATTATTAGCATGCTGGAGAAGAATAATAATATCATGAGAATCACGATTTGTTACTTGTTGCGCTAGAGTTTCCAACCAAAAAGTTGAAGCTGCAGCAACATCAGCCAATGATATAGCAGGTCTAAGAAGATTACCTGAACATAGATAAGCTTTTCTTAGAAAAGATTCAATTTTTCTATCTAAAGGATCCTTAAACGAGGTACCATCTGACGTAGGAATGGTAGTACGTTTAGCAAGGGTAGAAATAGCCCCATCAACTTTAGGGATTTTGTCCCAAAATTCTAACCTGTCAGGCGGAACAGGATATAATTGCTTAAAACGTTTAGAAGGAGTAAATGAATTACCCAATTTATCCCATTCCTTAGAAATTACTGCAGAAATAGCATTAGGAACAGGAAAGACTTCTGGAATAACCGCAGGAGCTTTAAAAACCTTATCCAAACGTATAGAATTAGTATCAAGAGGACTAGAATCCTCTATTTCTAAAGCAATTAGTACTTCTTTAAGTAAAGAGCGAATAAATTCCATCTTAAATAAATATGAAGATTTATCAGCATCAATCTCTGAGATAGAATCCTCTGAACCAGAAGAGTCCAAAGAATCAGAATGATGGTGTTCATTTAAAAATTCATCTGTAGAGAGAGAAGATTTAAAAGACTTTTTACGTTTACTAGAAGGAGAAATAACAGACAAAGCCTTCTTTATGGATTCAGAAACAAAATCTCTTATGTTATCAGGAACATTCTGCACCTTAGATGTTGAGGGAACTGCAACAGGCAATGGTACATCACTAAAGGAAATATTATCTGCTTTAACAAGTTTGTCATGACAATTATTACAAACAACAGCTGGAGGAATAGCTACCAAAAGTTTACAGCAGATACACTTAGCTTTGGTAGATCCAGCAGGCAGTGGTTTTCCTGTAGTATCTTCTGGCTCAGATGCAACGTGAGACATCTTGCAATATGTAAGAGAAAAAACAACATATAAAGCAAAATAGATCAAATTCCTTATAAGACAGTTTCAGGAATGGGAAAAAAAAATGCCAAACATCAAGCTTCTAGCAACCAGAAGCAAATGAAAAATGAGACTGAAATAATGTGGAGACAAAAGCGACGCCCATATTTTTTGGCGCCAAATAAGACGCCCACATTATTTGGCGCCTAAATGCTTTTGGCGCCAAAAATGACGCCACATCCGGAACGCCGACATTTTTGGCGCAAAATAACGTCAAAAATGACGCAACTTCCGGCGACACGTATGACGCCGGAAACGGAAAAGAATTTTTGCGCCAAAAAAGTCCGCGCCAAGAATGACGCAATAAAATGAAGCATTTTCAGCCCCCGCGAGCCTAACAGCCCACAGGGAAAAAAGTCAAATTTTTGAGGTAAGAAAAAATATGATAATTTAAAGCATAATCCCAAATATGAAACTGACTGTCTGGAAATAAGGAAAGTTGAACATTCTGAGTCAAGGCAAATAAATGTTTGAATACATATATTTAGAACTTTATAAATAAAGTGCCCAACCATAGCTTAGAGTGTCACAGAAAATAAGACTTACTTACCCCAGGACACTCATCTACATGTTTGTAGAAAGCCAAACCAGTACTGAAACGAGAATCAGTAGAGGAAATGGTAAATATAAGAGTATATCGTCGATCTGAAAAGGGAGGTAAGAGATGAATCTCTACGACCGATAACAGAGAACCTTATGAAATAGATCCCGTAGAAGGAGATCACTGCATTCAATAGGCAATACTCTCTTCACATCCCTCTGACATTCACTGCACGCTGAGAGGAAAACCGGGCTCCAACTTGCTGCGGAGCGCATATCAACGTAGAATCTAGCACAAACTTACTTCACCACCTCCCTTGGAGGCAAAGTTTGTAAAACTGATTTGTGGGTGTGGTGAGGGGTGTATTTATAGGCATTTTAAGGTTTGGGAAACTTTGCCCCTCCTGGTAGGAATGTATATCCCATACGTCACTAGCTCATGGACTCTTGTTAATTACATGAAAGAAAAGCCCTTTTCAGGGCTATTTGTAATTTAGTTTAGGGTAGGGACATTTTAGTATTTTAGGGGGTAATACATTTATTATAGGTGGCGGCGGTGTAGGGGGATTAGATTAGGGGTTAATACATTTAATATAGGTGGAGGCGGTGTAGGGGGATTAGATTAGGGAGTAATATAGTTAAAATAGGTGGTGGCGGTGTAGGGGGCTCACATTA
Source organism: Bombina bombina (assembly GCF_027579735.1). Taxonomy (NCBI): domain Eukaryota; kingdom Metazoa; phylum Chordata; class Amphibia; order Anura; family Bombinatoridae; genus Bombina; species Bombina bombina. The sequence goes on from NC_069501.1 coordinate 298,429,038, forward strand.
GGGGGTAATAATTTTAATATAGATGGCGGCGGTGTAGGGGGATTACATTAGGGGTTAATAATTTTAATGTAGGTGGCGGCGGGGTAGGGTGATCACATTAGGGGGTTAGACATGTAATGTAGGTGGCGGCAGGGTCCGGGAGGGGCGATTTAGGGGTTAAACATTTTATTAGGGATGCGGCAGGGGATTGCGGTTGACAGGTAGATAGACATTGCGCATGCGTTATGAGTTAGGTTTTATTTTGCAGCCAGTTTAGGGAGTTACGGGGCTCCAATACACAGCGTAAGGCTTACTACGCCTGCATTTTGCGGCGAGGTGAAAATGGAGTAAGATTTCTCCATTTTCGCCACGTAAGTCCTTACGCTGTATATTGGGTACCAAACTGCGCTGGTTTGGTATACCTGTCTATGGGCCAAAAAAACTACGGCCGAAGGCAGAAATATACGAGCGTAATTTCTAGGTTGCGCCGTATATAGGATACCAAACCAGCGCAAAATTTGTCGTCGCCGGCTTTTGCGGGCGACGCTGCATATCGGATCTACCCTAATGGGCATTTCATTTTAAAAACATAATAGCATGCCTATAAAACATATATAAAAAAAACTGGTTAAAACTGCTTCAATAATACTGAAACTAATAGGAAGTGCATGTTTGTATCAATTGCTCAGTTCCCCCAGCTCTATAGGTGGATAGGGACACATCTCTGCAAGCAAATTGCAGAGTGCAACTGTGCATCAGGAGCTTCATGAAGTGGGTTTCCATGGCTTAGCAGCTGTACACAAATCTCAAATCAGCATGTGCAATACCAAGCATCGGCTAGAATGATGTAAAGAACGCCACCACTGACGCAGTAGAATCACACTTCATTTCACTACGCTTCACTATCTAGCAGCCTGAGAGAAGAACCTAGGTGTGGCGAATACCAGAACACTACCTAATGGAATTCATAAGGTCTACTGTAAAGTTTGGTGAAGGAGGGAAAGGTCTGGGCTTTTTTTCAGGGCCTGGGCTAGACCCCTTATTTTCAGAGAAGGGTCACATTAATACTACAGGATAAACTGACATTTTAGACAACTTGATGCTTCCAACTTTGTAGCAATAGTTTGGATAAGCACCTTTACCTTTCCTGTTCCAGCAAGACTATACCCCTTAGCACAAAGAAAGTTCCATGAAGACATGGTTTAAAAAGTTTGGTGGGGGTGAACACAAGTGGCCTGCACAGAGCCCTGACCTCAACCCCAATGTACACCTTTGGGATGAACTGGAATTCTTAAAGGGACACTGAACCCAATTTTTTTCAGATAGAGCATGACATTTTAAGCAACTTTCTATTTTTCTCCTATTATCAAATTTTCTTCATTCTCTTTGTATCTTTATTTGAAATGCAAGAATGTAAGTTTAGATGCCGGCCCATTTTTAGTAAACAACCTGGGTTGTCCTTGCTGATTGGTGTATATATTCATCCACCAATAAAAAGTGCTGTCCAGAGGTCTGAATCCAAAAAAAAGCTTAGATGCCTTCTTTTTCAAATAAAGATAGCAAAAGAACGAAGAAAAATTGATAATAGGAGTAAATTAGAAAGTTGCTTAAAATTGCATGCTCTATCTGAATCACAAAAGAAAAAATTTGGGCTCAGTGTCCCTTTAAATAAAATTAGATATTCTGAAACATGTCTAGTTTCTGAGGTCAGGCACTGACATTGGATGAGAAACTCTGGCCTTTAATCAGAAGGTCAGAGTTTCTCATCCAATATCAGTGCCTGACTAGACGTGTTTCATAATATCTAATTTATTTGGGAATCCTCCAGGAAGTCTTTTTAGAAGGGGGGGGGGGGTGGCAACATAGATCTTGGGTGCAGAACTAGGAAGATTGGAAGAGCTTGCCATGGGGATGTAGCGAGGAGATTGAGACACTTCAAATTAAAGAAAAAAATTCAAATTACTTATCTGGCAGACACAATGTATTTGTTTTTATTGTTTGTTTGTTTTTTATTTACATGGAGTACTAGTAAACTGTGAGCTTTGTGTTCTTACATCTTGTTAATGAAGTTAAAGGGACACTGAACCCATTTTTTTTCTTTTGTGATTCAGATAGAGCATTCAATTTTAAGCAACTTTCTAATTTACTCCTATTATCAATTTTTCTTCGTTCTCTTGCTATCTTTATTTGAAAAATAAAATCCAGAACCTTGGACAGCAATCGGCAAAAACAACCCAGGTTGCTCACCAAAATGGGCCAGCATTTAAACTTACATTTTTGCTTTTCAAATAAAGATACCAAGAGAATGAAGAACATTTGCTAATAGGAGTAAATTAGAAAATTGCTTAAATTGCATGCTCTATCTGAATCACAAAAGAAAAAATGTGGGTTCAGTGTCCCTTTAATAGAAAGTATTGTATATTAATCTATGTTTTCTCAATAAAATATTAAAAAAAAAAAGTTTGTTATTTATGCTCTTTCATTGAGTAGTAAAGTTTAAAACTGCAACACTATAAACGTATAATATACACATTTTTTGGAGTAAAGATTAATTTCTGTCTTTCTACTTTCTAAAGGGACAGTCTACTCCAGAATTTGTATTGTTTAAAAAGATAGATAATCCCTTTATTACCCACTCTCCAGTTTTACATAACCAACACGGTTATATTAATATACTTTTTACCTTGTATTTACGCCTCTGTAGACTGATACCTTATTTAAGTTCTTTTGACTGACTTGCATTTTAGCCAAATCGGTGCTGTCTCATAAATAACTCCACGGGAGTGAGCAAAATGTTATCTATATGGCACTCATGAACTAGTGTTGTGAAAAACTGTCAAAATGCACTGAGATAAGAGGCTGCCTTTAAGGGCTTAGAAAACAAAATTTATGCTTACCTGATCATTTTTTTCTTTCTTGACACAGCAAGTCCACGGAATCATCAATTACTGTTGGGAATATCACTCATGGCCAGCAGGAGGAGGTAAAGAACACCACAGCAACGCTGTTAAAGGGACACTGAACCCAAATTTTTTCTTTTGTGATTCAGATAGAGCATGCAATTTTAAGCAACTTTCTAATTTACTCCTATTATCAAATTTTCTTCATTCTCTTGGTATCTTTATTTGAAATGCAAGAATGTAAGTTTAGATGCCGGCCCAGTTTTGGTGAACAACCTGGGTTGTCCTTGTTGATTGGTGGATACATTCATCCACCAATTAAAAAGTGCTGTCCAGAGTTCTTAACCAAAAAAAAAGCTTAGATGCCTTTTTTTCAAATAAAGATAGCAAGAGAACAACGAAAAATTGATAATAGGAGTAAATTAGAAAGTTGCTTAACCCCTTGAGTGCTAACGACGGCTCTGAGCCGTCACAGAGTTTTCCACTCTGGTGCTGACGACGGCTCAGAGCCGTCGCTAGCACTCTCCCACATTGAGGGAGATCTGGGGGCTCCCACCCGCTCCTACCCCGGCGATCAGACCTGCATAGTGACAGGCATCGCCGGGGCTTGATGACATCACCGCACAACGACGTGATGACATCACCGCACAACTTTATTAACAAACTGACAATACAAAGTATAGGGAAAGGAGGCATGCTGCTTAGATGCCCCAAGACCCACCATTGGAAAGGTAATCGCCCAACCTTTCCAATGATGTAAGTCTTGGGGATCTGAAAAAAAAAAAACAGAATTTATGTTTACCTGATAAATTACTTTCTCCAACGGTGTGTCCGGTCCACGGCGTCATCCTTACTTGTGGGATATTCTCTTCCCCAACAGGAAATGGCAAAGAGCCCAGCAAAGCTGGTCACATGATCCCTCCTAGGCTCCGCCTACCCCAGTCATTCGACCGACGTAAAGGAGGAATATTTGCATAGGAGAAACCATATGATACCGTGGTGACTGTAGTTAAAGAAAATAAATTATCAGACCTGATTAAAAAACCAGGGCGGGCCGTGGGCCGGACACACCGTTGGAGAAAGTAATTTATCAGGTAAACATAAATTCTGTTTTCTCCAACATAGGTGTGTCCGGTCCACGGCGTCATCCTTACTTGTGGGAACCAATACCAAAGCTTTAGGACACGGATGATGGGAGGGAGCAAATCAGGTCACCTAGATGGAAGGCACCACGGCTTGCAAAACCTTTCTCCCAAAAATAGCCTCAGAAGAAGCAAAAGTATCAAACTTGTAAAATTTGGTAAAAGTGTGCAGTGAAGACCAAGTCGCTGCCCTACATATCTGATCAACAGAAGCCTCGTTCTTGAAGGCCCATGTGGAAGCCACAGCCCTAGTGGAATGAGCTGTGATTCTTTCGGGAGGCTGCCGTCCGGCAGTCTCGTAAGCCAATCTGATGATGCTTTTAATCCAAAAAGAGAGAGAGGTAGAAGTTGCTTTTTGACCTCTCCTTTTACCGGAATAAACAACAAACAAGGAAGATGTTTGTCTAAAATCCTTTGTAGCGTCTAAATAGAATTTTAGAGCGCGAACAACATCCAAATTGTGCAACAAACGTTCCTTCTTTGAAACTGGTTTCGGGCACAGAGAAGGTACGATAATCTCCTGGTTAATGTTTTTGTTAGAAACAACTTTTGGAAGAAAACCAGGTTTAGTACGTAAAACCACCTTATCTGCATGGAACACCAGATAAGGAGGAGAACACTGCAGAGCAGATAATTCTGAAACTCTTCTAGCAGAAGAAATTGCAACCAAAAACAAAACTTTCCAAGATAATAACTTAATATCAACGGAATGTAAGGGTTCAAACGGAACCCCCTGAAGAACTGAAAGAACTAAGTTGAGACTCCAAGGAGGAGTCAAAGGTTTGTAAACAGGCTTGATTCTAACCAGAGCCTGAACAAAGGCTTGAACATCTGGCACAGCTGCCAGCTTTTTGTGAAGTAACACAGACAAGGCAGAAATCTGTCCCTTCAGGGAACTTGCAGATAATCCTTTTTCCAATCCTTCTTGAAGGAAGGATAGAATCTTAGGAATCTTAACCTTGTCCCAAGGGAATCCTTTAGATTCACACCAACAGATATATTTTTTCCAAATTTTGTGGTAAATCTTTCTAGTTACAGGCTTTCTGGCCTGAACAAGAGTATCGATAACAGAATCTGAGAACCCTCGCTTCGATAAGATCAAGCGTTCAATCTCCAAGCAGTCAGCTGGAGTGAGACCAGATTCGGATGTTCGAACGGACCTTGAACAAGAAGGTCTCGTCTCAAAGGTAGCTTCCATGGTGGAGCCGATGACATATTCACCAGATCTGCATACCAAGTCCTGCGTGGCCACGCAGGAGCTATCAAGATCACCGACGCCCTCTCCTGATTGATCCTGGCTACCAGCCTGGGGATGAGAGGAAACGGCGGGAATACATAAGCTAGTTTGAAGGTCCAAGGTGCTACTAGTGCATCCACTAGAGCCGCCTTGGGATCCCTGGATCTGGACCCGTAGCAAGGAACTTTGAAGTTCTGACGAGAGGCCATCAGATCCATGTCTGGAATGCCCCACAGTTGAGTGATTTGGACAAAGATTTCCGGATGGAGTTCCCACTCCCCCGGATGCAATGTCTGACGACTCAGAAAATCCGCTTCCCAATTTTCCACTCCTGGGATGTGGATTGCAGACAGGTGGCAGGAGTGAGACTCCGCCCATTGAATGATTTTGGTCACTTCTTCCATCGCCAGGGAACTCCTTGTTCCCCCCTGATGGTTGATGTACGCAACAGTTGTCATGTTGTCTGATTGAAACCGTATGAACTTGGCCCTTGCTAGCTGAGGCCAAGCCTTGAGAGCATTGAATATCGCTCTCAGTTCCAGAATATTTATCGGTAGAAGAGATTCTTCCCGAGACCAAAGACTCTGAGCTTTCAGGGATCCCCAGACCGCGCCCCAGCCCATCAGACTGGCGTCGGTCGTGACAATGACCCACTCTGGTCTGCGGAAGGTCATCCCTTGTGACAGGTTGTCCAGGGACAGCCACCAATGCCGATATAATCTTATCAAAATACCCAGATTAAATGATTCCTCAAGGCTAAATATGTGTTAATAATGAATCGATTTAGCCCAGAAAAAGTCTACAGTCTTAATAAGCCCTTGTGAAGCCCTTATTTACTATCTTAATAAACATGGCTTACCGGATCCCATAGGGAAAATGACAGCTTCCAGCATTACATCGTCTTGTTAGAATGTGTCATGCCTCAAGCAGCAAGAGACTGCTCACTGTTCCCCCAACTGAAGTTAATTCCTCTCAACAGTCCTGTGTGGAACAGCCATGGATTTTAGTAACGGTTGCTAAAATCATTTTCCTCATACAAACAGAAATCTTCATCTCTTTTCTGTTTCTGAGTAAATAGTACATACCAGCACTATTTTAAAATAACAAACTCTTGATTGAATAATAAAAACTACAGTTAAACACTAAAAAACTCTAAGCCATCTCCGTGGAGATGTTGCCTGTACAACGGCAAAGAGAATGACTGGGGTAGGCGGAGCCTAGGAGGGATCATGTGACCAGCTTTGCTGGGCTCTTTGCCATTTCCTGTTGGGGAAGAGAATATCCCACAAGTAAGGATGACGCCGTGGACCGGACACACCTATGTTGGAGAAATAACAGTTAAAAAAAAAAAAATTTCAAAAATTAAAATTAAAAAAAAAAACCTTCAATCACCTTAGCACCCAGGTGGGAAAGTGCTTAGCACTCAAAGGGTTAAAATTGCATGCTCTATCTGAATCACAAAGGGAAAAAAATGGGTTCAGTGTCCCTTTAAGTATCACTTCCCTTCCCACAACCACCCAGTCATTCGACCAAAGGAAAAGGAGAGAAAGGAAATAACACAAGGTGTAGAGGTGCCTGAGGTTATATAAAAAACTGTCTGAAAATAAGGGCGGGCCGTGGACTCACTGTGTCAAGAAATAAATACATTTTTCAGGTAAGAATACATGTTGTTTTCGTTCTTATGACACGGGGAGTCCACGGAATCATCAATTACTGTTGGGAATCAATACCCAAGCTAGAGGACACAGATAATTAGGGAGGGAGAAGACAGGTAACCTAAACCGAAGGCCCCACAGCTCGCAGAACCTTTCTCCCAAAGGAAGCCTCAGCTGAGGCAAAAAAAAAATAATCAAATTTATAGAAAAAGTGTGCAAGAAGACCAAGTCACAGCCTTGCAAATCTGCTCCACAGAGGCCTCATTCTTGAAGACCCAAGAAGAAGAAACAGCCCTAGTGGAATTAGCTGTCTCAGGAGGCTGCTGTTCAGCAGTCTCATATGTCATACGAATAATCCCTCTCAACCAGAGAGAAAGAAGCGGCAGTAGCTTTCTGAACTTTACGTTTTCCAGAAAAGCAAACAAACAATGCAGAGGACTGACGAAAGTCCTTCTTAGCCTGCAAATATAATTTAAGAGCCCGCACAACATCTAAGCTGTGTAACAACCGCTCCTTGTGAAAGGAAGGATGAGGACAGAGAGAAGGAACAACAATTTCCCGATTGATATTTCTGTCCGAAACAACCTTAGTAAGACAATCAAACTTCGCCATAACTTCTAAGTTGTGCAACAAACGTTCTTCGGAAAAGAAGAACTATGACCAGAGCAGGAACCACAATTTACTGATTAAAATGTCTTTCTGAACCCCTTTAGGAAGGAACCTAACTTAGAACGAAAAACCGCCTCATCAGCATGAATGAAAAGATAAGGCAAATCACACTGCAAAGCTGAGAGTTCCAACCCTCTCCGAGCAGAAGAGATAGCACTAAGAAACAAACTTCCAAGATAACAACTTAATATCTATGGAAAAAAATGGCTCAAACTGAGCTTACTGCCAAACTTTAAGAACAAGTTAATGCTCCCAAGTGGAGCAACAGACTGAAACACAGGCCCAATACTAACCAAGGCCTGACCAAAGGGATTGCATATCTGGCGTGTTCGCCAAACGCCTATGCAACAAAAAGGATGATGCAGAAAGCTGACCCTTCAGGTAACTGACTGACAAAACCTTTCTCCAGGCCTTCCTGCAGAAAGGACAAACTTCAAAGAATCCTGACCCTATTTCAAGAGTAGCTCTTGGATTCACACCAATAAGATATTTATGTCATATCTTATGGTAAATCTTCCTCGTAACAGGCTTACAAACCTGAATCATGGTCATAATGACTGACTCAGCGAACTACACTTAGACAGAACTAAGCATTTAATCTCCCAGCAGACAGCTTCAGAGAAATGAAATTTAGATGAAAGAAGGGACCCTGATCATAATTCCTTCCTCAGAGGATGTCTCCAAGGTAAAGGAGATGGCCTTTCCACTAAGTCCATAAAATACAAAAGGTAGGAGGGCGCTAGAGCGGAGTGAAAATATATAAATGTAGGAGACTAATGTTGCAAAAGTTACAACCTGTGTAAAACGAAAAATACAACAAAAAATATAAGTATATAAGTGTGATTGAGGAAAGCGGTTTATCTAAACAAACTGCTAAGTATAAATAAAGTATTTATTAAAACTAGAAATCTATAGTCCCGGGAGGGGGAAAACCAATAGGTGGGTGTTCCCAGCGTATTTATGCAAAGACCCCAACTTCTATAGACACATCCTAGGGGAATGGCTGGCATATGCAGAGACCAATCAATTGCATGCAGGTGACCCTATACTGTTCTGGGAAACAGCTAAAGCTGTCTTGAGGGGGGTTATCTCGGCTTACGCCGCAAACATCAAGAAAAAGAGCAGGGCACAGTCAGAACTCCTACTAGCACAGATCTTAAATGCGAGGAATAAATATCTTAGGAACCCAAACACAATCAACAGACTCAAATACAAGGACATTAAGCGAGCAAGAGATGACTATATACTCCAACAAACCAACAAAACACACTCTAAAATACAGGCTAGGTACTATAGGTTCGGAGGCAAGACGGGAAGACTGCTAGCGAGAATAACGAAATTAGCGACAAAAAAAAATCCTATACTGGCTATTAAGCGGGGCGACGTAGTTTTGAATAGGGAGGAAGACATCCAAAGGGCATTTATTGACTTTTACAAAGATCTCTACTCACCACAGGAGGTACTGCCAAGGGATATGGACAGATTCTGGGAACAGTTGCGGATACCAATGATTGACAGAGCCCAACTTGACAGCCTCAATAGCCCCGTTACTTTGAACGAAATTCTGACCATAATTAAGGATCTAACATTAGAGAAAACTCCAGGGCCTGATGGCTTGCCAGCAGAGTTTTATAAAATAATGGGAACCGATATAGGCCCGACTTTGACGCAGCTGTTCAATGGTCTCCTCAGTGGTGAAGTTAGACCCTCCCCCAGGTTTGCGGAAGCCAATATCAGTATTATTCCAAAGGAGGGTAGAGACCCCCTTTTAACTCAGTCATATCGTCCTATTTCCCTGCTTAATCAGGACTACAAAATACTAACTAAACTCCTTGCAAACAGGCTAGCAAATATACTCCCGACATTAGTACACGAGGATCAGACGGGTTTCGTTAAGGGGAGATCTTCAGTACTTAACATTCGAAGAGTCCAAACAATTATCCAACACTATTGGAACATAACGCAACATAACCAGAACATAGCGACCCATGACGAGGCAGCCCTTCTATTCTTAGACGCTGAAAAAGCCTTTGACAAGGTCTTGTGGGAACATTTATACACCACCATGGGCAAGATGGGCATCGAGGGTGCATTTCTCACGGTCATTGAGAATCTTTATAGAGAACCCCAAGCATCCCTCCTAATCAATGGCACACCTACCAGACCCTTCACACTCCATAGAGGCACTAGACAGGGCTGCCCCCTCTCCCCACTCCTTTTTGACCTGGCTATAGAGCCCCTGGCAATAAAAATTAGGCAGACAATGCAGGGGATGCGCATAGGCGAGTCGACCTTGCATGTCTCGATCTTTGCTGATGACATGGTGTTATACGTACAAGACCCTCAAAAAAATATTCCAAAATTGATGGAAACAATTAATGAATTTGGCTTAGTCTCTGGATACAAAGTCAACACTGACAAAACTGAACTACTCTGGTTACTGTCAAAAGGTAAAAAACAAATTCCCGGCTATGACTTTAGGATAGTGGAGGGTAACTTCAAATATTTAGGTATTACACTACACGCAGACCCACGCAGATGGTACTCTATTAACTATGGTCCCTTGCTTAAACAATTAGACAGCCTGATTGGGGGGTGGACTTCGCTGCCCTTGAACCTATCGGGAAGGGTGGGACTTATAAAGATGATCTATTTCCCCAAACTGCTTTATTTTTTCCAGACTCTGCCAGCAATACTGCGAAAATCAGACTTAAATCACATTAAGGGAAAGGTGCTTAAATTTATTTGGAACAAGAAGAAACACAGGGTCAGTTTTCTCAAGCTTACCGCCCCAAGGGAGATGGGGGGATTAGCACTACCAAACTTTGAACTATACAACTGGGCGGCCCAATGTAAATTTGTTATTGACTGGCTGACGGGACGGGGAAAGTTCTCTGACCCCAGGTTGGAAAATGAACTGACGAAACCATGGGCTTTAGAGATGATCCCACACATGACCCAAACCCAAGCGACCAAACACTTAAAAGACATGGAGCTCTTGGCCCAACCGGCAAGAGCTTGGAGACAGTTTTGCAAGACACTAGGGGGCAACCACAGATTGACCGCATATTTGCCATGGTGCGGCAACCCTGAGTTCCCTGCAGGCATATCGACTAAAGCTTTTCTTCAGTGGAAGAGCCAGGGACTTCGCACAGTAGGACAAACAATGACAAGGGAGGGGGGACTCATGCAGACTTTTGAAACTCTAAGAACCACGTTTGACCTGCCCAGAACACATCACTACGCTTACTTGCAAGCCAGACATTACTTTGACACACTACGGAGGGAGGGGAACAACAGAGACCAAACAGCTATAAAACAAAGCATAGAATTAGCTCGACATGGCATCACCTCTATAGCACCATTGTACACAAAGATGAACAGACTAGCGGGGACAACCTGCATAAACAAGATAGCCTCCATTTGGAGTGATAGGCTTGCAAAGGATGTGACAGCGGGGGAAGTTGAGAAAAGCATCAGTAGAGTAAAGTCAGCAACTCTCTCCTCAGAGGTGAGAGAATCCCATTTTAAGCTAATACACGACAGCTATGTTACCCCTGGGAAATTCCAGAGATGGAAGGCAGACAGAGACAGTAAGTGTCCTAGGTGCAGTCTGATAGATGCGGATATTGAACACATGGTGTGGAACTGTCCTAAACTAGTCAGATTCTGGAAGATGACGGCACACTGGGTAAAGACAAAAATACAATGCCCCTGTGGGGACTGGACATTTCAGAATGTAGTATTCCTTGACTTTTTAGGCCTACCCAAACATATTAAACTACTTATCTCTAATATAGTATTGATGGCCAGACATCTGATCTTCCAAAATTGGCTCAAAAGAAACCCACCCACTGTCACACAGCTAAAGCAGGCGTTGCTAAAGCAACTTTTTATTGAGCAAGCAGACGGCTTAGGAGACACGAATGCTAGGGTTCGGTCCTTCTTTAACAAAATGGGGACCCTTTATTCACACACTACCAGATACTTCGCGTACTATAATCATTGCACCATTTAAGAACACAGAGTACGTTTTAGAGGCAACATTGCGAGGAGACTGGTAGACTAGTTCGGAGAAGTTCCCGGGGGGGGGGGGGGGGGGGGAGGAGGTTGTCGGAGAGTGAATTATGCCAGCTGAGAGTTAGGAAGTTAATATTATTTTGTGTTTAAGGTTAAAAGAAAAATTGTGCACGATGGAAATTTGTTTTTGTTTTTCTCTTGCTCTTTTCTTTGATCACTTTTCAAGACCCAGGTTACAGTATTGACATGACAACTGTTTTATAATTGATGTTATCATTTGCCATGTAACCTTATACCACGTAAATACTACCGAATGTAATTACTTCTATCTGTCTGTTGCACTTGAAAAATAAAGATATTTAAAAAAAAAAAAACTAGAAATCTAGACACGTGATCAAGTAGACACATAAATCAAATTTGTGATTTGATTTATGTTTCTACTTGATCACGTGTCTAGATTTCTAGTTTTAATAAATACTTTATTTATACTTAGCAGTTCATTTACTTTTAGCACTAGGTTTAGATAAACCGCTTTCCTCAATCACACTTATATACTTATATTTTTTGTTGTATTTTTCGGTTTACACAGGTTGTAACTTTTGCAACATTAGTCTCCTACACTTATTTATTTTCACTCCGCTCTAGCTCCCTCCTATCTTTTGTACTTTATCGATCCAATTTTCTGGGGGACCAAGGAGAGGCAGTGAGTGATTTATCTAGCGCAAACGCTTACTCTTTCTTTATCCCTTTCCACTAGGTCTGTCTACCAGATCCTGTGAGGCCATGCAGAGACTATTAAAATTACTGACACTCTCTCCTTGGACACGAGCAATGACTTGTGAAAGGAAAACAAGCGGAACAAACAGGTATACCAGCCTGAAATCCCAAGAAACCACCAGAGCATCTATCAGAGCGGCCTGAGGATCTCTACTCCCAGTATTCACTCTGAAAGTGAAAAATGGATAAGCAATAAAAGTGAGCGTCTGCCCACCAAACAAGTCATGCCAATCATGGCAAAGGAACTCCAGGTTCCTCCCAGGCGTTTAATGTAACCACAGAGATGAAAATGTTAAACTAAAAAACTGACCAGCAGATAAGGCGACTGAAGCCAAGCTATCAGAGCATTGAAGGTAACTCAACTCTACGAAGGTTATGGGGAGAGCAGACGCCTCCAAAGTCCATAGTCACCAACCCAACAGGATAGCGATCGTGGACACTATTACTCAGTAAAATCTCCAGAAGTATGTGCTCCAAGACAGAAGCTCCTGAGAAACCAAGAGATTCTGGAGAAGGTCAACGATCTTGCTAACTCTCGCAGCTAAGTGAGCGCTCTATCTCTGATCCACAGGAAAGAATCTCAAGTCACAGATCCAGATCAATCCTTCCAGACAGAGCCCAAGAATCCCGGTCCTGCATGTTCGCAGACTCTCAGGTGGAATTGATCAAAGGAATGAAGTCCAATGAAGCAACCATCAGACCATTACCTCCATACATTGAGCCAATGGAGGGCCAAACAGTAGAGTGCCGAAAAAGGCAAGAGGAAATAATCCTCTAATTCCTGACCTCTGTCAAAAATATTTCCATAAGTAGGGAAACTAATATGATCCCCAAGAGACTACCCCTGTAGATAGAACAAGGGAAACTTTTCAGATTTACTCCCATCTGTGGGAATGAAGAAAACAACAAGGTCTCTGTATTAGAGTTTACTTGTTGAAAAGATGGCGCCTGAACCCTTATGACATCCAGGAAGGGCACCACAGCAATTCCCTGAAAGCTATCACTGCCAATATAGCCCCCTCTGAGAGCCATGGCAAGGCCAAAGGGAAGGGACACACACTAAAAGTGTTTGATGGAAAGGCAAAAAAAAGGAACTTAAAAGTATGCGTCCTCCAGGTCTATGGTCACCATGAACTGACCATCCTAGACCAAAGGAAGAATGGAACCAACTTGTTGAGACACTTGAGGTCTACTATAGGACAAAAAATTCCCTCTTTTTCAGGAACTATAAACAGGAATGAATAAAATCGTAGACCCTGTTCCCTTACAGGGAAGAGAAGTCTCAAACCCACTACAAAAAGCTGCACAGTTATCTGGCCTGCAGATAAAATTGAGAGGAGAAACCCGCCTCAGGGAGGGGAGGAATGACTACTATGTAGTAAACCTGAGGTACTATGTCCACAGCCTATCTGAGACATCTTGTATCCATGTTTGAAGACAAACAGAGACTCAGTCCCCAACCTGGATCCCAGATTGGGGCAAAACTCGTGTAGGACTATACCTCGTCCTGTGGTAGAAAAAATATTTTTCTACTTGAACTATCAGAAATATTCCTGTCAGATCCGGACCAAACAAGGTCTTACCCTTGTAAGGAAATGCCAGAAGCTTGAATGCAGAGGAAAAATCCACTGACCATGAATATAGCCACAAAGCCCCTCTAGCACAATGAAGATAAATATCTTGGCTCCCTGCATAAAGACTTGCATGGTGGCATCAGAAATAAAGGAATTGGATAGCTTAGACCATTAATCCTGAAGGAACAGCTATCCTCTCTAGAAATCACATTTCTCTTAGCCATAGTAGAATGTCCTACTACTATAGGCTCCGTGCGTATGATATTTAATGGAGACAATGACAGGAAACATCCTTTTAAAGACAGGAGATGGGGAAAACTCCACAAGTAGCTCTCCCATTCCTGTGAAGAGAAAACAAAACTCCAGCACGGTTTTGTACAGGAAAAAGTGCCACAGATGAATCCTAGTATCTATAAAGTTCACTAGATTCTTTAGGGATTAACAACGATAGACGTAACGGAGTCGCTCCAAAGCAACCAAAACCTCTTTTAATCACACACGAGATGTTTAGGCTGAAATCTGAAGAATACTACTTCAGCATTAGAAAAAGAAATCATACTGTCCAAATCTGAGATTTTACCCTCAGAGGCTACTTGTGTATCCTCATCAGACCTACGAGGAAGGCAATCAGAGTAGCATCGGTAGAGAAACCTTACTATCTGAATCACTAATATTCCTCCTGTGATTTTCCCCTAAAAATAGGAAAAAAAACATCATGCACAGAAACATAAAAAGATACCTGAGCAGCAAAAAACTCCACCAGGAGATAATGAGGAACCACAGGGCACAGCAGGTGACGCCATAAAGGCTAGGGCGCGTAATTTCTATCTCAAGAGATCTAGCGAAACAAGAGCACATAAATTGCGTATTTGAAAACAATATTAGTGTCAAAACCCAAACAGAATTTTCTGCAAAAGAAAACTGAGAGGCAAAAATAAAATCAATTTTAATGTTTATAACGAAAAAACAAGACTGTCACTTTAAAAGAGTCAATATAAGGGACGTTGTAACAGACACAGTATATGCATAGATGTCTGCCTTAAAATAAATTAAGGAACACCATATCCTAATAAACATTTTAAATATTGTAAGCAAACAGCATAAAAATAAAGTGTGCAACTGTCTTTAACATTGCGCTTTATTCTACCATGCGACCAAGCAACCAAAAAGGTCTGTTTGACCCTGAGCCCAGCAAAGTACAGTTTCGTTGAACTCTGAGGCTGCTCCTATTCACAAGGCAGTGACCTTTCTTTAAAAAGACCGTTAGTAAACCACCATCGAACTGCGCAGCATAAAAATACAGTACACTTACACAAAAATGTCTCCATACTGTGAAGATAAAAATACAAGTCCCACACATAAGAAATAATTTAGAGGTGACATTAACCCCTTAGGTGCCCCTAAACTTACACATGTCCAGACAATCAGGGGACTCCTTATAAACCCCTAGTCTCCTGTCACCATACATTGTCTGCATCCTGCCTAAAATATCCTTCTAAAGGATATTAAAAGTTGCAGAGAAGGCTCCTTAACCCTTTTAATGCCAGTCTCCTAACCTGAAGACAAAAAGGCACTTACCTGCAGTCTAGCCGTCCGGCAAGAGGACAGCCTACCTGATATTAGTGGATGGCACTCCTTACAGAGATCTGTAGAGAAAAGAAAGACAGACAGAGTAAACCTACTCAGGCTTTCTATACCAGGGCAGCAACATGTTAGGAAAACGCAGCAAACCACACTTTACAAGTTCCTAACTGCTTAAAAGCTACAACAGCCCTACTGAAGAGACTAACATGGAGTACAGCTAAACCCAGCTTGTGATGGAATAGCAGAGCAAGCCTGCTCTGGCTTCAAAAACATAATTTATGCTTACCTGATAAATTTATTTCTCTTGTAGTGTATTCAGTCCACGGGTCATCCATTACTTATGGGATATATCCCCTTCCCAACAGGAAGTTGCAAGAGGATCACCCAAGCAGAGCTGCTATATAGCTCCTACCCTCACATGTCATATCCAGTCATTCGACCGAAACAAGACAAGAAAGGAGAAACCATAGGGTGCAGTGGTGACTGGAGTTTTAATTAAAATTTAGATCTGCCTTAAAAGACAGGGCGGGCCGTGGACTGAATACACTACAAGAGAAATAAATTTATCAGGTAAGCATAAATTATGTTTTCTCTTGTTAAGTGTATTCAGTCCACGGGTCATCCATTACTTATGGGATACCAATACCAAAGCCAAAGTACACGGATGATGGGAGGGACAAGGCAGGAACTTAAACGGAAGGAACCACTGCCTGTAGAACCTTTCTCCCAAAAACAGCCTCCGAAGAAGCAAAAGTGTCAAATTTGTAAAATTTTGAAAAAGTGTGAAGCGAAGACCAAGTTGCAGCCTTGCAAATCTGTTCAACAGAGGCCTCATTCTTAAAGGCCCAGGTGGAAGCCACAGCTCTAGTGGAATGAGCTGTAATTCTTTCAGGGGGCTGCTGTCCAGCAGTCTCATAGGCTAAACGTATTATGCTACGAAGCCAAAAGGAGAGAGAGGTTTCCGAAGCTTTTTGACCTCTCCTCTGACCAGAGTACACGACAAACAGGGAAGAAGTTTGACGAAAATCTTTAGTTGCCTGTAAATAGAACTTCAGGGCACGGACTACGTCCAGATTATGCAAAAGTCGTTCCTTCTTTGAAGAAGGATTAGGACATAATGATGGAACAACAATCTCCTGATTGATATTCCTGTTAGAAACTACCTTAGGTAAAAACCCAGGTTTAGTACGCAGAACTACCTTGTCTGAATGGAAAATCAGATAAGGAGAATCACAATGTAAGGCCGATAACTCAGAGACTCTTCGAGCCAAGGAAATAGCCATCAAAAACAGAACTTTCCAAGATAAAAGCTTAATATCAATGGAATGAAGGGGTTCAAACGGAACCCCTTGAAGAACTTTAAGAACCAAGTTTAAGCTCCACGGAGGAGCAACAGTCTTAAACACAGGCTTAATCCTAGCCAAAGCCTGACAAAAAGCCTGGACGTCTGGATTCTCTGCCAGACGTTTGTGTAAGAGAATAGACAGAGCAGAAATCTGTCCCTTTAACGAACTAGCAGATAAGCCCTTTTCTAAACCCTCTTGTAGAAAAGACAATATCCTAGGAATCCTAACCTTACTCCATGAGTAACTCTTGGATTCGCACCAATATAAATATTTACGCCATATCTTATGGTAAATTTTTCTGGTAACAGGCTTCCGTGCCTGTATTAAGGTATCAATAACTGACTCCGAGAAGCCACGCTTTGATAGAATCAAGCGTTCAATCTCCATGCAGTCAGCCTCAGAGAAATTAGATTTGGATGTTTGAAAGGACCTTTGTATTAGAAGGTCCTGCCTCAGAGGTAGAGACCATGGTGGACAGGACGACATGTCCACTAGGTCTGCATACCAGGTCCTGCGTGGCCACGCAGGCGCTATCAGAATCACCGATGCTCTCTCCTGTTTGATCTTGGCAATCAGTCGAGGTAGCATCGGAAATGGTGGAAACACATAAGCCATGTTGAAGACCCAAGGGGCTGTCAGAGCATCTATCAGCGCCGCTCCCGGGTCCCTGGACCTGGATCCGTAACAAGGAAGCTTGGCGTTCTGGCGAGACGCCATGAGATCCAGATCTGGTTTGCCCCAACAATGAATCAGTTGAGCGAAGACCTCCGGATGAAGTTCCCACTCCCCCGGATGAAAAGTCTGACGACTTAGAAAATCCGCCTCCCAGTTCTCCACGCCTGGGATGTAGATCGCTGACAGGTGGCAAGAGTGAGACTCTGCCCAGCGAATTATCTTTGAGACTTCCAACATCGCTAGGGAACTCCTGGTTCCCCCTTGATGATTGATGTAAGCCACAGTCGTGATGTTGTCCGACTGAAATCTGATGAACCTCAGTGTTGCTAACTGAGGCCAAGCTAGAAGAGCATTGAATATTGCTCTCAACTCCAGAATATTTATTGGGAGGAGTTTCTCCTCCTGAGTCCATAATCCCTGAGCCTTCAGGGAATTCCAGACTGCGCCCCAACCTAGAAGGCTGGCATCTGTTGTTACAATCGTCCAATCTGGCCTGCGAAAGGTCATACCCTTGGACAGATGGACCGAGAAAGCCACCAGAGAAGAGAATCTCTGGTCTCTTGGTCCAGATTTAGCAGAGGGGACAAATCTGAGTAATCCCCATTCCACTGACTTAGCATGCATAATTGCAGCGGTCTGAGATGCAGGCGCGCAAATGGCACTATGTCCATTGCCGCTACCATTAAGCCGATTACTTCCATGCACTGAGCCACTGACGGGCGTGGAATGGAATGAAGGACACGGCAAGCATTTAGAAGTTTTGATAACCTGGACTCCGTCAGGTAAATCTTCATCTCTACAGAATCTATAAGAGTCCCTAGAAAGGAGACTCTTGTGAGTGGTGATAGAGAACTCTTTTCCACGTTCACTTTTCACCCATGCGACCTCAGAAATGCCAGAACTATCTCTGTATGAGACTTGGCCATTTGAAAGCTTGACGCCTGTATCAGGATGTCATCTAGATACGGAGCCACCACTATGCCTCGCGGTCTTAGAACCGCCAGAAGTGAGCCCAGAACCTTTGTAAAGATTCTCGGGGCAGTAGCCAACCCGAAGGGAAGAGCTACAAACTGGTAATGTCTGTCTAGAAAAGCAAATCTTAGGTACCGATAATGATCCTTGTGAATCGGTATATGAAGGTAGGCATCCTTTAAGTCTACTGTGGTCATGTATTGACCCTCTTGGATCATGGGTAGGATGGTTCGAATAGTTTCCATTTTGAATGATGGAACTCTTAGGAATTTGTTTAAGATTTTTAGGTTCAAGATTGGTCTGAAGATTCCCTCTTTCTTGGGAACCACAAACAGATTTGAGTAAAACCCTTGCCCTTGTTCCGTCCGCGGAACTGGGTGGATCACCCCCATTACTAAGAGGTCTTGCACACAGCGTAGAAATGCCTCTTTCTTTATTTGGTTTGCTGATAACCTTGAAATATGAAATCTCCCTTGTGGAGGAGAAGCTTTGAAGTCCAGAAGATATCCCTGAGATATGATCTCCAATGCCCAGGGATCCTGGACATCTCTTGCCCAAGCCTGGGCGAAGAGAGATAGTCTGCCCCCCACTAGATCCGTTTCCGGATAGGGGGCCCTCTCTTGATGCTGTCTTAGGGGCAGAAGTAGGCTTTCTGGCCTGCTTGCCCTTGTTCCAGGGCTGGTTAGCTTTCCAGCCCAGTCTGTAACGAGCAACAGGTCCTTCCTGTTTTGGAGCGGAGGAAGTTGATGCTGCTCCTGCCTTGAAGTTATGAAAGGCACGAAAATTAGACTGTTTGGCCTTTGATTTGGCCCTGTCCTGAGGAAGAGTATGACCCTTACCTCCAGTAATGTCAGCAATAATTTCTTTCAAGCCGGGCCCGAATAAGGTCTGCCCTTTGAAAGGAATATTAAGCAATTTAGATTTAGAAGTCACGTCAGCTGATCAGGATTTAAGCCATAGCGCTCTGCGCGCCTGGATGGCGAATCCGGAGTTCTTAGCCGTTAGTTTGGTTAAATGTACAACGGCATCAGAAACAAATGCATTAGCTAGCTTAAGTGCTTTAAGCTTGGCCATAATCTCATCCAATGGAGCTGTGCGAATGGCCTCTTCCAGAGACTCAAACCAGAATGCCGCAGCAGCAGTGACAGGCGCAATGCATGTAAGATAAAACCTTGTTGAACAAACATTTTCTTAAGGTAACCTTCTAATTTTTTATCCATTGGATCCGAAAAAGCACAACTATCCTCCACCGGGATAGTGGTACGTTTAGCTAAAGTAGAAACTGCTCCCTCCACCTTAGGGACCGTCTTCCATAAGTCTCGTGTGGTGGCGTCTATTGGAAACATTTTTCTAAATATCGGAGGAGGGGAAAAGGGCACACCGGGTCTATCCCACTCCTTGCTAATAATTTCTGTAAGCCTTTTAGGTATAGGAAAAACGTCAGTACACACCGGTACCGCAAAGTATCTATCCAACCTACATATTTTCTCTGGAATTGCAACCGTGTTACAATCATTCAGAGCCGCTAATACCTCCCCTAGCAATACACGGAGGTTCTCAAGCTTAAATTTAAAATTAGAAATCTCTGAATCCGGTCTCCCTGGATCAGATCCGTCACCCACAGAATGAAGCTCTCCGTCCTCATGTTCTGCAAATTGTGACGCAGTATCAGACATGGCTCTCACATCTTCAGCGCGCTCTGTCCTTAACCCAGAGCTATCGCGCTTGCCTCTTAATTCAGGCAATTTAGATAATACCTCTGTCATAACAGCAGCCATGTCTTGCAAAGTGATTTGTATGGGCCTCTCTGATGTACTTGGCGCCACAATATCACGCGCCTCCTGAGCGGGAGGCGAAGGTACTGACACGTGAGGAGAGTTAGTCGGCATAACTTCCCCCTCGTTGTCTGGTGATAATTTCTTTACAGATATAAATTGACTTTTATTCAAAGTGACATCAATACATTTAGTACACATATTTCTGTGGGGCTCCACATTGGCCTTCAAACATAGTGAACAAACAGATTCATCTGTGTCAGACATGTTTAAACAGACTCGCAATGAGACTAGCAAGCTTGGAAAATCCTTTCAAATAAATTTACAAGCAATATAAAAAACGCTACTGCGCCTTTAAGAAGCACCAAAAAATCTTCACAGTTGAAATAACAATGAACCAAATCAGTTATAGCAACCAAATTTTCACAGTAAATGTATTAAGTTAGCAAAGCATTGCACCCACTAGCAATTGGATGATTAACCCCTTAATACCCAAAAACGGATAATCAATTTAACAATTAACGTTTTTATCACAGTCAAACACACTGTCACAGGTCTGCTGTGACTGATTACCTCCCTCAAAATGAATTTTGAAGACCCCTGAGCTCTCTAGAGACGTCCTGGATCAAGGAGGAAGAAGCAGGAAGACTGAAACTGAATTTTTACTGCGCAAAAAAGCGCTAAAATAGGCTCCTCCCACTCATATTACAACAGTGGAAAACCTCAGTTAACCGTTTCTATTTAGAAATAAACGACAGCCATGTGGAAAATCATGCCCCAAAAGATTTATCACCAAAGTACCTCACAAAAAAAACGAATAACATGCCAGTAAACGTTTTATGCACTTTAAAAGTTAGGTAGTGTTATTAATAAGCCTGCTACCAGTCGCTTCTACTGCAGTTAAGGCTCATACATTTCTTCAGTATTAACAGTATTTTCTTAGTCAAATTCCATTCCTTAGAAAATTACTTATTGTACATACATTCATCATCCTGATACCAGTTGCTACTGCATTTAAGGCTGTACTTACATTACATCGGTATCAGCAGTATTTTCTGAGTCAATTCCATTCCTTAGAAAAATAATTTACTGCACATACCTTATTTGCAGGATTCCCCACACGCTATTCCCTTTCTGAAAGTTACCCCACTCCTCAGAATGTGCGAGAACAGCCAGTGGATCTTAGTTACTTCTGCTAAGATCATAGAAAACGCAGGCAGATTCTTCTTCCAAATACTGCCTGAGAACAAACAGCACACTCCGGTGCCATTTAAAATAACAAACTTTTGATTGAAGAAATAAACAAAATATAAAAAACGCCACAGACCTCTCACAACGTCCTATCTAGTTGAGTTGCAAGAGAATGACTGGATATCACATGTGAGGGGAGGAGCTATATAGCAGCTCTGCTTGGGTGATCCTCTTGCAACTTCCTGTTGGGAAGGGGATATATCCCATAAGTAATGGATGACCCGTGGACTGAATACACTTAACAAGAGAAATAAAAAAATCTTGATAGAAGAATCTTATACATACACCTAATAACTTCACCTCCTCCTTGGACTAGAGGCAAAGAGAATGACTAAGGGGTTGTGGGAAGGGAAGTGATACTTAACAGCTTTGCTGTGGTGCTCTTTGCCTCCTTCTGCTTGCCAGGAGTGATTTTCCCAACATTAATTGATGATTCCATGGACTCACTGTGTCATAAGAAAAAAAGTATATTTCGCTTTCAACAAATACCAAGAGAACCAAGCAAATTTGATGATAATAGTAAATTGGAAATTTGTTTAAAATCGCATGCCATGTCTGAATCACAAAAGTTTTATTTTGGCTAAACTGTTCCTTTAAAATATATATTGCATTTAAGTAAACATTGTTCTTGTCCATATAGAGGTCAAAAAAGGATACCAAGAGAACAAAGCAAATAAGATAATGCAACTGAATTGGATGTTCTTTAAAATTGCATGTTCTACTTGAATCATGAAAATTTACATTTTGAATTTACTGTCCCTTTAAACCATCTAATTCGATTTGCTGCATTTTGATGAAAGATACAATTTACTTTTTTGGCCTTTCTGGGGAGAATACAAGAAGCACACATTTAAAAAAAAAAATAAGCAAGAGGTGTTTAAAGGGACAGTAAACCTTAAAAATAATGTTATATAATTCTGCACATAGTGCAGAATTATATAACATTATTTAGGTGCTATAGCCATAAAATCATTTTTTACCGTTTAAAATGTAAAAATGTCAGCGCTTTTACAGACCCGCTCTCTGCTGAGCGGGTCTGTAATATTCAGTCAGCGCATCGGGCCAGCTGTATAGTCACAGCCCGGCCCGACCGCGCCATAGCACTAAGTGCAGCTCGCTCCTGTGACAGGAGCGAGCTGCACTTAGTCTTATGGCGCGATCGGGCCGGGCTGTGACTATACAGCTGGCCCGATGCGCTGACTGAATATTACAGACCCGCTCAGCAGAGAGCGGGTCTGTAAAAGTGCTGACATTTTTACATTTTAAACGGTAAAAAATGATTTTATGGCTATAGCACCTAAATAATGTTATATAATTCTGCACTATGTGCAGAATTATATAACATTATTTTTAAGGTTTACTGTCCCTTTAATGCCCTTTTAATGCACTGCTCTAATGCTATTATTATTCTTACAATTATATAAATGCTATTTTTAACACACACTCTGTTCTAACCAAAGCAATCTAACTGATTGTCTGGGGAGGTATTACAAGCATAAAAAATAAAAATGAAAGATTTTAAAGCAAAAAGAGGGATGACTAAGTGACACCACATAGTGGATGAATAGATTTGCCCCTTGGTTTTACAATTTCAGTTATCACTAAACAAGGCCATCAATAAATACTGCTGCAAATTGCATACGTACTTGTTGAGCAGATTTAGTTTCGTCTGGATCATCGCTGCATTGCAGGTCAATCAGGACTAAGCCCCGTGGGTAAACTCTTACAGTAGCAAAGCTATAAGAAACAAAATGAATTAAGGTTATGATACCGGATTAAAACGATTATTAGAAAATCTAGTTCTACTTGTAACAACAGATTTCTATTAAAACAGATATATAGCACACACATTTCCAATAAAATTAACAGATCTAAGGATACTAAGGAAGTAACTAAAAAAGCAGCAGTCATCCAGTAAGGTCCAGACTTCAAATGCTATTCCCTTTTCTTTGTGGCACTTATCAGCACAGCCACTTGTCATTCCCACATGACTGCTGCATATATATATATATATATATATATATAATGGGTGAAGGAAAGTTAGTAAAGTGCACTATATTAGTAAGCTCCCGTTATGGGAATGATTCTCAACTCTCACTTGCAAGATTGTAGTATATGCCCAAAGACAAGGGATAAAGCAGTCCGTTGAAAAGATAAACTTAACACTGAGTTCAATTGTTAGCACACTCTTGCCCCGGACTCTTCAGACAAAAACAACAGCACAAAAGGAGTATGCCATATACGTATAACATTGCCACAGCAAATTCATTGGCTATACTCACTGCATCAAATGCGGTGCTGTGTTGTCACAATCCTTCCGGCTCCGTGTGCTGCAAACAAATCCCCGTTGCTCACCGCTCCTTGCAGAATCCTCTGTGCCGATTCAGTGTGTTTCACACAGTGCGCGTCTGATGACGTATGCACAGCCGGTCACGTGGTATGCGGTGTCCAATCGGTGTATCCCTTTTCCCTGTCTTCAGTAGAAAGCCAGCAGACATAAACAGGGCTGTACATACAGGCGAGTCCAAACCCAGCCTGATAAGTGAGAGGCTTCCGAGCCTAGGGACCCCAGATACTGGCGTAATGAAATGTTCAATAGAAAGAAATCCAGGGTCAAAGAATTAAAAATAAAATCCAAACTTTATTGAAGTCCACTTGTGGATAAAAAACCATGGGGGTCACAAACATACAGCACTCAGCACTTGTTGTTTCCAGCTGACATGTTTCGGTGTAGTACCGTAATCATAGCTGATGGAATACACAAGTGCTGCTTCATTTAAAAGCAGAGTAAAATTCTGATTGGTTAATAACAAGTACAAACCTGCGTGTGAGTGTGTGAACAGGTGATTGTATCAAAAGTTAACCTATTACATACCAAAAGAATAGAAACTTAAATAGTGAATGAATATGTACATTATGTATATTAATAATTATAAATGCTTAACTATTAGATTTCAAAGCTAAACCAAAGCATAGGTTCATACTGCCATAACGGAAAACATACTTAATTCCCATTAGTTTAGATAATTTAAATATCTAGGCAGGTACCCCTAATCCTGTAGTAATTTCTAATGGGGGAGAGCAAACATTATTTTCTGGTTATTGGTGCTCAGCTTTATGCTTAGTATTGTTTATTTAAAATAGTGTAAATAAACTACATGAGTAATGTAGAGAACTGCAAAAGAATATAGTGACATGTGATAACACCATCTATCATTCTTATCTCTCTGGTCAAAACAAAGTTAAAAAGCATAGGACTGTAGCAACACATATAAATGCCATAGACCATCTCTGGATAAGGTAAAAATTAGTGTGTATAGCTAACAGTTGCTATCAATGTTTACAACCAAACTCATATAGGATTAGCACTATATAAATAAAAATGCAGAGTAGGGATTTAAAATAACCCAACTAACTAAAGCCTTTTCATTATATTTTATTGTAAAGACTTAATAGACTGAATAGTGTGCGGTTAAGCAAAAATATATATGAAGTTCTTGGGAGTATTTTTGGAGTATTATTTAAAGTATTTAGTATCCCACTACTTCCAGTAATTAATCAGGTCATATTCTGAGTTAAGTCCCTTGGGGACACGAGTTTGTAACTTAAAAATCCAGAACATCTCCCTTTTACCTAAAATGTGGGATCTATCTCCTCCACGTAGGGGAATAGTAACTTTTTCAATGGCTTGCCATCTTAGTGTTGCACTACTCTGATTATGTACGGTTTTAAAATGTTTAACCAGTGGGGTACTGGCCTCTCCAATTTTAATAGTAGAAAGGTGATTACGAATCCTTGTATTGACCTCTGTACTAGTGAGCCCTACATACTGAAGATGACATTCTATGCATGTAAGTAAATAAATAACATAGGAGGATGTACAGTTTAGGCACGCCTGAATTTTAAACTCTTCTCTTGTGACTGTTGAATGAAACTTGTCCGAAATGATGGCAAGATCACATGGTTTGCACCTGGATTTTCCACATCTGTACATCCCCCTGTGTTTCAGCCAAGAACCCTGTGGTTTCTCAGAGCAGGGTGGTAACTCTGATGGTGAGAGAATGTTACCTAGGGTCTTACTCCTTCTAAATGAGCAACGTAAGCCTTTCTCTACTGTATTCACAAGCTTATCATCTGCTGCCAACATTCTAAAGTGTTTGTTAATTATGTTACAGATTTCTTTATATTCCGTGCTATAATCTGTAACGAAGGTAACTTTATTGTCTATCATAGCACCTTGTTTCTTCTCCTGAGTTCTGGATCCCTTAAGGAGGGTCTCCCTATCTATTCTATCAACCTGTGTATGTGCCTGTTTGATTACATATTTAGGATATCCTCTATCCGTAAGCCTCTTTTCAAGTTCCTTTCTCTGTTCTTGAAAGGTTGGTTCTTCACTGCAGTTTCGTTTTAGCCTAATCATCTCCCCTTTAGCTACTGCTAATGATACATGCTTAGGGTGACAACTCTTAGCATGGAGCAGGGTATTCCTTGTGATTGGCTTCCTAAACGTACTGCTGTGAATTTTACCTGATCTGTCAGCTTTAAGAGTGAGATCCAAAAAATTTATCTCAGTATGGTGGTATTCAAATGTAAATTTAAGGCTACATCATTGTTGTTAAGGCTTGTGACAAAGTCTGAGAGTTCTGAGGGTGATCCACACCACACAAAAAGCAGATCATCGATATACCGCCTGTAAAAAGATATCTGATCTTTATAGGGGTTCCGATCTCCAAAGATGTGGGACATCTCCCACCAACCCATAAGGAGGTTGGCATATGAGGGCGCAAATTTGGCCCCCATAGCTGTCCCACATCTTTGGAGATAAAAAGATTCCCCAAACCGAAAATAATTGTGTGTTAGCATAAAATGAGTGGCCCTAAGTATGTATTCAATGAAAGGCTCATCCAAAGTTGAGAAATTTTCCAAAAAGTACCTAATAGCCTCCAAACCCTTTTCATGAGGGATTGAAGAATAAAGGGCGACTACATCCACAGTTAGCCAGATGTGTGCCCTAGAGTCCCACAAAAAATCTTCCAATAAAATTAAAAGATCTTTAGTGTCTCTCACATAGCTCTGCAAGCTTTTTACAAATGGAAAAAGTAAAGCATCTAACCATTGAGATAGGTGTTCAAAAATAGACCCAATTCCACTTATAATAGGTCTACCCTTTACCTCTGTTAGTGTTTTGTGGACTTTTGGAAGATGGTGGAAGATGGGCACCACTGGACATTCGACATACAAATATTCGAAAGTGGCAAGATCAAAATGCCCATCCTCCAAACCATCATCCAAAAGTCTCCTCAAATCCCTTTGGAAGCATTGTGTCGGATCCCTATCGAGTTCCAGGTAACTATCTGTATCATGTAGCTGTCTGTGCGCTTCGTGAATATAGGCCTCCCTATCTAAAACAACTACTGCACCTCCCTTATCGGCTGTGCGTATCACTAATTTCTTGTTCTTCTGTAGTTCTGTGATAGCCTTCCTTTCAGTAATTGTAAGGTTAGATTTGGTCTTAAAATCACCATTAGTCTCTATTTTAGAGGCGAGTAGAGTAAGATCATTCTCCACTCTTTTGAAAAAAGTTTCAAGTGTAGTGCCTCTGGATTGTATCGGGTAATATTCAGATGGTTTTTTAAACCAGGAGAAGAAACAAGGTGCTATGATAGACAATAAAGTTACCTTCGTTACAGATTATAGCACGGAATATAAAGAAATCTGTAACATAATTAACAAACACTTTAGAATGTTGGCAGCAGATGATAAGCTTGTGAATACAGTAGAGAAAGGCTTACGTTGCTCATTTAGAAGGAGTAAGACCCTAGGTAACATTCTCTCACCATCAGAGTTACCACCCTGCTCTGAGAAACCACAGGGTTCTTGGCTGAAACACAGGGGGATGTACAGATGTGGAAAATCCAGGTGCAAACCATGTGATCTTGCCATCATTTCGGACAAGTTTCATTCAACAGTCACAAGAGAAGAGTTTAAAATCCAGGCGTGCCTAAACTGTACATCCTCCTATGTTATTTATTTACTTACATGCATAGAATGTCCTCTTCAGTATGTAGGGCTCACTAGTACAGAGGTCAATACAAGGATTCGTAATCACCTTTCTACTATTAAAATTGGAGAGGCCAGTACCCCACTGGTTAAACATTTTAAAACCGTACATAATCAGAGTAGTGCAACACTAAGATGGCAAGCCATTGAAAAAGTTACTATTCCCCTACGTGGAGGAGATAGATCCCACATTTTAGGTAAAAGGGAGATGTTCTGGATTTTTAAGTTACAAACTCGTGTCCCCAAGGGACTTTACTCAGAATATGACCTGATTAATTACTGGAAGTAGTGGGATACTAAATACTTTAAATAATACTCCAAAAATACTCCCAAGAACTTCATATATATTTTTGCTTAACCGCACACTATTCAGTCTATTAAGTCTTTACAATAAAAACAGAATTTATGTTTACCTGATAAATTACTTTCTCCAACGGTGTGTCCGGTCCACGGCGTCATCCTTACTTGTGGGATATTCTCTTCCCCAACAGGAAATGGCAAAGAGCCCAGCAAAGCTGGTCACATGATCCCTCCTAGGCTCCGCCTACCCCAGTCATTCGACCGACGTTAAGGAGGAATATTTGCATAGGAGAAACCATATGATACCGTGGTGACTGTAGTTAAAGAAAATAAATTATCAGACCTGATTAAAAAACCAGGGTGGGCCATGGACCGGACACACCGTTGGAGAAAGTAATTTATCAGGTAAACATAAATTCTGTTTTCTCCAACATAGGTGTGTCCGGTCCACGGCGTCATCCTTACTTGTGGGAACCAATACCAAAGCTTTAGGACACGGATGAAGGGAGGGAGCAAATCAGGTCACCTAAATGGAAGGCACCACGGCTTGCAAAACCTTTCTCCCAAAAATAGCCTCAGAAGAAGCAAAAGTATCAAACTTGTAAAATTTGGTAAAAGTGTGCAGTGAAGACCAAGTCGCTGCCCTACATATCTGATCAACAGAAGCCTCGTTCTTGAAGGCCCATGTGGAAGCCACAGCCCTAGTGGAATGAGCTGTGATTCTTTCAGGAGGCTGCCGTCCGGCAGTCACATAAGCCAATCTGATGATGCTTTTAATCCAAAAAGAGAGAGAGGTAGAAGTTGCTTTTTGACCTCTCCTTTTACCAGAATAAACAACAAACAAGGAAGATGTTTGTCTAAAATCCTTTGTAGCATCTAAATAGAATTTTAGAGCGCGAACAACATCCAAATTGTGCAACAAACGTTCCTTCTTCGAAACTGGTTTCGGACACAAAGAAGGTACGACTATCTCCTGGTTAATGTTTTTGTTAGAAACAACTTTTGGAAGAAAACCAGGTTTAGTACGTAAAACCACCTTATCTGCATGGAACACCAGATAAGGAGGAGAACACTGCAGAGCAGATAATTCTGAAACTCTTCTAGCAGAAGAAATTGCAACCAAAAACAAAACTTTCCAAGATAATAACTTAATATCAACGGAATGTAAGGGTTCAAACGGAACCCCCTGAAGAACTGAAAGAACTAAGTTGAGACTCCAAGGAGGAGTCAAAGGTTTGTAAACAGGCTTGATTCTAACCAGAGCCTGAACAAAGGCTTGAACATCTGGCACAGCTGCCAGCTTTTTGTGAAGTAACACAGACAAGGCAGAAATCTGTCCCTTCAAAGAACTTGCAGATAATCCTTTCTCCAATCCTTCTTGAAGAAAGGATAGAATCTTAGGAATCTTTACCTTGTCCCAAGGGAATCCTTTAGATTCACACCAACAGATATATTTTTTCCATATTTTGTGGTAAATTTTTCTAGTTACAGGCTTTCTGGCCTGAACAAGAGTATCAATAACAGAATCTGAGAACCCTCGTTTTGATAAGATCAAGCGTTCAATCTCCAAGCAGTCAGCTGGAGTGAGACCAGATTCGGATGTTCGAACGGACCTTGAACAAGAAGGTCTCGTCTCAAAGGTAGCTTCCATGGTGGAGCCGATGACATATTCACCAGATCTGCATACCAAGTCCTGCGTGGCCACGCAGGAGCTATCAAGATCACCGACGCCCTCTCTTGATTGATCCTGGCTACCAGCCTGGGGATGAGAGGAAACGGCGGGAATACATAAGCTAGTTTGAAGGTCCAAGGTGCTACTAGTGCATCTACTAGAGTCGCCTTGGGATCCCTGGATCTGGACCCGTAGCAAGGAACCTTGAAGTTCTGACGAGAGGCCATCAGATCCATGTCTGGAATGCCCCACAGTTGAGTAATTTGGGCAAAGATTTCCGGATGGAGTTCCCACTCCCCCGGATGTAATGTCTGACGACTCAGAAAATCCGCTTCCCAATTTTCCACTCCTGGGATGTGGATTGCAGATAGGTGGCAGGAGTGAGTCTCCGCCCATTGAATGATTTTGGTCACTTCTTCCATCGCCAGGGAACTCCTTGTTCCCCCCTGATGGTTGATGTACGCAACAGTCGTCATGTTGTCTGATTGAAACCGTATGAACTTGGCCTTTGCTAGCTGAGGCCAAGCCTTGAGAGCATTGAATATCGCTCTCAGTTCCAGAATATTTATCGGTAGAAGAGATTCTTCCCGAGACCAAAGACCCTGAGCTTTCAGGGGTCCCCAGACCGCGCCCCAGCCCATCAGACTGGCGTCGGTCGTGACAATGACCCACTCTGGTCTGCGGAAGGTCATCCCTTGTGACAGGTTGTCCAGGGACAGCCACCAACGGAGTGAGTCTCTGGTCCTCTGATTTACTTGTATCTTCGGAGACAAGTCTGTATAGTCCCCATTCCACTGACTGAGCATGCACAGTTGTAATGGTCTTAGATGAATGCGCGCAAAAGGAACTATGTCCATTGCCGCGACCATCAAACCTATTACTTCCATGCACTGCGCTATGGAAGGAAGAGGAACGGAATGAAGTGTTTGACAAGAGTTTAGAAGTTTTGTTTTTCTGGCCTCTGTCAGAAAAATCCTCATTTCTAAGGAGTCTATTATTGTTCCCAAGAAGGGAACCCTTGTCGACGGAGATAGAGAACTCTTTTCCACGTTCACTTTCCATCCGTGAGATCTGAGAAAGGCCAGGACTATGTCCGTGTGAGCCTTTGCTTGAGGAAGGGACGACGCTTGAATCAGAATGTCGTCCAAGTAAGGAACTACTGCAATGCCCCTTGGTCTTAGTACCGCTAGAAGGGACCCTAGTACCTTTGTGAAAATCCTTGGAGCAGTGGCTAATCCGAAAGGAAGCGCCACGAACTGGTAATGCTTGTCCAGGAATGCGAACCTTAGGAACTGATGATGTTCCTTGTGGATAGGAATATGTAGATACGCATCCTTTAAATCCACCGTGGTCATGAATTGACCTTCCTGGATGGAAGGAAGAATTGTTCGAATGGTTTCCATTTTGAACGATGGAACCTTGAGAAACTTGTTTAAGATCTTGAGATCTAAGATTGGTCTGAACGTTCCCTCTTTTTTGGGAACTATGAACAGATTGGAGTAGAACCCCATCCCTTGTTCTCCTAATGGAACAGGATGAATCACTCCCATTTTTAACAGGTCTTCTACACAATGTAAGAATGCCTGTCTCTTTATGTAGTCTGAAGACAATTGAGACCTGTGGAACCTCCCCCTTGGGGGAAGCCCCTTGAATTCCAGAAGATAACCTTGGGAGACTATTTCTAGTGCCCAAGGATCCAGAACATCTCTTGCCCAAGCCTGAGCAAAGAGAGAGAGTCTGCCCCCCACCAGATCCGGTCCCGGATCGGGGGCCAACATTTCATGCTGTCTTGGTAGCAGTGGCAGGTTTCTTGGCCTGCTTTCCCTTGTTCCAGCCTTGCATTGGTCTCCAGGCTGGCTTGGCTTGAGAAGTATTACCCTCTTGCTTAGAGGACGTAGCACTTGGGGCTGGTCCGTTTCTACTAAAGGGACGAAAATTAGGTTTATTTTTGGCCTTGAAAGACCTATCCTGAGGAAGGGCGTGGCCCTTACCCCCAGTGATATCAGAGATAATCTCTTTCAAGTCAGGGCCAAACAGCGTTTTCCCCTTGAAAGGAATGTTAAGTAGTTTGTTCTTGGAAGACGCATCCGCTGACCAAGATTTCAACCAAAGCGCTCTGCGCGCCACAATAGCAAACCCAGAATTTTTCGCCGCTAACCTAGCCAATTGCAAAGTGGCGTCTAGGGTGAAAGAATTGGCCAATTTGAGAGCACGGATTCTGTCCATAATCTCCTCATAAGGAGGAGAATCACTATCGATCGCCTTTACTAGCTCATCGAACCAGAAACACGCGGCTGTAGTGACAGGGACAATGCATGAAATTGGTTGTAGAAGGTAACCTTGCTGAACAAACATCTTTTTAAGCAAACCTTCTAATTTTTTATCCATAGGATCTTTGAAAGCACAACTATCTTCTATGGGTATAGTGGTGCGTTTGTTTAAAGTAGAAACCGCTCCCTCGACCTTGGGGACTGTCTGCCATAAGTCCTTTCTGGGGTCGACCATAGGAAACAATTTTTTAAATATGGGGGGAGGGACGAAAGGTATACCGGGCCTTTCCCATTCTTTATTTACAATGTCCGCCACCCGCTTGGGTATAGGAAAAGCTTCTGGGAGCCCCGGGACCTCTAGGAACTTGTCCATTTTACATAGTTTCTCTGGGATGATCAAATTCTCACAATCATCCAGAGTGGATAATACCTCCTTAAGCAGAGCACGGAGATGTTCCAACTTAAATTTAAATGTAATCACATCGGGTTCAGCTTGTTGAGAAATTTTCCCTGAATCTGAAATTTCTCCCTCAGACAAAACCTCCCTGGCCCCCTCAGACTGGTGTAGGGGCATTTCAGAACCATTATCATCAGCGTCCTCATGCTCTTCAGTATCTAAAACAGAGCAGTCGCGCTTGCGCTGATAAGTGGGCATTTTGGCTAAAATGTTTTTGATAGAATTATCCATTACAGCCGTTAATTGTTGCATAGTAAGGAGTATTGGCGCGCTAGATGTACTAGGGGCCTCCTGAGTGGGCAAGACTGGTGTAGACGAAGGAGGGAATGATGCAGTACCATGCTTACTCCCCTCACTTGAGGAATCATCTTGGGCATCATTTTCAGTGTCACATAAATCACATCTATTTAAATGAGAAGGAACCTTGGCTTCCCCACATTCAGAACACAGTCTATCTGGTAGTTCAGACATGTTAAACAGGCATAAACTTGATAACAAAGTACAAAAAACGTTTTAAAATAAAACCGTTACTGTCACTTTAAATTTTAAACTGAACACACTTTATTACTGCAATTGCGAAAAAGTATGAAGGAATTGTCTTAAAGCCTTAAAAGTATTGCACACCAAATTTGGAAGCTTTAACCCTTAAAATAACGGAACCGGAGCCGTTTTTATCTTTAACCCCTTTACAGTCCCTGGTATCTGCTTTGCTGAGACCCAACCAAGCCCAAAGGGGAATACGATACCAAATGACGCCTTCAGAAAGTCTTTTCTATGTATCAGAGCTCCTCACACATGCGACTGCATGTCATGCTTCTCAAAAACAAGTGCGCAATACCGGCGCGAAAATGAGGCTCTGCCTATGATTAGGGAAAGCCCCTAGAGAATAAGGTGTCTAAAACAGTGCCTGCCGATATTATTTTACAAAAATACCCAGATTAAATGATTCCTCAAGGCTAAATATGTGTATATATGAATCGATTTAGCCCAGAAAATGTCTCCAGTCTTAATAAGCCCTTGTGAAGCCCTTATTTACTGTCTGAATAAAAATGGCTTACCGGATCCCATAGGGAAAATGACAGCTTCCAGCATTACATCGTCTTGTTAGAATGTGTCATACCTCAAGCAGCAAAAGACTGCTCACTGTTCCCCCAACTGAAGTTAATTCCTCTCAACAGTCCTGTGTGGAACAGCCATGGATTTTAGTAACGGTTGCTAAAATCATTTTCCTCTTACAAACAGAAATCTTCATCTCTTTTCTGTTTCAGAGTAAATAGTACATACCAGCACTATTTTAAAATAACAAACTCTTGATTGAATAAAAAAACTACAGTTAAACACTAAAAAACTCTAAGCCATCTCCGTGGAGATGTTGCCTGTACAACGGCAAAGAGAATGACTGGGGTAGGCGGAGCCTAGGAGGGATCATGTGACCAGCTTTGCTGGGCTCTTTGCCATTTCCTGTTGGGGAAGAGAATATCCCACAAGTAAGGATGACGCCGTGGACCGGACACACCTATGTTGGAGAAATATAATGAAAAGGCTTTAGTTAGTTGGGTTATTTTAAATCCCTACTCTGCATTTTTATTTATATAGTGCTAATCCTATATGAGTTTGGTTGTAAACATTGATAGCAACTGTTAGCTATACACACTAATTTTTACCTTATCCAGAGATGGTCTATGGCATTTATATGTGTTGCTACAGTCCTATGCTTTTTAACTTTGTTTTGACCAGAGAGATAAGAATGATAGATGGTGTTATCACATGTCACTATATTCTTTTGCAGTTCTCTACATTACTCATGTAGTTTATTTACACTATTTTAAATAAACAATACTAAGCATAAAGCTGAGCACCAATAACCAGAAAATAACGTTTGCTCTCCCCCATTAGAAATTACTACAGGATTAGGGGTACCTGCCTAGATATTTAAATTATCTAAACTAATGGGAATTAAGTATGTTTTCCGTTATGGCAGTATGAACCTATGCTTTGGTTTAGCTTTGAAATCTAATAGTTAAGCATTTATAATTATTAATATACATAATGTACATATTCATTCACTATTTAAGTTTCTATTCTTTTGGTATGTAATAGGTTAACTTTTGATACAATCACCTGTTCACACACTCACACGCAGGTTTGTACTTGTTATTAACCAATCAGAATTTTACTCTGCTTTTAAATGAAGCAGCACTTGTGTATTCCATCAGCTATGATTACGGTACTACACCGAAACATGTCAGCTGGAAACAACAAGTGCTGAGTGCTGTATGTTTGTGACCCCATGGTTTTTTATCCACAAGTGGACTTAAATAAAGTTTGGATTTTATTTTTAATTCTTTGACCCTGGATTTCTTTCTATTGAACATTATATACATATATATATATATATATATATATATATATATATATATATATATATATATATATATATATATAGTGTCCATTAGCTAGTGACGTATGGGATATACATTCCTACCAGGAGGGGGCAATATTTCCCAAACCTCACATGCCTATAAATGCACCTCCCACCTTACTCATATCTCAGTTTAACATATAGCCAAGTTAGTGAGGTGTAAAAGGAGTAAAAGAAAAAAAAAAAAGAGGAACAGGATAAAGTGCTTTATATACAAAAAAATCATAACCCCCCAAAAAATTGGGTGGGTCTCAGACTCTTGCCACCATGAAAGAAATTAATTTATCAGGTAAAGTTCAAGGCAAGAGTCCATGAGCTAGTGACGTATGGGATATAATACCCAAGATGTGGAATTCCATGAGTCACTAGAGAGGGAGGGATAAAATAAAAACAGTTAAAACAACTTAAAATCATAGACACTAGAATCAAACTGAGACAGCTGCCTGAAGAACCTTTCTACCAAAGACTGCTTCCAAAGAAGCAAACACATCAAAATGGTAAAATTTAGTAAATGTATGCAAAGAAGACCAAGTTGCTGCTTTGCAAATTTGATCAACTAAAGCTTAATTCTTGAAAGCCCAAGATGTGGCGACTGATCTAGTAGAATGAGCTGTACTCGCTGAGGAGGAGACTGCCCCACCTTCAAATAAGCTTTGTGAATCAAAAGCTTCAACCAAGATGCCAAGGAAATGGCAGAGGCTTCCTGACCTTTTCTGGAACCAGAAAAAATAACAAGCAGACTAGAAGTCTTTCTGAAATCTTTAGTAGCCTCAACGTAATATTTCAAAGCTCTTACCACATCCAAAGAATGTAAAGACCTTTCAAGAGTATTCTTAGGGTTAGGACACAAGGAAGGAACAATAATTTCATCAATGTTGTTAGAAATTCACAACTTAAGGTAAAAATTTAAAAGAAGTCAGCAGAACAGCTTTATCTGGATGAAAATTCAGATAAGGAGACTCATAAGAGAGAGCAAACAATTCAGAGACTCTTCTAGCAGAAGAGATAGCCAAAAGAAATAACATTTTCCAAGAAAGTAGTTAAAGGGACATGAAACCCAATTTTTTTCTTTCATGATTTAGAAAGAGCATGTAATTTTAAAAAACTTTCTAATTTACTTCTATTATCTAATTTGCTTTATTCTCTTGATATCACTTGCTGAAAAGCATATCTAGATATGCTCAGTAGCTGCTGATTGGTTGTGGCACATAGAGGCCTTGTGTGATTGGCTCACACATGTGCATTGCTATTTCTTCAACAAATGATATCTAAAGAATTGAGCAAATTAGATAATAGAAGTAAATTGGAAAGTTGTTTAAAATTACATGCCCTATCTGAATCATGAAAGTTTAATTTTGACTAGACTGTCCCTTTAATATCCAAAGAATGCATAGGCTCAAAAGGAGGAGCCTGCAAAATATTTAAAACCAAATTGAGACTCCAAGGACGAGAAATTGATTTAATAACAGGTTTGATACGAATCAAAGCCTGAACAAAATAGTGAATATCAGGAAGTTTAGCAATCTTTCTATGAAATAAGACAGAAAGAGCAGAGATTTGTCCTTTCAAAGTATTTGCAGACAAACCTTTATCCAAACCATCCTGAAGAAACTGTAGAATCCTAGGAATTCTAAAAGAATGCCAAGAATAATCATGAATGGAAAACCATGAAATATAGGTTTTCCTAACCCTATGATAAATCTTCTTTGAAGCAGACTTACAGGCCTGTATCATAGTGTTACTTACTGAGTCAGAGAAACCTCTATGACTAAGAACTAAGCGTTCAATTTCCATGCCTTCAAATTTAGAGATTTGAGATCCTGAGGCCTTGAGACAGAAGGTCTGGTCTTATAGGAAGTGACCAAGGCTGGCAATTGGACATTCGGACAAGGTCCTCATACCAAAACCTGTGAGGCCATGCTAATGCTGTCAGAAACACATAAGATTGTTCCATTATGATCTTGGCGATCACCTTTGGAAGAAGAACCAGAGGCTAGAGCATCCATCATTTCCCCTGAGGATCCCTGGACCTGGAAGGGTATCTGGGAAGTTTCTTGTTCAGACGAGAAGCCATCAGATCTATTTCTGGAAGACCCCACATCTGTACAAGTTGAAAAAACACATCTGGATGGGAGAGACCACTCCCCCGGATGTAGAGAATGACAGCTGAGATAATCCGCTTCCCAATTGTCTACACCTGGGATATTAATCGCAGAAAGAGTTGTATTCCACCCAAGAAAGTATCAAAAATAAAATATTGATTGGTAACCTCACCTTTTGAGGATTCCAAACCCATTGTGCTGTCAGACACCCCCCAACAGCTCCCCAACCTATAAGACTTGCACCGGTTGTGATCACAGTCCAGGAAGGACGAACAAAGGAGGCCCCTTGAACAATAAGGTGACGGTCTAACCACCAAGTCAGGGAGAGTTGAGATTTAAGTATATAAACTGTGATATCTGAGTATAATTCGTGCACCACTGGTGCAACATGCAAAGCTGTAGAGGTCTCATATGAAAAGGAACAAAGGGGATTGCGTCCGATGCTGCAATCATGAGACCTAAAACTTCCATGCACATAGCCACTGAAGGGAATAATAGAGACTAAAGGCTTAGACAAGCTAAGACCAGTTTGATTTGCCTCTTGTCTGTTAGAGAGTTATGGACACTGAATCTATCTGAAAAACTAAGAAGGTAACATTTGTCTGAGGAATCAAGAAACTCAAGAAACTCTTTGGTAAATTGATCCTCCAAGATTCTGCTAAATGAAAAGATTGAACTAGTACCAAGATATCGTCCAAATAAGGAAACACCGCAATACCCTGCTCTCTGATTACAGATAGAGGGGCACAGAGAACCTTTGAGAAAATTATTGGTGATGTTTCTAGGCCAAATGGAAGAGCGACAAATTGGTAATGCTTGGCTAGAAAAGAAAATCTCAGAAAGCGATAGTTGTCTGGATGAATCGGAATGTGAAGATCAGCGTCCTGTAAGTCTATAGTGGACCTGAAATGACCTTGCTGAACAAAAGGCAGAATAGTCCTGAAAGTTGGGACTCTTACAAAACGATTAAAAGTTTTCAGATCCAGGATTGGTCTGAAAGAATCTTCCTTCTTTGGGACAATGAATAGATTTGAATAGAAACCCAATCCCTGTTCCTGTTGAGGAACTGGTTCAATTACCCCTGAAAGCTCTAGGTCTGAAATACACTTCATAAAAGCCTGAGTCTTTACAGGGTTTGTTGGAACATGAGTAAGAAAGAATCTTCCCATGGGAGGTCTTATTCTGAAACCTATTCGATACCCTTGAGAAAAATATTCTGAATCCACTGATTTTGGACAGAAACTGTCCAAATGTCTTAAAATAACTTTAATCTGCCCCCCACCAGAAGAACTAGTTTGAGGGCTGCACCTTCATGCAGTCTTAAGGGGCTGGATTTGGTTTCTTATAAGGCTTGGATTTATTCCAATTCTGAGATAGTCTCCAATTAGAGCTAGAGGTCTTAGAGGAAAAAGAGGTTTTCAGTTCTCTATTCTCATGAAAGGAACGAAAACAATTGGGAGCTTTAAATTTACCCTTAGATTTCTTGTCTTGGGGCAGAAAAACTCCCTTACCCCCACTGATAGTGGAGATAATAGAATCCAATTGAGAACCAAACAAATTATAACCCTAAAAAAAGGGAGAGATAATAATCTAGATTTAGACACCATATCAGCATTCCACAATTAAAGCCATAAAGTTAGTTAGAATAGCTAAATACATAGCGGTCTATTTATGAAGCACCTACACCTGTTGTGTGCACATATAACGTGGAAGTCAAACTACACACACACATATATATATATATATATACACACATACACACACACACACACACTACAACACAATCATGAAAGTATCATTTCAAAGTTCTGTATTATTCTAGAAAGTGTGTTAACTACTTATACATTTACTAGATTTCATCAATTTATGCAATAAAGTTTACCTAAAAAATTATCCCCTTTAATTTTGTTTCATTTGTTCCCAATGATCCATTTTACTACTGGGCTGTATTAAATTGATTTTAAATAGCTCTTTTTACTGTTCTATCAGCATTGGAAATAGCTGATGTTGCCTGTGGTATCCCTACCTATACTGAAAGTTTATATACTTATGTATAGGCTATAAAACAGCTGTGTAACCCCTTCACTACCGGGACTACCGGGCAAAAACTTGCCCAAAATGCCAGAGAATTTTTAGCATTTTTGCTATTACTCCATTTAAACAGAAATAGAGCCTTCCAAAAAATTGACCTAGGTCACAAAAGAGTGAGCTAAGCTCAAAAAAATATAATTTATGCTTACCTGATTAATTTATTTCTCTTGTAGTGTGTTCAGTCCACGGGTCATCCATTACTTATGGGATATATTCTCCTTCCCAACAGGAAGTTGCAAGAGGATCACCCAAGCAGAGCTGCTATATAGCTCCTACCCTCACATGTCATATCCAGTCATTCGACCGAAACAAGACGAGAAAGGAAAAACTATAGGGTGCAGTGGTGACTGGAGTTTTAATTAAAATTTAGAACTGCCTCAAAAAAAGACAGGGCGGGCCGTGGACTGAACACACTACAAGAGAAATAAATTTATCAGGTAAGCATAAATTATGTTTTCTCTTGTTAAGTGTGTTCAGTCCACGGGTCATCCATTACTTATGGGATACCAATACCAAAGCTAAAGTACACGGATGATGGGAGGGACAAGGCAGGAACATTAAACAGAAGGAACCACTGCCTGTAGAACCTTTCTCCCAAAAACAGCCTCCGAAGAAGCAAAAGTGTCAAATTTGTAAAATTTTGAAAAGGTATGAAGTGAAGACCAAGTTGCAGCCTTGCAAATCTGTTCAACAGAGGCCTCATTCTTAAAGGCCCAGGTGGAAGCCACAGCTCTAGTGGAATGAGCTGTAATTCTTTCAGGAGGCTGCTGTCCAGCAGTCTCATAGGCTAAACGTATTATGCTACGAAGCCAAAAAGAGAGAGAAGTGGCCGAAGCCTTTTGACCTCTCCTCTGACCAGAATAAACGACAAACAGAGAAGAAGTTTGCCGAAAATCTTTAGTTGCCTATAAGTAGAACTTCAGGGCACGGACTACGTCCAGATTATGCAAAAGACGTTCCTTCTTTGAAGAAGGATTAGGACATAATGAAGGAACAACAATCTCTTGATTGATATTCCTGTTAGAAACAACCTTAGGTAAAAACCCAGGTTTAGTACGCAGAACTACCTTGTCTGAATGAAAAATCAGATAAGGAGAATCGCAATGTAAGGCAGATAACTCAGAGACTCTTCAAGCCGAGGAAATAGCCATCAAAAACAGAACTTTCCAAGATAAAAGCTTAATATCAATGGAATGAAGGGGTTCAAACGGAACACCCTGAAGAACTTTAAGAACCAAGTTTAAGCTCCACGGAGGAGCAACAGTTTTAAACACAGGCTTAATCCTAGCCAAAGCCTGAAAAAAAGCCTGGACGTCTGGATTCTCTGCCAGACGTTTGTGTAAAAGAATAGACAGAGCAGAAATCTGTCCCTTTAACGAACTAGCGGATAAACCCTTTTCTAAACCTTCTTGTAGAAAAGCCAATATCCTAGGAATCCTAACCTTACTCCATGAGTAACTCTTGGATTCACACCAATATAAATATTTACGTCATATCTTATGGTAAATTTTTCTGGTAACAGGTTTCCGAGCCTGTATTAACGTATCAATAACCGACTCCGAAAAACCACGCTTTGAGAGAAGAAGCGTTCAATCTCCATGCAGTCAGCCTCAGAGAAATTAGGCTTGGATGGTTGAAAGGACCCTGAATTAGAAGGTCCTGCCTCAGAGGCAGAGACCATGGTGGACAGGACGACATGTCCACTAGGTCTGCATACCAGGTCCTGCGTGGCCACGCAGGCGCTATCAGAATCACTGATGCTCTCTCCTGTTTGATCTTGGCAATCAGTCGAGGTAGCAATGGAAATGGTGGAAACACATAAGCCATGTTGAAAACCCAAGGGGCTGCTAATGCATCTACCAGCACCGCTCCCGGGTCCCTGGACCTGGATCTGTAACAAGGAAGCTTGGCGTTCTGGCGAGATGCCATGAGATCCAGCTCCGGTTCGCCCCAACGAAGAATCAGTTGAGCAAACACCTCCGGGTGAAGTTCCCACTCCCCCGGATGAAAGATCTGGCGACTTAGAAAATCAGCCTCCCAGTTCTCC
Organism: Bombina bombina; assembly: GCF_027579735.1. Classification (NCBI taxonomy): domain Eukaryota; kingdom Metazoa; phylum Chordata; class Amphibia; order Anura; family Bombinatoridae; genus Bombina; species Bombina bombina. The sequence continues at coordinate 298,470,015 of NC_069501.1, forward strand.
ACGCCTGGGATGTAGATCGCTGACAGATGACAAGAGTGAGACTCTGCCCAGCGAATTATCTTCGAGACTTCCAACATCGCTAGGGAACTCCTGGTTCCCCCTTGATGATTGATGTAAGCCACAGTCGTGAGGTTGTCCGACTGAAATCTGATGAACCTCAGTGTTGCTAACTGAGGCCAAGCTAGAAGAGCATTGAATATTGCTCTTAATTTCAGAATGTTTATTGGGAGGAGTTTCTCCTCCTGAGTCCACGATCCCTGAGCCTTCAGGGAGTTCCAGACTGCACCCCAGCCTAGTAGGCTGGCATCTGTTGTTACAATCGTCCAATCTGGTCTGCGAAAAGTCATTCCTTTGGACAGATGAACCCGCGACAACCACCAGAGAAGAGAATCTCTGGCCTCCTGGTCCAGATTTAGTAAAGGGGACAGATCTGAGTAATCCCCATTCCACTGACTTAGCATGCATAGTTGCAGCGGTCTGAGATGTAGGCGCGCAAATGGCACTATGTCCATTGCCGCGACCATTAAGCCGATTACTTCCATGCACTGAGCTACTGATGGGCTTGGAATTTAATGAAGGACACGGCAAGCATTTAGGATTTTTGATAACCTGGACTCCGTCAGGTAAATCTTCATCTCTACAGAATCTATAAGAGTCCCTAGAAAGGGAACCCTTGTGAGTGGGAACAGAGAACTCTTTTCCATGTTCACTTTCCACCCATGCGACCTCAGAAATGCTAGAACTATCTCTGTATGAGACTTTGCATTTTGAAAACTTGACGCTTGTATCAGAATGTCGTCTAGGTACGGAGCCACCGCTATGCCTCGCGGTCTTAGAACCGCCAGAAGCGAGCCCACAACCTTTGTAAAAATTCTCGGGGCCGTAGCCAACCCGAAGGGAAGAGCTACAAACTGGTAATGCCTGTCTAGAAAGGCAAACCTTAGGTACCGATAATGATCTTTGTGAATCGGTATGTGAAGGTAGGCATCCTTTAAGTCCACTGTGGTCATATACTGACCCTCTTGGATCATGGGTAGGATGGTTCGAATAGTTTCCATTTTGAACGATGGAACCCTTAGGAATTTGTTTAAGATCTTCAGGTCCAAGATTGGCCTGAAGGTTCCCTCTTTTTTGGGAACCACAAACAGATTTGAGTAAAAACCTTGCCCTTGTTCCGTCCGCGGAACCGGGTGGATCACTCCCATTACTAAGAGGTCTTGTACACATCGTAGAAATGCCTTTTTCTTTATTAGCTTTGTTGATAACCTTGACAGATGAAATCTCCCTTGTGGAGGAGAAGTTTTGAAGTCCAGAAGGTATCCCTGAGATATGATCTCCAACGCCCAAGGATCCTGGACATCTCTTGCCCAGGCCTGGGCGAAGAGAGAAAGTCTGCCCCCCACTAGATCCGTTTCCGGATAGGGGGCCCTTTCTTCATGCTGTCTTAGGGGCAGAAGTAGGTTTTCTGGCCTGCTTGCCCTTGTTCCAGGACTGGTTGCCTTTCCAACCCTGTTTGTAACGAGTAGCAGTCCCTTCCTGTTTTGGAGCGGAGGAAGCTGATGCTGCTCCTGCCTTGAAATTACGAAAGGCACGAAAATTAGACTGTTTGGCCTTTGATTTGGCCCTGTCCTGAGGAAGGGTGTGACCCTTACCTCCAGTAATGTCAGCAATAATTTCTTTCAAGCCGGGCCCGAATAAGGTTTGCCCTTTGAAAGGAATATTAAGCAATTTAGATTTAGAAGTTACATCTGCTGACCAGGATTTAAGCCATAGTGCTCAGCGCGCCTGGATGGCGAATCCGGAGTTCTTAGCCGTTAGTTTGGTTAAATGCACAACGGCATCCGAAACAAATGCATTAGCTAGCTTAAGGGCTTTAAGCTTGTTCATAATCTCATCCAATGGTGCTGTGCGAATAGCCTCTTCCAGAGACTCAAACCAGAATGCCGCTGCAGCAGTGACGGGCGCAATGCATGCAAGGGGCTGTAATATAAAACCTTGTTGAACAAACATTTTCTTAAGGTAACCTTCTAATTTTTTATCCATTGGATCTGAGAAAGCACAACTATCCTCCACCGGGATAGTGGTACGCTTGGCTAAAGTAGAAACTGCTCCCTCCACCTTAGGGACCGTCTGCCATAAGTCTCGTGTGGTGGCGTCTATTGGGAAAAATTTTCTAAATATCGGAGGAGGGGAAAAGGGCACACCGGGTCTATCCCACTCCTTGCTAATAATCTTTGTAAGCCTTTTAGGTATAGGAAAAACGTCAGTACACACCGGTACCGCATAGTATTTATCCAGCCTACATAATTTCTCTGGGATTGCAACCGTGTCGCAATAATTCAGAGCCGCTAACACCTCCCCTAGCAATACACGGAGGTTCTCAAGCTTAAATTTAAAATTTGAAATTTCTGAATCCGGTCTCCCCGGATCAGATCCGTTACCCACAGAATGAAGCTCTCCGTCCTCATGTTCTGCAAATTGTGACGCAGTATCGGACATGGCTCTCGTGTCATCGGAGCGCTCTGTCCAAAACCCAGAGCTATCGCGCTTGCCTCTTAACTCAGGCAAATTAGATAATACTTCTTTCATAACATTAGCCATATCATGCAAAGTGATTTGTAAGGGCCTTGATATAATTGGCGCCACAATCTCACGCACCTCCTGAGCGGGAGGCGAAGGTACTGACACGTGAGGAGAGTTAGTCGGCCTAACTTCCCCCTCGTTGTCTGGTGATAATTTCTTTACCAGTAAAGACTGACTTTTATTTAAAGTAACATCAATACAATTGGTACACATATTTCTATTGGGCTCCACATTGGCTTTTAAACATAATGAACAAGTAGATTCATCTGTATCAGACATGTTTAAACAGACTAGCAATGAAGGCTAGCAAGCTTGGAAAAAATCTTTCAATAAATTTACAAGCAATAGAAAAAACGCTGCAGCGCTTTTAAAAACACAAAAAACTGTCACAGTTGAAATAACAATGAACTAATTCAGTTATAGCCAACAATTTTAACAGTAAATGTATGAATTTAGCAGAGGATTGCACCCACTAGCAAACGGATGATTAACCCCTCAATACCCAAAAACGGATAATCAATTTATGATTTAACACTTTTATCACAGTCAAACACACTGTCACAGGTCTGCTGTGACTGATTACCTCCCTCAAAAATGAATTTTGAAGACCCCTGAGCTCTCTGGAGACGTCCTGGATCAAGGAGGAAGAAGCAGGAAGACTGTGCTAGAATTTTAACTGCGCAACAAGGCGCTAAAAAAGGCCCCTCCCACTCATATTACAACAGTGGGAGACCTGTTACAACGGTTTATATGCAGAAATATACGTTAGCCATATGGAAAAAAATCATGCCCAAAAAGATTTATCACCAAAGTACCTCACAAAACGAATAACATGCCAGTAAACGTTTTAAAAACAACTTTCCAGTGTTATGCAAAGTTATCACTAAGCCTGCTACCAGTCGCTTCTACTGCAGTTAAGGCTCATACATTTATTTCAGTATTAACAGTATTTTCTCAGTCAAATTCTAGTCCCTAGAAAATAACTCAACTGCGCATACATTTATCAGCCTGATACCAGTCGCTACTACTGCATTAAAGGCTTTACTTACATCATATGGGTAACAGCAGTGTTTTCTTAGTCAATTCCATTCCTAGAAAATATTACTGCACATACCTCATTTGCGGGGGACCCCGCATGCTATTCCCTTTTCTGAAGTTACCCCACTCCTCAGAATGTGCGAGAACAGCCAGTGGATCTTAGTTACGTCTGCTAAGATCATAGAAAACGCAGGCAGATTCTTCTTCTAAATACTGCCTGAGAGAAAAAACAGCACACTCCGGTGCCATTTTAAAATAATAAACTTTTGATTGAAGAATAATTAGGTAAAAAAACTCCTATCTCCTCTCGCGACCTCCTTCTTTGTTGAGACTTGCAAGAGAATGACTGGGTATGACATGTGAGGGGAGGAGCTATATAGCAGCTCTGCTTGGGTGATCCTCATGCAACTTCCTGTTGGGAAGGAGAATATAGCCCATAAGTAATGGATGACCCGTGGACTGAACACACTTAACAAGAGAAAGATATGCTTCTATGCACTGTTAGAAAAATTTCATGTATATTGGATCAGTCAACACAGTAAACAATAATAGTTTTAAAATTTAACTTTTATTTGTGTATTTAAAATGACAGCTGAATTGAACTGTTATCTGCTGCCTGTGCATATTACTAAAAACACATCTCCTTGCTGTTTGGTTGTAACTCTGGTGATTTGCGTTTGTATGGGGCAGGAAATTGTGTGGAAATATCACTGACAAAACTGTTTAGGAAATTCACATGGCCTTATTGGTGGCTTGTTCTGAAACACAATTGCTTTTAATTTTTATTGTATTATCCACAATAAAATTTGGCTTCCCCACATTAATCACAGATTTATTTAGACCGTATACTGTTGAGCTGCTATTTGACAGAACAAGTAGCCTGAACTGTATGCCTTGTATCTTGTTCACTGATATCAAAATTATTGTATTTCCCAGGTATTTATTGTGACTCAGGATGGTCACAATGACCTTTGTAATATAAAAGTAGCTATTGAATAACAGTATTAATCTTACCTACTTGCATTACTTTTCACTGTTCAGAGTATAAGTAATGTCAACTTCGATTTTTTTTATAGGTGATCTTGATGTTTGTTTGGTAACATTATGTGTATCTTTGATTGGGGTTAGAAATTATTAATATACCATCACACTGTGTGTAAAAAACAGAATTTATGTTTACCTGATAAATTACTTTCTCCAACGGTGTGTCCGGTCCACGGCGTCATCCTTACTTGTGGGATATTCTCTTCCCCAACAGGAAATGGCAAAGAGCCCAGCAAAGCTGGTCACATGATCCCTCCTAGGCTCCGCCTTCCCCAGTCATTCGACCGACGTAAAGGAGGAATATTTGCATAGGAGAAATCATATGATACCGTGGTGACTGTAGTTAGAGAAAATAAATCATCAGACCTGATTAAAAAACCAGGGCGGGCCGTGGACCGGACACACCGTTGGAGAAAGTAATTTATCAGGTAAACATAAATTCTGTTTTCTCCAACATAGGTGTGTCCGGTCCACGGCGTCATCCTTACTTGTGGGAACCAATACCAAAGCTTTAGGACACGGATGATGGGAGGGAGCAAATCAGGTCACCTAGATGGAAGGCACCACGGCTTGCAAAACCTTTCTCCCAAAAATAGCCTCAGAAGAAGCAAAAGTATCAAATTTGTAAAATTTAGTAAAAGTGTGCAGTGAAGACCAAGTCGCTGCCTTACATATCTGATCAACAGAAGCCTCGTTCTTGAAGGCCCATGTGGAAGCCACGGCCCTAGTGGAATGAGCTGTGATTCTTTCAGGAGGCTGCCGTCCGGCAGTCTCATAAGCCAATCTGATGATGCTTTTAAGCCAAAAAGAGAGAGAGGTAGAAGTTGCTTTTTGACCTCTCCTTTTACCAGAATAAACAACAAACAAGGAAGATGTTTGTCTGAAATCCTTTGTAGCCTCTAAATAGAATTTTAGAGCACGAACTACATCCAAATTGTGCAACAAACGTTCCTTCTTTGAAACTGGATTCGGACACAAAGAAGGCACGACTATCTCCTGGTTAATATTTTTGTTAGAAACAACTTTCGGAAGAAAACCAGGTTTAGTACGCAAAACCACCTTATCTGCATGGAACACCAGATAAGGAGGAGAACACTGCAGAGCAGATAACTCTGAAACTCTTCTAGCAGAAGAAATTGCAACCAAAAACAAAACTTTCCAAGATAATAACTTGATATCAACGGAATGTAGGGGTTCAAACGGAACCCCCTGAAGAACAGAAAGAACTAAATTAAGACTCCAAGGAGGAGTCAAAGGTTTGTAAACAGGCTTGATTCTAACCAGAGCCTGAACAAAAGCTTGAACATCTGGCACAGCCGCCAGCTTTTTGTGAAGTAAAACAGATAAAGCAGAAATCTGTCCCTTCAAAGAACTTGCAGATAATCCTTTCTCCAAACCTTCTTGAAGAAAGGATAGAATCTTAGGAATTTTTATCTTGTTCCATGGGAATCCTTTAGATTCACACCAACAGATATATTTTTTCCATATTTTATGGTAGATCTTTCTAGTTACAGGCTTTCTGGCCTGAACAATAGTATCAATGACAGAATCTGAGAACCCTCGCCTTGATAAAATCAAGCGTTCAATCTCCAAGCAGTCAGTTGGAGTGAGGCCAGATTCGGATGTTCGAACGGACCTTGAACAAGAAGGTCCTGTCTCAAAGGTAGCCTCCATGGAGGAGCCGATGACATATTCACCAGATCTGCATACCAAGTCCTGCGTGGCCACGCAGGAGCTATCAAGATCACCGATACCCTCTCCTGTTTGATCCTGGCTACCAGCCTGGGAATGAGAGGAAACGGTGGGAACACATAAGCTAGGTTGAAGCTCCAAGGTGCTACTAGTGCATCCACTAGAGTCGCCTTGGGATCCCTGGATCTGGACCCGTAGCAAGGAACCTTGAAGTTCTGACGAGACGCCATCAGATCCATGTCTGGAATGCCCCACAATTGAATTATTTGGGCAAAGATTTCCGGATGGAGTTCCCACTCCCCCGGATGAAATGTCTGACGACTCAGAAAATCCGCTTCCCAATTTTCCACTCCTGGGATGTGGATTGCAGACAAGTGGCAGGAGTGAGTCTCCGCCCATTGAATTATTTTGGTCACTTCTTCTATCGCCAGGGAACTCCTTGTTCCCCCCTGATGGTTGATATACGCAACAGTCGTCATGTTGTCTGATTGAAACCGTATGAATTTGGCCTTTGCTAGCTGAGGCCAAGCCTTGAGAGCATTGAATATCGCTCTCAGTTCCAGAATATTTATCGGGAGAAGAGATTCTTCCCGAGACCAAAGACCCTGAGCTTTCAGGGGTTCCCAGACCGCACCCCAGCCCACCAGACTGGCGTCGGTCGTGACAATGACCCACTCTGGTCTGCGGAAGCTCATCCCTTGTGACAGGTTGTCCAGGGTCAGCCACCAACGGAGTGAATCTCTGGTCCTTTGATCTACTTGTATCGTCGGAGACAAGTCTGTATAATCCCCATTCCACTGACTGAGCATGCACAGTTGTAATGGTCTTAGATGAATTCGCGCAAAAGGAACTATGTCCATTGCCGCGACCATCAAACCTATTACTTCCATGCACTGCGCTATGGAAGGAAGAAGAACAGAATGAAGTACTTGACAAGAGCTTAGAAGTTTTGATTTTCTGGCCTCTGTCAGAAAAATCCTCATTTCTAAGGAGTCTATTATTGTTCCCAAGAAGGGAACTCTTGTTGACGGAGATAGAGAACTTTTTTCTACGTTCACTTTCCACCCGTGAGATCTGAGAAAGGCCAGGACAATGTCCGTATGAGCCTTTGCTTGTGGTAGAGACGACGCTTGAATCAGTATGTCGTCCAAGTAAGGTACTACTGCAATGCCCCTTGGTCTTAGCACCGCTAGAAGGGACCCTAGTACCTTTGTGAAAATTCTTGGAGCAGTGGCTAATCCGAATGGAAGTGTCACAAACTGGTAATGCTTGTCCAGAAAGGCGAACCTTAGGAACCGATGATGTTCCTTGTGGATAGGAATATGTAGATACGCATCCTTTAAATCCACCGTGGTCATGAATTGACCTTCCTGGATGGTAGGAAGAATTGTCCGAATGGTTTCCATTTTGAACGATGGAACCTTGAGAAATTTGTTTAGGATCTTGAGATCTAAGATTGGTCTGAATGTTCCCTCTTTTTTGGGAACTATGAACAGATTGGAGTAGAATCCCATCCCTTGTTCTCCTAATGGAACAGGATGAATCACTCCCATTTTTAACAGGTCTTCTACACAATGTAAGAATGCCTGTCTTTTTATGTGGTCTGAAGACAATTGAGACCTGTGGAACCTCCCCCTTGGGGGTAGCTCCTTGAATTCCAGAAGATAACCTTGGGAGACTATTTCTAGCGCCCAAGGATCCAGAACATCTCTTGCCCAAGCCTGAGCGAAGAGAGAAAGTCTGCCCCCCACCAGATCCGGACCCGGATCGGGGGCCAACATCTCATGCTGTCTTGGTAGCAGTGGCAGGTTTCTTGGCCTGCTTACCTTTGTTCCAGCCTTGCATTGGCCTCCAGGCTGGCTTGGTTTGAGAAGTATTACCCTCTTGCTTAGAGGATGTAGAACTTGGGGCTGGTCCGTTTCTGCGAAAGGGACGAAAATTTGGTTTATTTTTAGCCTTAAAAGACCTATCCTGAGGAAGGGCGTGGCCCTTACCCCCAGTGATATCTGAAATAATCTCTTTCAAGTCAGGGCCAAACAGCGTTTTCCCCTTGAAAGGTATGTTAAGCAATTTGTTCTTGGAAGACGCATCCGCTGACCAAGATTTTAGCCAAAGCGCTCTGCGCGCCACAATAGCAAACCCCGAATTTTTTGCCGCTAATCTAGCCAATTGCAAAGTGGCGTCCAAAGTAAAAGAGTTAGCCAATTTAAGAGCATGAATTCTGTCCATAATCTCCTCATAAGAAGAATCTTTATTGAGCGACTTTTCTAGTTCATCGAACCAGAAACATGCTGCTGTAGTGACAGGAACAATGCATGAAATTGGTTGTAGAAGGTAACCTTGCTGAACAAACATCTTTTTAAGCAAACCCTCTAATTTTTTATCCATAGGATCTTTGAAAGCACAACTATCTTCTATAGGGATAGTAGTGCGTTTATTTAGAGTAGAAACCGCTCCCTCGACCTTGGGGACTGTCTGCCATAAGTCCTTTCTGGGGTCGACCATAGGAAACAATTTCTTAAAATATAGGGGGAGGGACAAAAGGTATGCCGGGCCTTTCCCATTCTTTGTTTACAATGTCCGCCACCCGCTTGGGTATAGGAAAAGCTTCGGGGGGCCCCGGGACCTCTAGGAACTTGTCCATCTTACATAATTTCTCTGGAATGACCAAATTGTCACAATCATCCAGAGTAGATAACACCTCCTTAAGCAGAGCGCGGAGATGTTCCAATTTAAATTTGAATGTAATCACATCAGGTTCAGCTTGTTGAGAAATTTTCCCTGAATCTGAAATTTCTCCCTCAGACAAAACCTCCCTGGCCCCCTCAGACTGGTGTAGGGGCATGTCAGAACCATTATCATCAGCGTCCTCATGCTCTTCGGTATTTTCTAAAACAGAGCAGTCGCGCTTACGCTGATAAGTGGGCATTTTGGCTAAAATGTTTTTGATAGAATTATCCATTACAGCCGTTAATTGTTGCATAGTAAGGAGTATTGGCGCACTAGATGTACTAGGGGCCTCCTGTGTGGGCAAGACTGGCGTAGACGAAGGAGGGGAAGATGCAGTACCATGCTTACTCCCCTCACTTGAGGAATCATCTTGGGCATCATTTTCTCTAAATTTTGTGTCACATACATCACATCTATTTAAATGAGAAGGAACCTTGGCTTCCTCACATACAGAACATAGTCTATCTGGTAGTTCAGACATGTTAAACAGGCATAAACTTGATAACAAAGTACAAAAAACGTTTTAAAATAAAACCGTTACTGTCACTTTAAATTTTAAACTGAACACACTTTATTACTGAATATGTGAAAAAGTATGAAGGAATTGTTCAAAATTCACCAAAATTTCACCACAGTGTCTTAAAGCCTTAAAAGTATTGCACACCAAATTTGAAAGCTTTAACTCTTAAAATAACGGAACCGGAGCCGTTTTTACATTTAACCCCTATACAGTCCCTGGTATCTGCTTTGCTGAGACCCAACCAAGCCCAGAGGGGAATACGATACCAAATGACGCCTTCAGTAAGCTTTTTCTATGTATCTGAGCTCCTCACACATGCATCTGCATGCCTTGCTTCCCAAAAACAACTGCGCATTAGTGGCGCGAAAATGAGGCTCTGCCTATGATTAGAGAAGGCCCCCCAGTGAAAAAGGTGTCCAATACAGTGCCTGCCGGTTATTTAACATAATTCCCAAGAATAAAATAACTCCTCAAAGCTAAAAACTATTAAAAATGCTTATAAATCAATCGTTTTAGCCCAGAAAAATGTCTACCAGTCCTTAAAGCCCTTGTGAAGCCCTTTATTCTTATTTAATAAAAATGGCTTACCGGATCCCATAGGGAAAATGACAGCTTCCAGCATTACCAAGTCTTGTTAGAAATGTGTCATACCTCAAGCAGCAAAAGTCTGCTCACTGTTTCCCCCAACTGAAGTTAATTCCTCTCAACAGTCCTGTGTGGAAACAGCCATCGATTTTAGTAACGGTTGCTAAAATCATTTTCCTCTTACAAACAGAAATCTTCATCTCTTTTCTGTTTCAGAGTAAATAGTACATACCAGCACTATTTTAAAATAACAAACTCTTGATTGAAGAATAAAAACTACATTTAAACACCAAAAAACTCTAAGCCATCTCCGTGGAGATGTTGCCTGTACAACGGCAAAGAGAATGACTGGGGAAGGCGGAGCCTAGGAGGGATCATGTGACCAGCTTTGCTGGGCTCTTTGCCATTTCCTGTTGGGGAAGAGAATATCCCACAAGTAAGGATGACGCCGTGGACCGGACACACCTATGTTGGAGAAATGGTCGTTGTTTTATGACCATTAATTGCTGTTAGTGATACTCAGTTCATAAGCCCAGACAGTGGGTACTTTATTATGAATTAATATCTATTAGATTCCACTGTGTGTCTTTGTAGCAAGCTAATACTTTGTATCTACTGCTTAAACAGAGGAAAGATTTACTTTTGATATCAATTGATTTGTAAAAGATATTATCACTCCGTGTTAAAGCTTTAATTTATTGGTTATTTAATACCAGCTGTTATAAATGTTATAAAGAAAATTATATCAAATATGGTCACTCAATGTTAATATTAATCCCATACATTAGCTACTTAGTAATGAGATATAACCGTTGCTTAATCTTTTTTACCTTTAAATACCGCTATTTAATATCTCAGTTGCCTTAGATATGCCACTGCTGTGTTTGCTGCAGTTGCCGTCTAATTTCCCCACTAAGTATAGCTTTTTAGCTGCAGTATATTATAAGTACCGAAAAAAACTCCACAGTATCAACCATTATAGTTACAGTCTCTTTTAGCTTAATAATTAGAAATGTGTTGGCTACTTAGTACTGAAATATGTCCGTTCCTTAGTCTGTTTTACCTTTATTACCGCTTTTTTCATTCACTTTTACCTTAGATATACCACTGCTATAGCGCTACGTTAGCATCTAATTACCACACCTTGTATGGCTTTCTAACTGCAGAATTAGTAAGTACTGAGAAGAGCTAAATCGCTCTACAGTTATAAACTATTTTGGTTACGATCACTTGTAGCTTAATATTTAGGATAGTTGGTATGTCTCTAGAGAGTATGAGTTCACTAATATCTGTGACCACTATATTACCGTGATCCTATACCTGAGTTATCCCTATATTACCACCGCCAAATAAGTGATTACCTTTTAGTTACCGCTATGCTATTTGCCTGTTACACTGCAGTACCTCTAGGTGCTGCTTTAATTACCATGTCAGTATCACCAGCTAAGAATGACGGCCCTTACCCATTAGGGTTATATTAATACCTATTAATACCGCTTTCAGAGTTAGTAATTTTGTATTAACAACATAGGAGAGCAATTAAAATTTTAAAATAGGGGTTTCCTAAAATTTTAATTGCTCTCCTCTGTTGTTAATACAAAATTACTAACTCTGAAAGCGGTATTAATAGGTATTAATATAACCCTAATGGGTAAGGGCCGTCATTCTTAGCTGGTGATACTGACATGGTAATTAAAGCAGCACCTAGAGGTACTGCAGTGTAACAGGCAAATAGCTTAGCGGTAACTAAAAGGTAATCACTGTTATTTGGCGGTGGTAATATAGGGATAACTCAGGTATAGGATCACGGTAATATAGTGGTCACAGATATTAGTGAACTCATACTCTCTAGAGACAAACCAACTATCCTAAATATTAAGCTACAAGTGATCGTAACCAAAATAGTTTATAACTGTAGAGCGATTTAGCTCTTCTCAGTACTTACTAATTCTGCAGTTAGAAAGCCATACAAGGTGTGGTAATTAGATGCTAACGTAGCGCTATAGCAGTGGTATATCTAAGGTAAAAGTGAATGAAAAAAGCGGTAATAAAGGTAAAACAGACTAAGGAACGGACATATTTCAGTACCAAGTAGCCAACACATTTCTAATTATTAAGCTAAAAGAGACTGTAACTATAATGGTTGATACTGTGGAGTGATCCAGTTTTTTTCGGTACTTATAATATACTGCAGCTAAAAAGCTATACTTAGTGGGGAAATTAGACGGCAACTGCAGCAAACACAGCAGTGGCATATCTAAGGCAACTGAGATACTAAATAGCGGTATTTAAAGGTAAAAAAGATTAAGCAACGGTTATATCTCATTACTAAGTAGCTAATGTATGGGATTAATATTAACATTGAGTGACCATATTTGATATAATTTTCTTTATAACATTTATAACAGCTGGTATTAAATAACCAATAAATTAAAGCTTTAACACGGAGTGATAATATCTTTTACAAATCAATTGATATCAAAAGTAAATCTTTCCTCTGTTTAAGCAGTAGATACAAAGTATTAGCTTGCTACAAAGACACACAGTGGAATCTAATAGATATTAATTCATAATAAAGTACCCACTGTCTGGGCTTATGAACTGAGTATCACCAACAGCAATTAATGGTCATAAAACAACGACCATATTTACACACAGTGTGATGGTATATTAATAATTTCTAACCCCAATCAAAGATACACATAATGTTACCAAACAAACATCAAGATCACCTATAAAAAAATCGAAGTTGACATTACTTATACTCTGAACAGTCAAAAGTAATGCAAGTAGGTAAGATTAATACTGTTATTCAATAGCTACTTTTATATTACAAAGGTCATTGTGACCATCCTGAGTCACAATAAATACCTGGGAAATACAATAATTTTGATATCAGTGAACAAGATACAAGGCATACAGTTCAGGCTACTTGTTCTGTCAACTAGCAGCTCAACAGTATACGGTCTAAATAAATCTGTGATTAATGTGGGGCAGCCAAATTTTTGTGTGGATAATACAATAAAAATTAAAAGCAATTGTGTTTCAGAACAAGCCACCAATAAGGCCATGCGAATTTTCTAAACAGTTTTGTCAGTGATATTTCCACACAATTTCCTGCCCCATACAAACGCAAATCACCAGAGTTACAACCAAACAGCAAGGAGATGTGTTTTTAGTAATATGCGCAGGCAGCAGATAACAGTTCAATTCAGCTGTCATTTTAAATACACAAATAAAAGTTAAATTTTAAAACTATTATTGTTTACTGTGTTGACTGATCCAATATACATGAAATTTTTCTAACAGTGCATAGAAGCATATCTTTTTTGAGCTTAGCTCACTCTTTTGTGACCTAGGTCAATTTTTTGAAACGTTTAGTTTAATGCTTACGCACTGCTCCTATAGGTAGACCTACTTACTTAATTAATATTAGAAACAAGGTCTCCAAGGAGAATCAGATAGACTATATCTAACTACAGTAAGAAAGTAAAGAAATCTTGGATAAGTGTTTCTTCTTTTTCTAAGAAATAGAGCGTTGTTTGTTTGTTTTTTATCTACCGGTCAAAACTATATATATATTTTAAAAGTAGACAACACAAGGTATTGATCTAGGCCCATTTTGGTATATTTCATGCCACCATTTCACCGCCAAATGCAATAAAATAAATAAAAAATTTACTTTTTTCACAAACTTTGGGTTTCTCACATACATTATTTACATACCGCTTGTCAATCATGACATATATGGCTTTGCCATTGCTTTTTGGTAATTAGAAGGCTGCCAATTGCAGCTGCGCACCACAATTCTATTATTCCCGGCAGTGAAAGGGTTAATTAGGTAGCTTAAAAGGTTAATGTTAGCTTTAGTGTAGAAATTATCATTCCACCTGACACTTCCCACCCCCTGATCGCTATCTGATCCCTCCCAAACAGCTCTCTTCCCTCCCCCATCTTATGAATCGAAGGCATTTTTTTTTAAAATAAAATAATACCTATTACCTAATACTGAACATTACATGCAATTATCAACCTTCTGATTCATGGACGGTATGTTCCACCTTGACACTCTTGCACTGGGGATGTCATGAGTGGCAACACCTCAAGACAGTTAAACTGTTGGTGAACTTGTGGGTGGAGTCAGTTCAAAATAAATACAAGTAGTTTTAAGGATTAGAGTCCCCTTATCACCATACACATTTAACACTTACTCTTCCACACCAAATGTATTATTTTACTGGTTAATAGTATGGCCTCTTTAGCTAATCTTTAAAATGTGTAAGCATTATATGTCTAGTTTTGTTACAGTATGCCCCGGCCTTGCTATTTTCAGGTCAACAGGAACAATTTAACAATGGGCTCATTCTAATTTCAATAAACCGGACACTATTATTGTAATATGAGAAACATATTGCTCAGATGCTTTTGTGTAATGTAGCATGTCATGCAAAAAGGTTAAATCTATATTGGGACATTAGTGCTCATAAATATTTAAGGAACAGTAAATAAGGCCTAAACTAGCAAGAATTTCCTGCTACTTAAACACACATTATTTTGTGCTAACATATTCCATTATTAACCCTTTGAGTGCTAAGCTCTTTCCCACCCGGGTGCTAAGATTTGTTAATGTTTTTTTTTTTGTTTTTTTTTATTGAACAATTTATTTTAACTTTATTTTATTTTTCCCAGACCCCTAAGACTTACATTGTTGGAATGGTAGGGCTATTACCTTTCCAATGGTGGGTCTTGGGGGTCTGTAGCTGCTTAGATGCCTGAGATACAGGCTTCTAAGCAGCATGCCCCCTGCTCCTATACTTAACATTGTTAAGTATAAATAAAGTTGCGCAGTGACATCATCACGTTATTGCGCGTGATGTCACCACGCAAAACAGGAAGCCCCGGCGATGCCTGGAAGAAGCATCGAGGTGAAAAGGTGCCAGAAGATGAAACAACAACAACAACAACAACGCCTCCAAAACGGACGGGGGGCTGTGGACTCTCTCACGGAAGAAAAGAAAATTATCAGGTAAGCATAATTTATGTTTTTCTTCCTAATGGGAAAGAGTCCACAGCCGCATTCATTACTTATGGGAAATTTATACCCAAGCCAAAGAGGACACAGAATGCCAAGACGGGAAGGTAAGAGGCAGACCAATGAAGGCACCTACCGAAAAACATATTCCCAGAAAAACAAAATTCTGTTTCGTCCGAAAACCGGGACCCTCTATATCGCTGAGGTAGAGGTGCAGAACCGACATGCTCCTGGTAGGACTAGGTGCAGCAGCGGAAACAGGAGCAGCCATAACTTTCGGGACACTTTGGTCCAAATGTGCAGTGCGAGTCAGCAGGGTTTGCAGGGCTAATGCAAATTGATGAGCCGGAATCAGGAACAAGGAGAACAGCTGAGTCAGGAACAAGCCAAGGATCAGGAACCAGGAGGGACGTCAGACAGCCAGGTAATACACAGGAACTGGAACACAGGCACTCACAAACAGCTCTGAGACAATGCAAGGGCAAAGCATACTGAACAGAGGCCCTTTAAATAATAAGTGATGACATCACAATTCTGAGACTGCAACCTGTCTCACACAGATGATGTACAGCAGTCTGGCCATAAAAGGGCGTGTAGGAAATGAGCAGCATCACACACTATGCCCAAGAGTCAGCAAGAGAGGTGAACAAAATGGCTGCCAGCAGCATATGGCAAACAAAGCATGGAAAAAACCCTGACAGTAGCGAAGCTAACCAACAGGCACTTACAGCTGACATAAAGCCCCACCCCCACACAAGGAGAGGGAGAGAAAAACAACCAGGCACGCATTGGAGAAAAAAACAACCAGAACCCAGGGATAATTCCCACAAACCGGAGAACACGGAATCCCAAAGGGCGAGCCCACAAGGCAACATACGTGTAGAGAAACCAGTCGGAATCGAACCTCAATTTGAAAGAGCAATAAAATGGCTAGATCTAAGTCGAGTATCCGAATGAACAAGAGGTATTCTCTGAAAAAACACTAAGCACCAACGTGACCCTTCCTTCCATGGGGAACCAGAGTCCCCCAGATGAAAAGACTGTAGGACGTGTCCCCAAGACACCTAAACCATCTACCAATGAATGCACAGGCACTGAACGTTTCAAAGAGCAGAGAGGCGGCAAACCCAAAAGGCACCCCCCCTCCAGGGGAAATAGGAGAATAGAGGGGCGCCTCATGTGTGTATCAATATGTCAATCAGTCAGATGTAAAATAAAGCCAAATGGGTACTCACATTTGGTCCAAGTACACTTATGTACTGGTAGGTGCAGGCTGGTAGCTTGGGGTGTAGCAGCTAACCCTCTCCAGACGTAGATTTGTCAGTGCAGGGGGATCCTGCCATACTCAATGTGAATGCAGTGGTTATAACTGCTCAAGAAGGTGATAAATCAATGCTTGTATAAAACAAGTTAGTTTATTATAATCAAGATTAAAAGCTTTAACAAGCAATGATTCAAATGCAACGCATTTCTCAGCCCCAGTAGGGGCTGTTTTCCTCCAGGGGAGTCTGCCACAGGCCATAGGAGAAAAGTTAGACAGACCATCCAGAGCCCAACCAAAAAAGGAATAAGATCTATGAGAAACAGCCTCTCAAGCCCCCACAACACCGGAAGCAAGGCAACTAACGTGCAACCACCATGTGCCGAGCTAAGTTCCGCAAAATGCAGAGACCAGAAAGGAAAAGGTCAAATTCTAGACTGAATGAGGACAATAGGGCAACTAACCCCAAAGAAAGGAAGGCCCAGAAGCCCGACCTCACCACAGGTACCCAATCTGCCAAAAATTCCAAGCTCCCCAAGGAGAACAATGGAACCCATCCTGACTCAACCCTTAACACCCAAGGGGATAACAGGGACAAGGAGAGATAGCTAGAGCTTGGACTGACATAACCCTAGACTCCCCTCCCAAACCTACGATGAGATCTGAGAAGGGATCAGATTCCACTAGTCAGAACCCAAGGCCACACGCCCCAAACTGGACCAACAAGCTGACAGACCAACTCGTCGAGGAAAAGGAAGACCTTGAACGGCAAGCACAGAAGGACACAAGATATATACTGCAATAAAACACGCAGCCCGAGTCCAAGACGAAAAACCCTGGACCAGCAGTCACGAGGCACGGGATACCAAGGATCTAGCTCACTTTGGATCCCGACCCCTAAGGGGCATCAGAAACAATCCCGGAGAACACCAGGTGAGCTGCAACCCAAGATCCCATCAGAGCATCAAAAGCTCCTGGAAGCAGAGGTAAGAGTAAGTAGCCACCTCAGCATGACCCAACCTATACTAGCCACTCAACGGCACCTAGTCTCTAGAAGAACCACCAAGGGCATCCCAAAAAGGCCAGAACCGCACACAGCAGCAAAGACATCACCCCTCAGGCCGGGGATGCAAAGGGATGCAGTGGAACTCCACCTGCCCATGTCTCTGGAGCAGACTGACACGGCCAGCCCAAGCGCTCCTGACATCCAGACCCAAAGGTCGTGATGTAAGTGTAGTTTATAAAAACAGACAAAAAAAGAAGTGAACCAGTAGGCCCCAGCGGACCAGCCAGGCGCAACATGCGTCACTAACAATTAACAGTGCACACACCAACTCTGGATGAATCCAGTAACGACTTCCCTGGAAGAACTAAATCCAAGCAATCCCAGAATTCCCGTAGCAAAAAAATATAAAGTAAATAAATTCGACTCAGATAAAATAAACAAGGGCACCAGAAGGCATCCGCCCAGAAGGAACTATGTCTCCGCAGGACCTGTCAAACAGAGAACGGAACCCTCAGAAAAAGAGGCTGGGAAAGCTCATAATAGACCATAATAGACGGTCTGGATACCCGGGATAGGCAGGCAGGCACATAACTGCAAAGAAACCTCTGGATCTTGCAGACGAATCAGCGCCAATAAAATATTAAAATGAAAATGTCCCGCCATCTCTGAGGGAAACAATCCACCCTGGGCGGAGGAGACATCAAAGTAATGGTCACCTGCGAAAGCAAAAGGAGTGTGCGATTGGGAAGGCGCCTCCTGAAGAACAGAGCCCCCGGAGGCCGACGGCTCAGCAGATCCAAGGCCCCCCGAGCCAGAAGGACTACGGGGCCAAACGACAGTCCTTGTCTGAGGACGACTCATCATCGGATAAGACAATAGTCCCGGCATTAGAATCCTCCATGGCTAGGACTAATATAAACACCAATATTGGAAAACAAAAAACAAATCACTGGCACCTGACACACAATTGCTGGGGCACTCACCACCTCCTATGACGAGACCTCAGCGAAGCAAACTCTTTTCCTCTGTCGCCACTTGGTCAGGAATGCGGAAGGGGAAGAATCCCGCCCAAGCGTAATCACGGACGGTCAGCAGAAGCCCCTCGAAATCCAAAAAGTGCGGCAAAACTAGGCTACCATAAAAGGATACACAAGACTACACAAACAGGCATAAACCCATAACCCGAAGGTTTTTAGTCCTAGGCCTGCATTCACAAGCCCAGAAAAAGGCCACTATGCACCGCATAGAGTAACACTACTTGTCTCAGCCTCAGAGCCCGCACACACATACCCAATGCAGGTTGAATCACATAAGAAACATGATAAGAGACCCCTTCCCCGTTCACCAAACCACCCTAAGGAGGAAATATCCCTTGATTTCAAAATCTGTACTGAAGGTGCCTCAGCGAGGCCCATACTATACTGTCAGAATAAATCACATTACAGACAATGTAATAAAATGAAACAATATTACCGGAATATACGCCGTGGAACAGGAACACGGCCCTTCAAGTGTGACGAATAGTGGCAGCGCCTACGTCATGGACTCGAGAGAAGACAGCAGGTAGCAAAGCGAAGTTCGACAACGCCAAGTGCTGAAAGGAGTTGTTATAACGAGTCGGGGTAGTGTCGCAGGGGAAGCTCCCACTGCATCTCAGGACTCTAACTTTCGCCCAGGCCCTCCACGAGAGGCTAACAGGACTACTTAAAACTTCTGCCCCATGTCGAAGGATAGCACCCTCCATAAGAGACATATTAAAATTAAATAAAAGTAGAACAAAAATGGAAACAAATAAAATAAAACAAACTTCTGACACTTCTCTGCCAACCTCCTGGGACGAAAGGCAAAGAATGACTGGGGGATAGGGGAAGTGGGAGGAGTATTTAAGCCTTTGGCTGGTGGGTCTTTGTCTCCTCCTGGTGGCCAGGTTCTTATTTCCCATAAGTAATGAAGGCGGCTGTGGACTCTTTCCCATTAGTAAGAAAAAGACAGAAAGAAGCAGCATCACATCATTGCTTAAAGGGACAGTCTACCATAGAATTGTTATTGTTTTAAAAGATAGATAATCCCTTTATTACCCATTCCCCGGTTTTACATAACCAACACAGTTATATTAATATACTTTTTACCTCTGTGATTACCTTGTATCTAGGAACCTTCTTCCAGCCCCCTGATCACATGACTGTGACTGTTTATTATTATCTATTGTCTTAAATTTAGCATTGTTTTGTGCTAAATCTTAAATAACCCCCTGTGCCTGAACACTGTTATCTATATAGCCCACGTGTACTTTCTGTCTCTTTGTGTTGAATAAGAGATTTAAAAAGCATGTGATAAGAGGTAGCCCTCAAAGGCTTAGAAATTAGCATATGAGCCTACCCATGTTTAGTTTAAACTAAGAATACCAATGGAAAAAACAATTGGAAAGTTGATTAAAATTAAAAGTCCTATCTGAATAATGAAAGTTTAATTTATACTAGACTGTCCCTTTAAGTTGTCTAATTACAAATACATCTACACTGATTATTTTTGAATAAAAAAACTTTTACAAACAACATAGCTCCTTGCCATTATAAGCCCTACGTCCCTAAATTGAGCACTGCTTTTATGACAATGTGCACAACAATCGCATATTGTATGCGTTTTTGAATCTCTGCCACAATGAGGTTTAGTTAATTAAGTAAAAAACCAATAAAATCACAGCAACACTATATCAGGAGCCTCAGGCTACATTAAATAAACTACAAAGAGCTAACAAGCTATTAGCAAAGAAGATCAGGACAACCCTATAAAAGTTTTTATTGGGTATCAGAGTTATTAAGAAAAAAAACACACAACTTCAAGAATGTAATTTTACCTCTTAGCTTCTAATGTGTATGCCACTGCAGGATACAATCTTCTCAGTTATCATAAAGCAATACATTTAGCAAGAATTACTGAGTGGCTCCTGAAGCTTCTTACAAATTTACCTTCCAAGGAAGATTTGGATTTGCTACACAAAAAGCTTTGGCCACCACATGTAAATCCAAATCCAAAAATCTCTAAAACATTGAAGAGATGAGATAGTCATTCGACTGAAACAAACAGAGAAAGGAGAAACCATAGGGTGCAGTGGTGACTGTACTTTAATTAAATTTTAGACCTGCCTTAAAATGACAGGGCGGGCCGTGGACTGGATACACTACAAGAGAAATAAATTTATCAGGTAAGCATAAATTATGTTTTCTCTTGTTAAGTGTATCCAGTCCACGGATCATCCATTACTTATGGGATACCAATACCAAAGCTAAAGTACACGGATGATGGGAGGGACAAGGCAGGGATTAAGCGGAAGGAACCACTGCCTGAAGAACCTTTCTCCCAAAAACAGCCTCCGAAGAAGCAAAAGTATCAAATTTGTAAAATTTTGAAAAAGTGTGAAGCAAAGACCAAGTCGCGGCCTTGCAAATCTGTTCAACAGAGGCCTCATTTTTAAAGGCCCAGGTGGAAGCCACAGCTCTAGTAGAATGAGCTGTAATTCTTTCAGGGGGCTGCTGTCCAGCAGTCTCATAGGCTAGGCGTATAATACTCCGAAGCCAAAAGGAAAGAGAGGTTGCCGAAGCTTTTTAACCTCTCCTCTGTCCAGAATAAACGACAAACAGGGAAGATGTTTGACGAAAATCTTTAGTAGCTTGTAAGTAAAACTTCAAGGCACGGACTACGTCCAGATAATGTAAAAGACGTTCCTTCTTTGAAGAAGGATTAGGACACAATGATGGAACAACAATCTCTTGATTGATATCCTTGTTAGAAACCACCTTAGGTAAAAACCCAGGTTTGGTACGCAGAACTACCTTATCTGCATGAAAAAACAGATAAGGAGAATCACATTGTAAGGCAGATAGCTAAGAGACTCTCCGAGCTGAGGAAATAGCCATCAAAAACAGAACTTTCCAAGATAAAAGCTTAATATCAATGGAATGAAGGGGTTCAAACGGAACTCCTTGAAGAACTTTAAAAACCAAGTTTAAGCTCCATGGGGGAGCAACAGGTTTAAACACAGGCTTAATTCTAACCAAAGCCTGACAAAATGCCTGGACGTCTGGAACTTCTGCCAGACGCTTGTGCAAAAGAATAGAGAGAGCAGAAATCTGTCCCTTTAAGGAACTAGCTGATAATCCTTTGTCCAAACCCTCTTGGAGAAAGGACAATATCCTAGGAATCCTAACCTTACTCCATGAGTAATTCTTGGATTCACACCAGTAAAGATATGTACGCCATATCTTGTGATAGATTTTCCTGGTAACAGGCTTTCGTGCCTGTATTAAGGTATCAATGACTGACTCAGAGAAGCCACGCTTTGATAGAATCAAGCGTTCAATCTCCATGCAGTCAGTCTCAGAGAAATTAGATTTGGATGATTGAAAGGACCTTGTATTAGAAGGTCCTGTCTTAGAGGCAGAGTCCATGGTGGAGGGAGCAGAGGAAACAGTGGAAAAACATAAGCCAGGTTGAAGAACCAAGGCGCTGCTAGAGCATCTATCAGCGTCGCTTCTGGGTCCCTGGACCTGGATCCATAACAAGGAAGCTTGGCGTTCTGGCGAGACGCCATGAGATCCAACTCTGGTTTGCCCCAACGATGAATCAATTGAGCAAACACCTCCGAATGGAGTTCCCACTCCCCCGGGTGAAAAGTCTGACGACTTAGAAAATCCGCCTCCCAGTTCTCCACGCCTGGGATATGGATTGCTGACAGGTGGCAAGAGTGAGTCTCTGCCCAGCGAATTATTTTTGAGACTTCTAACATCGCTAGGGAACTCCTGGTTCCCCCTTGATGGTTGATGTAAGCCACAGTCGTGATATTGTCCGACTGAAATCTGATGAACCTCAGTTTTGCTAACTGAGGCCAAGCCAGAAGAGCATTGAATATTGCTCTTAACTCCAGAATATTTATCGGAAGGAGTTTCTCCTCCTGAGTCCACGATCCCTGTG
This sequence comes from Bombina bombina, assembly GCF_027579735.1. Taxonomy (NCBI): domain Eukaryota; kingdom Metazoa; phylum Chordata; class Amphibia; order Anura; family Bombinatoridae; genus Bombina; species Bombina bombina. The sequence continues at coordinate 298,492,477 of NC_069501.1, forward strand.
CCTTCAGGGAGTTCCAGACTGCACCCCAACCTAGAAGGCTGGCATCTGTTGTTACAATTGTCCAATCTGGCCTGCGAAAGGTCATACCCTCGGACAGGTGGACCCGAGACAACCACCATAGAAGAGAATCTCTGGTCTCTTGATCCAGATTTAGCAGAGGGGACAAATCTGTGTAATTCCCATTCCACTGACTTAGCATGCATAATCGCAGCGGTCTGAGATGTAGGCGCGCAAATGGCACTATGTCCATTGCCGCTACCATTAAGCCGATCACCTCCATACACTGAGCCACCGAAGGGCGCGGAATGGAATGAAGAATACGGCAAGCATTTAGAAGCTTTGATAACCTGGACTCCGTCAGGTAAATTTTCATCTCTACAGAATCTATAAGAGTCCCTAAGAAGGAGACTCTTGTGAGTGGGGATAGAGAACTCTTTTCCTCGTTCACTTTCCACCCGTGCGATCTCAGAAATGCCAGAACTATCTCTGTATGAGACTTGGCAATTTGAAAGCTTGACGCCTGTATCAGGATGTCGTCTAGATACGGAGCCACCGCTATGCCTCGCGGTCTTAGAACCGCCAGAAGTGAGCCCAGAACCTTCGTAAAGATTCTCAGGGCTGTAGCCAACCCGAAGGGAAGAGCTACAAATTGGTAATGCCTGTCTAGAAAGGCAAACCTTAGGAACCGATGATGATCTTTGTGAATCGGTATGTGAAGGTAGGCATCCTTTAAGTCCACTGTGGTCATGTACTGACCCTCTTGGATCATGGGTAGGATGGTCCGAATAGTTTCCATTTTGAATGATGGAACTCTGAGGAATTTGTTTAAGATCTTTAGATCCAAAATTGGTCTGAAGGTTCCCTCTTTTTTGGGAACCACAAACAGATTTGAATAAAAACCCTGTCCTTGTTCCGTCCGCGGAACTGGATGGATCACTCCCATTACTAGGAGGTCTTGCACACAGCGTAGGAATGCCTCTTTCTTTATCTGATTTGCAGATAACCTTGAAAGATGAAATCTCCCTTGTGGAGGGGAAGCTTTGAAGTCCAGAAGATATCCCTGAGATATGATCTCCAACGCCCAGGGATCCTGAACATCTCTTGCCCACGCCTGGGCGAAGAGAAAAAGTCTTCCCCCCTTCTAGATCCGTCGCCGGATAGGGGGCCGTTTCTTCATGCTGTCTTAGAGGCAGCAGCAGGCTTTCTGGCCTGCTTGCCTTTGTTCCAGGACTGGTTAGGTTTCCAGGCCTGCTTAGATTGAGCAAAAGTTCCCTCTTGTCTTGAAGCGGAGGAAGTTGATGCTGCACCTGCCTTGGAATTTCGAAAGGCGCGAAAATTAGACTGTTTGGCCTTTGATTTGGCCCTGTCCTGAGGAAGGGTATGACCCTTACCTCCAGTAATGTCAGCAATAATTTCTTTCAAACCAGGCTGAATAAGGTCTGCCCCTTGAAAGGAATGTTGAGTAATTTAGACTTTGAAGTCACATCAGCTGACCAGGATTTGAGCCATAGCCCCCTACGCGCCTGGATGGCGAATCCGGAATTCTTAGCCGTTAGTTTAGTCAAATGAACAATGGCATCAGAAACAAATGAGTTAGCTAGCTTAAGAGTTCTAAGCTTGTCAACAATTTCAGTCAATGGCGCTGTATGGATGGCCTCTTCCAGGGCCTCAAACCAGAATGCCGCCGCAGCAGTGACAGGCGCAATGCATGCAAGGGGCTGTAAAATAAAACCTTGTTGAATAAACATTTTCTTAAGGTAACCCTCCAATTTTTTATCCATTGGATCTGAAAAAGCACAACTGTCCTCAACCGGGATAGTGGTACGCTTTGCTAAAGTAGAAACTGCTCCCTCCACCTTAGGGACCGTCTGCCATAAGTCCCGTGTAGTGGCATCTATTGGAAACATTTTTCTAAATATAGGAGGTGGGGAAAAGGGCACACCGGGCCTATCCCACTCCTTACTAATAATTTCTGTAAGCCTTTTAGGTATTGGAAAAACATCAGTACTCACCGGCACTGCATAGTATTTATCCAGCCTACACAATTTCTCTGGCACTGCAATTGTGTCACAGTCATTCAGAGCAGCTAATACCTAACCAAGCAATACACGGAGGTTCTCAAGCTTAAATTTAAAATTAGAAATCTCTGAATCAGGTCTCCCCGAATCAGAGACGTCACCCACAGACTGAAGCTCTCCGTCCTCAGGTTCTGCATATTGTGACGCAGTATCAGACATGGCTCTTACAGCATCTACGCGCTCGGTATCTCGTCTAACCCCAGAGCTATCGCGCTTGCCTCTCAATTCAGGCAATCTGGATAATACCTCTGACAGGGTATTATTCATGATTGCAGCCATGTCCTGCAAAGTAATCGCTATGGGCGTCCCTGATGTACTTGGCACCATATTAGCGTGAGTCCCTTGAGCGGGAGGCGAAGGGTCCGACACATGGGGAGAGTTAGTCGGCATAACTTCCCCCTCGACAGACCCCTCTGGTGATAATTCTTTTATAGATAAAGACTGATCTTTACTGTTTAAGGTGAAATCAATACATTTAGTACACATTCTCCTATGGGGCTCCACCATGGCTTTTAAACATAATGAACAAGTATCCTCTGTTTCAGACATGTTTGTACAGACTAGCAATGAGACTAGCAAGCTTGGAAAACACTTTAAAGCAAGTTAACAAGCAATATAAAAAACGTTACTGTGCCTTTAAGAGAAACAAATTTTGACAAAATTTGAAATAACAGTGAAAAAACTAACAACATTTTTACAGTGTATGTAGCAAGTCAGCAGAGCATTGCACCCACTTGCAAATGGATGATTAACCCCTTAATAACAAAAACAGAATAATAAATGACAAAAACGTTTTTTAAACACAGTCACAACAACTGCCACAGTCTACTGTGATTGTTACCCTCCTCAAACACGACTTTGAAGCCTTTTGAGCCCTTCAGAGATGTCCTGTATCATGCAGAGGGGAGCTGAATGTCTCTGTCAGTATTTTTATCTGCACAGAAAAGCACTAAAATAGGCCCTTCCCACTCATATTGCAACAGTGGAAAGCTTCAGGAAACTGTCTCTAGGCAGAAATCAAACCAGCCATGTGGAAAAAAACTAGGCCCCAATAAGTTTTGTCACCAAACATATATAAAAACGATTAACATGCCAGCAAACGTTTTATATTACATTTTTATAAGAGTATGCATCTCTATTAATAAGCCTGATACCAGTAGCTTTCACTGCATTTAAGGCTTTACTTACATTAATCCGGTATAAGCAGCATTTTCTAGCAAATTCCATCCCTAGAAAAATATTAACTGCACATACCTTATTGCAGGAAAACCTGCACGCCATTCCCTCTCTGAAGTTACCTCACTCCTCAGAATATGTGAGAACAGCCATGGATCTTAGTTACTTCTGCTAAGATCATAGAAAATGCAGGCAGATTCTTCTTCTAAATACTGCCTGAGATAAACAGCACACTCCGGTACCATTTAAAAATAACAAACTTTTGATTGAAGAAATAAACTAAGTATAAAACAACACTCTCCTCTTACGACCTCCATCTTTGTTGAGGGTTGCAAGAGAATGACTGGATATGGCAGTTAGGGGAGGAGCTATATAGCAGCTCTGCTGTGGGTGATCCTCTTGCAACTTCCTGTTGGGAAGGAGAATATCCCATAAGTAATGGATGATCCGTGGACTGGATACACTTAACAAGAGAAACTAAATTTAATGTAGAAAAACTTTTTTACTTGCATTTTTCTGCAGCTAAGGGAAGTGGCTGCTAGATCTTGTTGATTTAAAAACGGCTCCATTGCTCAGGTCTGGTTATACATTGATTTCAGCCTGCCTGTGTTTAATCACACAACAGACTGTATCATCATCAAACTAAGTTTAATGAAGAAAAAGGTTTTTTACTTGCCTTATTCTGCAAACAGTTCTCTGCATTGAGTCTGCAGCTAAGGGAAGTGGCTTCTAGATCTTGTTCCTTTGAAAGCTGATCCATTGATCACGTCTGGCTTGCTTTTCTTTGCATGTGTTTGCTGCAACACAAGCATGTGCTAATGCTTTCAATAGCAGTCAATGCTTTTCAATAGCAAAAAAAAGGGCGTTATTCTGAAACGGCGCAAATTGAACCGTCGTAAACCGAGGGCCACCTGTACATAGTTGCAAACACTGTTGCCATAGACTGCTAAAGACATGCACGCTCCTAAAGTCCTATTAGCCTAACTAGTTTTTTTAACAAAGGATACCAAGAGAACAAAGCATATTTGATAATAAAAGAAAATTGGAAAGTTGTTTAAAACTGTATGCTCTGTCTGATCCATAAACATTTAACTTTGGCTTTGGTGTCCCTTAAAAAAGGTTTTCTTTTTTGGTAAATATTGTTCTGGATTCCTTTCTGTAAATACTGAATTATGTTTGTGGTCTTTATTTTTAGAATATTTTTAGAATATTCAGTAAATATTGGGGATACATTTGCAATTTATGCTGTAAAACATAAAAACTACAAAACAATTTTTTTCCTAAAAGCATTTTTATTTAGAGATTAGATCAAACAAAACAACTATGTTATGTTACAAAACATATTATGGCATTAGAGCAGAATCATTGTTCAGTACATAATGTTTTATAATCTAGTATGATATTGTCTTCCGTTAAAAACATATAACTTATAACTGGCTGGTCAACCAAAGGGTGTGTCAATAGAGGAAAAAGAGGGGGAGAAAAAGGGGAAGAGAAACGAGAAGAGAGGTGGTGCAAGAGCCCTGAAGGAAAATAGTCCCTTGAGCGGTCATTTATATTGTATTTAGTTTCTGTCTGCACGATTGCCAGCAAAACTTGATGTCATAATACTTTAAATTACCAGTTTTAAAATATTGGTTTTCCATATGGTCGGCCCAGGAGGTTATGGTGGGGATTGTTTGTGTTTTCCATAAACTAGATATTAAGGTTCGGAAGGAGTTTAAGGTCAAATTGATGAAATGGAGGCTGAGTTTACAGGGAAATCTTGGTAACAAACTTAGTAGAGCTGTTTCAGATTCAAGTTTAAATGTGAAGTCTGGTCCTTATAGAGTTTTAATAAAATGTTCAATATGGGACCAAAAGGGTTTTGATTTGGGGCACCTCCACCAAATGTGGATCACTGAGCCTCTCCCTCCGCAGCCCCTCCAACACAGGTCAGAGGAGCCTGGGAAGATGTTTTTAATTCTGGTTGGGGTTAGAATCTTATAGTTAGTCTCCAAAAAAATTGTTGAAAAAGAGGATTTTCTTGAATTCCTCAGGATGGTATTCCATTCTGAACTGCTAAGTTCATTGCCTAGATCTGTGTGCCAACGTGTTACATAACTGGGGTTTGTCTGGTGTTGTGCATCTAGGAGAATGCGTCTAGCCCATGATAAGGTGTGTCGGATTGCGGTGTCCAGTAAGCACATTTGTTCAAAGGAGTTAGTGGTCTGGAGAACGAATCTTTGTGTGATGAAGTAGTCAATAAGTGCTTTAGTTGGTGACACTTAAGCCATTTTGTGAAGGACCCCTTGGAATTTCCTCAAGATCCTGTCTATCTTTGAGTTTTCCACCAGTCATCACAAAACAATCATTTTTATTACACATTCACCAGATCTAAATTACCTAAATTTTATATTTCTCACCTCCCGTTTTCTCCAGTGTATGTGGCCAGGAGGCCATTATCTTCCCACGTATGCACAGTTCCTGTCATTCCCTGCTCTTGAAACACCAGCTGTAACTGTTTAATAATGGCATTTCCGTCAGCTGAAGAGTAGAAAAAGAAATACAATTAGTTTTTTGACAGAACATATTAATTAGTACTGTGAAACTTAAATAAATCAGCAAGAATATATTGATATAATGGTCTAAATTAAAAATGGAGCACAAAAATGTTAGCTCTGTTGTGTTTTAACATCGCTTGAGCTCAATCCATAGGACTCCTATTTTTGAGCTCATAATACGAGAGAGAAAAAGAGAAAAAAAGAGAAAGAAAAAGAGGAGAAAGAGAAAGAAAAAGAGGAGAAAGAGAAAGAAAAAGAGGAGAAAGAGAAAGAAAAAGAGGAGAAAGAGAAAGAAAAAGAGGAGAAAGAGAAAGAAAAAGAGGAGAAAGAGAAAGAAAAAGAGGAGAAAGAGAAAGAAAAAGAGGAGAAAGAGAAAGAAAAAGAGGAGAAAGAGAAAGAAAAAGAGGAGAAAGAGAAAGAAAAAGAGGAGAAAGAGAAAGAAAAAGAGGAGAAAGAAAAAGAGGAGAAAGAGAAAGAAAAAGAGGAGAAAGAGAAAGAAAAAGAGGAGAAAGAGAAAGAAAAAGAGGAGAAAGAGAAATAAAAAGAGGAGAAAGAGAAAGAAAAAGAGGAGAAAGAGTAAGAAAGAGTAAGAAAGAGTAAGAAAGAGTAAGAAAGAGTAAGGAGAGAGGAGAGAGGAGAGAGGAGAGAGGAGAGAGGAGAGAGGAGAGAGGAGAGAGAGAGAGAGAGAGAGAGAGAGAGAGAGAGAGAGAGAGAAAGAGAGAGAATAACTCATTGTGTAGTTCATTAACAAATCGAGACAGGCCAGAAGGCTTGTTTTTCCAACAGAAAACCTCTGAATTACAGTGTTTACAATGCAGCAAAAGGATTCTGGGTAAGATATGCAAATTAGGTTCACAATGACACACCTTTTTACTTCAAGTCTGCTTTTCAGCAGATTCCCTTTACACCAAAGCATCGCTGTTCAGACAGCTTATAAGCTTAGCTAGGGTTAATGCAGTGATTCATAACCATCCCAGGACAGACTGTTTCGTAGTTTTTGCTACTCATCAGCTGGGAAAAGGTTTGAATCACTGCTTGGTGAAGTTGATTTCGGGGCAAAATACAACAACATTTAAAATTACGGGGAGGTAAAAGGTGAGTTTAAAATCCTCCATTACGCAGAAAATATAGAGGAAATAACTCATTGTGTAGCTCATTAACAAATCTAGACAGGCCAGAAGGCTTGTTTTTCCCACAGAAAACATCTGAATTACAGTGTTTACAATGCAGCAAAGGATTATGGGTAATATATACAAATTAGGTAAACGACACACCTTTTTACTTCAAGTCTGCTTTTCAGCAGATTCCCTTTACACCAAAGCATTGCTGTTCACACAGCTTATAAGCTAAGCTAGGGTTAATGCAGTGATTCATAACCATCCCAGGACACGTGGGAAAAACAAGCCTTCTGGGCTGTATAGATTTGAAAAACAGAATTTATGTTTACCTGATAAATTACTTTCTCCAACGGTGTGTCCGGTCCACGGCGTCATCCTTACTTGTGGGATATTCTCTTCCCCAACAGGAAATGGCAAAGAGCCCAGCAAAGCTGGTCACATGATCCCTCCTAGGCTCCGCCTACCCCAGTCATTCGACCGACGTTAAGGAGGAATATTTGCATAGGAGAAACCATATGGTACCGTGGTGACTGTAGTTAAAGAAAATAAATTATCAGACCTGATTAAAAAACCAGGGCGGGCCGTGGACCGGACACACCGTTGGAGAAAGTAATTTATCAGGTAAACATAAATTCTGTTTTCTCCAACATAGGTGTGTCCGGTCCACGGCGTCATCCTTACTTGTGGGAACCAATACCAAAGCTTTAGGACACGGATGAAGGGAGGGAGCAAATCAGGTCACCTAAATGGAAGGCACCACGGCTTGCAAAACCTTTCTCCCAAAAATAGCCTCAGAAGAAGCAAAAGTATCAAACTTGTAAAATTTGGTAAAAGTGTGCAGTGAAGACCAAGTCGCTGCCCTACATATCTGATCAACAGAAGCCTCGTTCTTGAAGGCCCATGTGGAAGCCACAGCCCTAGTGGAATGAGCTGTGATTCTTTCGGGAGGCTGCCGTCCGGCAGTCTCGTAAGCCAATCTGATGATGCTTTTAATCCAAAAAGAGAGAGAGGTAGAAGTTGCTTTTTGACCTCTCCTTTTACCGGAATAAACAACAAACAAGGAAGATGTTTGTCTAAAATCCTTTGTAGCATCTAAATAGAATTTTAGAGCGCGAACAACATCCAAATTGTGCAACAAACGTTCCTTCTTTGAAACTGGTTTCGGACACAGAGAAGGTACGATAATCTCCTGGTTAATGTTTTTGTTAGAAACAACTTTTGGAAGAAAACCAGGTTTGGTACGTAAAACCACCTTATCTGCATGGAACACCAGATAAGGAGGAGAACACTGCAGAGCAGATAATTCTGAAACTCTTCTGGCAGAAGAAATTGCAACTAAAAACAAAACTTTCCAAGATAATAATTTAATATCAACGGAATGCAAGGGTTCAAACGGAACCCCCTGAAGAACTGAAAGAACTAAATTGAGACTCCAAGGAGGAGTCAAAGGTTTGTAAACAGGCTTAATTCTAACCAGAGCCTGAACAAAAGCTTGAACATCTGGCACAGCAGCCAGTTTTTTGTGAAGTAACACCGACAAGGCAGAAATCTGTCCCTTCAGGGAACTTGCAGATAATCCTTTTTCCAATCCTTCTTGAAGGAAGGATAGGATCCTAGGAATCTTAACCTTGTCCCAAGGGAATCCTTTAGATTCACACCAACAGATATATTTTTTCCAAATTTTGTGGTAAATCTTTCTAGTTACAGGCTTTCTGGCCTGAATAAGAGTATCGATAACAGAATCTGAGAACCCTCGCTTCGATAAAATCAAGCGTTCAATCTCCAAGCAGTCAGCTGGAGTGAAACCAGATTCGGATGTTCGAACGGACCCTGAACAAGAAGGTCTCGTCTCAAAGGTAGCTTCCAAGGTGGAGCCGATGATATATTTACCAGATCTGCATACCAAGTCCTGCGTGGCCACGCAGGAGCTATCAAGATCACCGACGCCCTCTCCTGATTGATCCTGGCTACCAGCCTGGGGATGAGAGGAAAGGGCGGGAACACATAAGCTAGTTTGAAGGTCCAAGGTGCTACTAGTGCATCCACTAGAGCCGCCTTGGGATCCCTGGATCTGGACCCGTAGCAAGGAACTTTGAAGTTCTGACGAGAGGCCATCAGATCCATGTCTGGAATGCCCCACAGCTGAGTGACTTGGGCAAAGATTTCCGGATGGAGTTCCCACTCCCCCGGATGCAATGTCTGACGACTCAGAAAATCCGCTTCCCAATTTTCCACTCCTGGGATGTGGATAGCAGACAGGTGGCAGGAGTGAGACTCCGCCCATAGAATGATTTTGGTCACTTCTTCCATCGCTAGGGAACTCCTTGTTCCCCCCTGATGGTTGATGTACGCAACAGTTGTCATGTTGTCTGATTGAAACCGTATGAACTTGGCCCTCGCTAGCTGAGGCCAAGCCTTGAGAGCATTGAATATCGCTCTCAGTTCCAGAATATTTATCGGTAGAAGAGATTCTTCCCGAGACCAAAGACCCTGAGCTTTCAGGGATCCCCAGACCGCGCCCCAGCCCATCAGACTGGCGTCGGTCGTGACAATGACCCACTCTGGTCTGCGGAATGTCATCCCTTGTGACAGGTTGTCCAGGGACAGCCACCAACGGAGTGAGTCTCTGGTCCTCTGATTTACTTGTATCTTCGGAGACAAGTCTGTATAGTCCCCATTCCACTGACTGAGCATGCACAGTTGTAATGGTCTTAGATGAATGCGCGCAAAAGGAACTATGTCCATTGCTGCTACCATCAACCCGATCACTTCCATGCACTGAGCTATGGAAGGAAGAGGAACGGAATGAAGTATCCGACAAGAGTCTAGAAGTTTTGTTTTTCTGGCCTCTGTTAGAAAAATCCTCATTTCTGAGGAGTCTATAATTGTTCCCAAGAAGGGAACCCTTGTTGACGGGGATAGAGAACTCTTTTCCCCGTTCACTTTCCATCCGTGAGATCTGAGAAAGGCCAGGACGATGTCCGTGTGAGCCTTTGCTTGAGGAAGGGACGACGCCTGAATCAGAATGTCGTCCAAGTAAGGTACTACAGCAATGCCCCTTGGTCTTAGCACAGCTAGAAGGGACCCTAGTACCTTTGTGAAAATCCTTGGAGCAGTGGCTAATCCGAAAGGAAGCGCCACGAACTGGTAATGTTTGTCCAGGAATGCGAACCTTAGGAACCGATGATGTTCCTTGTGGATAGGAATATGTAGATACGCATCCTTTAAATCCACCGTGGTCATGAATTGACCTTCCTGGATGGAAGGAAGAATAGTTCGAATGGTTTCCATCTTGAACGATGGAACCTTGAGAAACTTGTTTAAGATCTTGAGATCTAAGATTGGTCTGAACGTTCCCTCTTTTTTGGGAACTATGAACAGATTGGAGTAGAACCCCATCCCTTGTTCTCTTAATGGAACAGGATGAATCACTCCCATATTTAACAGGTCTTCTACACAATGTAAGAATGCCTGTCTTTTTATGTGGTCTGAAGACAACTGAGACCTGTGGAACCTCCCCCTTGGGGGAAGTCCCTTGAATTCCAGAAGATAACCTTGGGAGACTATTTCTAGCGCCCAAGGATCCAGAACATCTCTTGCCCAAGCCTGAGCGAAGAGAGAGAGTCTGCCCCCCACCAGATCCGGTCCCGGATCGGGGGCCAACATTTCATGCAGTCTTGGTAGCAGTGGCAGGTTTCTTGGCCTGCTTTCCTTTGTTCCAGCCTTGCATTGGTCTCCAAGCTGGCTTGGCTTGAGAAGTATTACCCTCTTGCTTAGAGGACGTAGCACCTTGGGCTGGTCCGTTTCTACGAAAGGGACGAAAATTAGGTTTATTTTTTGCCTTGAAAGGCCGATCCTGAGGAAGGGCGTGGCCCTTACCCCCAGTGATATCAGAGATAATCTCTTTCAAGTCAGGGCCAAACAGCGTTTTCCCCTTGAAAGGAATGTTAAGTAGCTTGTTCTTGGAAGACGCATCAGCCGACCAAGATTTCAACCAAAGCGCTCTGCGCGCCACAATAGCAAACCCAGAATTCTTAGCCGCTAACCTAGCCAATTGCAAAGTGGCGTCGAGGGTGAAAGAATTAGCCAATTTGAGAGCATTGATTCTGTCCATAATCTCCTCATAAGGAGGAGAATCACTATCGACCGCCTTTATCAGCTCATCGAACCAGAAACATGCGGCTGTAGCGACAGGGACAATGCATGAAATTGGTTGTAGAAGGTAACCCTGCTGCACAAACATCTTTTTAAGCAAACCTTCTAATTTTTTATCCATAGGATCTTTGAAAGCACAACTATCCTCTATGGGTATAGTGGTGCGTTTGTTTAAAGTGGAAACCGCTCCCTCGACCTTGGGGACTGTCTGCCATAAGTCCTTTCTGGGGTCGACCATAGGAAACAATTTTTTAAATATGGGGGGAGGGACGAAAGGAATACCTGGCCTCTCCCATTCTTTATTAACAATGTCCGCCACCCGCTTGGGTATAGGAAAAGCTTCTGGGAGCCCCGGCACCTCTAGGAACTTGTCCATTTTACATAGTTTCTCTGGGATGACCAACTTGTCACAATCATCCAGAGTGGATAATACCTCCTTAAGCAGAATGCGGAGATGTTCCAACTTAAATTTAAATGCAATCACATCAGGTTCAGCCTGTTGAGAAATGTTCCCTGAATCAGTAATTTCTCCCTCAGACAAAACCTCCCTGGCCCCATCAGACTGGGTTAGGGGCCCTTCAGAGATATTAATATCAGCGTCGTCATGCTCTTCAGTATCTAAAACAGAGCAGCCGCGCTTACGCTGACAAGTGTTTATTTTGGCTAAAATGTTTTTGACAGAATTATCCATTACAGCCGTTAATTGTTGCATAGTAAGGAGTATTGGCGCGCTAGATGTACTAGGGGCCTCCTGAGTGGGCAAGACTCGTGTAGACGAAGGAGGGAATGATGCAGTACCATGCTTACTCCCCTCACTTGAGGAATCATCTTGGGCATCATTGTCATTATCACATAAATCACATTTATTTAAATGAATAGGAATTCTGGCTTCCCCACATTCAGAACACAGTCTATCTGGTAGTTCAGACATGTTAAACAGGCATAAACTTGATAACAAAGTACAAAAACGTTTTAAAATAAAACCGTTACTGTCACTTTAAATTTTAAACTGAACACACTTTATTACTGCAATTGCGAAAAACCATGAAGGAATTGTTCAAAATTTATCAAATTTTCACCACAGTGTCTTAAAGCCTTAAAAGTATTGCACACCAAATTTGGAAGCTTTAACCCTTAAAATAACGGAACCGGAGCCGTTTTAAACTTTAACCCCTTTACAGTCCCTGGTATCTGCTTTGCTGAGACCCAACCAAGCCCAAAGGGGAATACGATACCAAATGACGCCTTCAGAAAGTCTTTTCTAAGTATCAGAGCTCCTCTCACATGCGACTGCATGCCATGCCTCTAAAAAACAAGTGCGCCACACCGGCGCGAAAATGAGGCTCTGCTTATGCTTTGGGAAAGCCCCTAAGGAATAAGGTGTCTAATACAGTGCCTGCCGATATTATTATATCAAAATACCCAGATAAAATGATTCCTCAAGGCTAAATATGTGTTAATAATGAATCGATTTAGCCCAGAAAAAGTCTACAGTCTTAATAAGCCCTTGTGAAGCCCTTATTTACGATCGTAATAAACATGGCTTACCGGATCCCATAGGGAAAATGACAGCTTCCAGCATTACATCGTCTTGTTAGAATGTGTCATACCTCAAGCAGCAAGAGACTGCACACTGTTCCCCCAACTGAAGTTAATTGCTCTCAACAGTCCTGTGTGGAACAGCCATGGATTTTAGTTACGGTTGCTAAAATCATTTTCCTCATACAAACAGAAATCTTCATCTCTTTTCTGTTTCTGAGTAAATAGTACATACCAGCACTATTTCAAAATAACAAACTCTTGATTGAATAATAAAAACTACAGTTAAACACTAAAAAACTCTAAGCCATCTCCGTGGAGATGTTGCCTGTACAACGGCAAAGAGAATGACTGGGGTAGGCGGAGCCTAGGAGGGATCATGTGACCAGCTTTGCTGGGCTCTTTGCCATTTCCTGTTGGGGAAGAGAATATCCCACAAGTAAGGATGACGCCGTGGACCGGACACACCTATGTTGGAGAAATGAACTACACAATGAGTTATTTTCTCTATATTTTGTGCGTAGTGGAGGATTTTAAACTCACCTTTTACCTACCCCTAATATTAAATGTAGCTCATTAACAAATCTAGACAGGCCAGAAGGCTTGTTTTTCCCACAGAAAACATCTGAATTACAGTGTTTCCAATGCAGCAAAGGATTATGGGTAAGATATACAAATTAGGTTCACGACACACCTTTTTACTTCAAGTCTGCTTTTCAGCAGATTCCCTTTACACCAAAGCATTGCTGTTCACACAGCTTATAAGCTTAGCTAGGGTTAATGCAGTGATTCATAACCATCCCAGGACACGTGGGAAAAACAAGCCTTTCTCTATATTTTGTGTGTAGTGGAGGATTTTAAACTCACCTTTTACCTACCCCTAATATTAAATGTATGTATGTATATATATATATATATATATATATATATATATATATATATATAAATACATACACACACACATACACACACACACACATATATACATATATACAGTAATGTGCAAAAGGCTTAGGCTACCATTAGATGTGTTGTTTTAGCAATGGTATAATGACCATATATAATTATGTTTTAGTCTCTTTATTAGAATGCAACCAGAAAATACATATGCATATGTGTATGCAGTATTAAAAAACAGGGGGAGGGGGAATCTGAAAAAGCAACTTGTCTTACTATTTCATGTTAAAATGACTGCAGTGAAAAAGGTCTATTACATCAGCTTTGTGCAAGACATGCTTAAGTATTACATACACATGTGGTATGAGTAATATTCATTATAAGCTTGCTAATAAGACCAACATTCAATCACATCATTCCATTCAAAATGCCAAAGATCACAGAATGACAGGCATACAATCATACTTTTGCATCAGCAAGGCCACTCAAAAGAGAAATCAGCAAACAATTTGGATACTCAAGATGTGGTATTCAAGCTGTTATAATGAAATTTGAAGAATCAGGAGAGGTGAAGGACAAAAAAAGGACTGGAAGGCCAAGAACATTTTCAAAATCTAATGAGAAGTTTCTCAGAGTTTCTTCTTTGAGAGACCAGAAGAAGTCCGGCAAGGACCTGGCTCAGCATCTGGCAGCTTGATCAAGATGCCAAGTTGACCCTTCTACTGTCACACTGCTCCCTGCTCTGCTGTGGCCATTGCCACGGACACAGGCACTCCTTCTGATGCTAGGGATACGGCAGTGTAACTGCAGCACGGTGATGACATCATCACAGCCCACCCTGTCTTCCCTATGTAAAGGCCTCAGTCTCTATAACCTGTGCCCAAGCATAGGTGTTTCTTCTTGTGCTCTTGGGTGCTGTATTTCTTATGCAGAAGATTACTTCAGGACAGTCTCTTCAAAAGAGATCAAGATGTGCTTAGTGCCATGGTAGAGCATATTAAATGCTGACTTTTGCCTGAAGAAGCCAAATATTGTGCAAATGCCTGGTGGGCTGGTTGCAGTAGCCCTGCCCACCTATTGCCCACGCAACACACACCGAACTATAGGTTCCAGCATGTAGCCCAGCTATTAAAAAACAAGGCTGTGGTGCTGGGTGTATAAGATGCTCTGGGTAACTGGCAGGAGTTACAGGGCTCAACATGGGTGCAGCTTTCCGTTAGCAGGAGACCTTAAAGGGGCAGGGAGGGGAAGACCAGAGCTCACATACTAAAAGTACTTAATATAAAAAGAGCCAGTTTGGCACGCTTGAATACCATCTCTTGCTACTCATGTTAATATTTGACAGGCTCTTGAAATGTGCACCCTATGTTTGTAGTGTATGCATAACTAATGGGATAAAATGTACTGACGTAACTGTAGCTTCACTAGCATCTCTGGATTCATCAGATTATTTGCTATACTATTAAGTAAATGCACTAAACCTCACTCATTTGTTTGCTGTATTGTGAAGCAGCTGCAGAGACAACCATACTAGCTGATGAAGATGTTGGAGAGACATTTTAGATATGTAGCAGATTGTGTGTAAGTATGTTGTGCCCTTCCTCTGTGTGGATGAAGTATCCGTTCTGATAGGAGCTTGTCCTGCTTTGCAGCTCCTCCCCTGCGTGAGTGACCTATCCGGAGTTGCATTCTGAAGGTAACAGGTATTGTGAACTGACACTGCCTGGAATATATGAGGTGACACTGATCCTGCTATGATTGCTTCCTCCCCTCTGTTGTCACCATGATAAAACCTATAATTGTCACCGCTTTTCCTGTTTCCTTTATCTCCTCCTTTGACCTTTTTTTTGAGGCCTTAGGGTTTTAGTGCCTCTCCATTAAAGGGACACTGAACCCAATTTTTTTTTCGTGATTCAGATAGAGCATGCAATTTTAAGCAACTTTCTGATTAACTCCTATTATCAAATTTTCTTCATTCTCTTTGTATGTTTATTTGAAAAGCAAGAATGTGAGTTTAGATGCTGGCCCATTTTTAGTGAAGAACCTGGGTTGTTCTTGCTGATTGGACAGCACCAATAAACAAGTGCTGTCCATGGTCTGAACCAAAAATGTGCTGGCTCCTTAGCTTAGATGCCTTCTGTTTCAAATAAAGATAGCAACAGAACGAAGAAAACTTGATAATAGAAGTAAATTAGAAAGTTTCTTAAAATTGCATGCTCTAGCTGAATTATGAAAGAAAAAATTTGGGTTCAGTGTCCCTTTAATCATGCTCAGCTCAGCTAAACTTTTACAGGTAGAGTCTTAGTTTGAAAAGTCTTCTTTCTTCTTTATAAAACAAAAAATCCTCTGTAAGAAAGTTTCTTACATAATTCCAATGTTTTAATTTAAATCATAATTAACAAATGAGATGCAGGTTAACATCTCTACACCAAAAGGTGCATGTATTTATTTATAAAAAATGCTTAAAACGGTTTTATTAATGTAGTTAATGAGTGATAATATATTATTTAATATATCATTTTGAACACATTAGTTTTTATTTCATTAGCCAGTAAAAAAATATATATATATATATATATATATAAATAATAAAATAATAATAATAATATATAAATATATATACATACACAGGGTTCAACATTTCAAGTCCTAAGTTATTAGCCAGGACAAAATGTTACTCACCACTTCTGATCCCACCCACACCACACACACAATACTTCACCCCCTCTTTGCATATGTTTAGACATTCTGAAACATTGTGTAATATTGCCTTAATGTTTATACCATAATAAATTAAATAATGCTACATACAGTAATACATTAACAAAAATAAGTTCATAGCAGCAAGAAACCATCAACTAGAGGTTCTGGGGAAGACAACGGCTGAAAAGAAATAGAAGGTTGTTGAACACAGAGAGTGCAGAGAGTACTGACAGTCATGGAAGGTTATAGCAGACCTAGAGATCTTTTTATTTATTTTTATTACTTATCTCTCCCTTTTCGCTCTTAAAGGGACATGAAACCCAAAAAACTTCTTTCATGATTTAGATAGAGAATACAATTTTAAACAACTTTCCAATTTACTTCTTTTATTTAATTTGCTTCTTTCTCTTGTTATCCTCTGCAGAAAGGTTTATCTAGGCAAGATCAGGAGCAGCAGAGAACCTAGGATCTAGCTGCTGACTGGTGGCTCAGTATATATACTGATTGTCATTGGCTCACCACGTGTTCAGTTAGAAACCAATAGTGCATTGCTGCTCCTCCAACAAAGCATACCAAGAGAATGAAACAAATTAGATAATAGAAGTAAATTAGAAAGTAGTTTAAAATTGTTTTCTCTATCTGAATCACAAAAGAAAATTTTTGGGTTTCATGTCCCTTTAAACTTTCTTTCTCGACTCCCTCCTCTCTTCAATCTCTTTTAACCCTCTCCCTTCTCTCTCGGGCCATATCTTTCTTTACACTCCAGCTCCTAAGTTTAAATTCCTGCTTTTTAAATAAAGGTACCAAGAGAATGAAGAAAAATTGATAGTAAGAGTAAATGAGAAAGGTGCTTAAAATTACATGAATCATGAAAGAAAAAAATTGAGTTTTTGATCCCTTTAACTCTTCTTCTCCACTTTCACTTTTCCTCTCCATTCTCTCTCTCTCTCTGCCCCGTTTACCCTCTCGGGAGCAACAGTCTAAGCACTAATGGGTTCCCTACAGCCCTAGAGGAATAACATATCCTTGCATTTTCATCAATATATAATATCCCGTGAGATAATAGTTTTAGCTCACAGCACAAAATGTGTTTTTGTCAGTGTTGCAACAGTAATGTACATTCTGCAAGTAAACAGTGCCAACTTTGAGATATATATATATATATATATATATATATATATATATATATATATATATATATACACACACACACACACACACACACATTATATATATACACACACACACACACATTATATATATACACACACACATTATATATATACACACACACACACATTATATATATATATATACACACACACACACACATTATATATATACACACACACACATTATATATATACACACACACACACATTATATATATACACACACACACACACACACATTATATATATATACACATACACACATACAGTACATACACACACACACATATATATATATATTAGACATGCATATGTATGTATGTCTGTCTATGTTAAAGCCATTTTTTTCTAACACCTGAGATCTCATATCTTTGAGCCCTTATAACTTTTTTTGTGCAATATTTTTTTAATAATATTTATTAGATGGTGTTATTATGAGTGCAACTGTACTTTGCTATGTATTTTTGATGTGTTTTATGACACTTTTGTGTTTCGCAAAACAGGTAACCACAGCTCTGAGGACGCAGTAATCATTCTAGTGTAAATCGCGATTACTTTCAACTTGTAATACCAGTGGTAAACCTGACTCGCGCAAACACCCGCGATAAAGCCCTTTTTGCTTGCGCGTAACTGTTAACAAGCCACTCGTTATCTGACCCTTTGTGTTTATATGTGTGCACAAAGGAGATGTTCAGCTGCAATTTGCAATGAATTTTAACCCCTTCCCGCCGTTATGATGTTCCATGCCGTTCTACAGGCAGGAAGAGGTTAATGTGTACTACAAAATATATGTTTATGATTGTGACTGTTCATACACATTCATTAATGAAATTAGGCATTCTGCGAGCTAATAGTGATGATAGAAGGGTGGAATTGTTCAGATAAAAAAAATCACATTTCTTTTAAGTTCCTTACATATAAAGGTAAAAGGTTCTTATTCTTGTACAGATTCCTATCACATATCCCCCTTTGGAATTGAAACGTTGTGAGTAATGTATCTGAGAACCACTGATCTATAAATATCCAGTGAGCCTCAGCTCATTTGCAGATACTGCCACTATGGAATATTTGTAGAGAATTTAAATAAAGCGATACCAAACACCTGATGCTTTTGTGCAAAAATTGTGCTTTGTCCCAAGCTCCTATTACCCTTGAAATAAATCACTATTTTCACACATAAATGTCTGCAAAAGCCTGCAAGTAAAACGTGTATGTTAATAGAAGCGCTTGGGGCCTCTGGAAATAAAATATTCTTAAATATCAGTAGATTGCCATAATTGCTTGTAGCCCTGACGCTTCTGAATAACTACAATATTATTTCACACACATAAATAATATAACTGAAGCCACAACAAATCTGCTACATTTTCCAAATAAACAAGTCACTTGAAAATGGTAGACGTGAGATAAAAATGTGAACACAAAGCTAAAAACAAAAGCCAGAATTGTTCACTGTGAAATGTTGGCCCTTTTCCACCGGCAACAATAGATAAAACAAGTAAAAATATTTCCCTAAATTACTCCCTGCAAAGGCTAAAAGTTTCATAGCTGGATTGCATCTTGCATATAAATTATTAATCAGTAACAAAATATGCTCTGCTATTGAGTACTGTGTTAGAGGGTTAGGAAGATTAGCTTACTTTGAGAAAGGGCTCAAACAAACATTAATTCTCAGCAAAAGTGCTAACGACAGATATTTACAGAGCCTCATTTCTCTAGAGAGAAACAATATACTGCCAACAACATCAGGGAGCTCTGCGTTCCTCTCATTGTTTAGCATCAGTAGTCAGTAGAATTTTGTACCTTCAGAACTGGCAGTCTTTCTAGAGACCAAGCTATCTTTTTGGAACTTATCTTCTGCTAATGCTTGTTAGTAATCATGAAATGAAAACTTTCAATCATTCATCGGAGGCATGAAAATATCATCATGAGTATATAACATAACATGATATTTTAAATATTTGTTCAGTTAGATTAGAGGGACATTAGGCAAATATTAGTAGTAGTAGTAATAATAATACTAATAATAATAATAATAATAACTCCTAAAATATGTAATTATGCCTAGTAAAACATAAACTTTGTAACGTACCTTCATTATTTATTTTGCCCAATTGTCCTGTACTGTGAGAAATGTCAGAAAAAAGGTACGGTTGGGGTCAGTTTGTGAACAATTAGGGCCATAATTACACCTTAAAATGATTGTAAACTTTCTTAATATAATGCACAGTATATACAATTAGTCTTCAAAACAGGGGCACTTTCATTGATTACATTTTTTTAAGACGCATTATCTGTAAAATATGTACCATTTTGTGATGGTTCCTCTGCCCGCATCTCATACTTCATTTAGCGGAGCGATGATGAATCCGGATTCATCCAGATTCATCCAATCCTTGCGTGTCCCATGAGCTGGATGCCATATGGGGCACGCAAGGATTGGATGAAGCCGGATTCATCATCGCTCAGCTAAATTAAGTAGTATAAATTGTATATACTGTGCATTACATTAACCCCTTAAGGACAAGGCCATTTTTCAATTTCTTACCCTTAAGGACCAGGGCTATTTTTACATTTCTGCTGTGTTTGTGTTTAGCTGTAATTTTCCTATTACTCATTTACTGTACCCACACATATTACAAACATTTTTTCTCGCCATTAAATGGACTTTCTAAAGATACCATTATTTTAATCATATCTTATAATTTCCTATATTTTTTTTAATAAAATATGATGACAAAATTGAATCCCTGAATATCCCTTGACATGTATATATTTTTTTTTTAGTAGACAACCCAAAGTATTGATCTAGGCCCATTTTGGTATATTTCATGCCACCATTTCACCGCCAAATGCGATCAAATAAAAAAAAAACATTCACTTTTTTACTAACTTTTTCAATAACTTTAGATTTGTCATTGAAATGATTTACAAACAGCTTGTGCAATTATGGCACATATGGTTGTAAATGCTTCTCTGGGATCCCCTTTGTTCAGAAATAGCAGACATTTATGGCTTTGACATTACTTTTGGTAATTAGAAGGCCGCTAAATGCCGCTGCACACCACACTTGTATTATGCCCAGCAGTGAAGACGTTACTTAGGTAGCTTGTAGGGTTAATTTTAGCTTTAGTGTAGTGTAGTAGACAGCCAAAAGTTTTGATCAAGGCCCATTTTAGTATATTTCATGCCACCATTTCACCGCCAAATGCAATCAAATATAAAAAATTGTTCACTTTTTCTACTAACTTTAGGTTTCTCACTGAAATGATTTACAAACAGATTTTAGCTTTAGTGTAGAGATCAGCCTCCCACCTGACACATCCAACCCCCTGATCCCTCCCAAACAGCTCTCTTCCCTCCCCGACCCCACAAATGGCCCCGCCATCTTAATTACTGGCAGAAAGTCTGCCAGTATAAAAAAAAAAAGGTTGCGTTTGTTTAAAAAAAAAAAAAAAAAAATAGATATTTTGCAGTGTAGGATCCCCCCTTACCACCCAACCTCCCTGAGCCCCCCGAAGCAGCTCTCTAACCCTCCCCCCTCTCACTATTTGGTGCCATTTTGGGTACTGGCAGCTATCTACCAGTACCCACTTTTCAAAATAATGTGCCCTTTCTTATATAAATATTTATTTTTCTGTAGTTTAGCTGCCCCCCTCAATAACCCCCTCTCCCAGATCCCTTCTTTAAAACATAATTTCCCCCCTCCCTCTCCCACCCCCTGCTCCTACCAAGACTTCAATCAATGCATTGCACATATTAGTGCAGATCACGGGGGGGGGGGGGGCGCCCACCCACACATGCCCCTGCCCCCGTGCGAGCTCCCGCACGCACCGGGGACTGATCCGACACTGCTGGCCGGAAGTGATCCAGCGATGGGCCGCCCACCTGCCTCCCTGCAGCTGCTCCCACCCGCCAACGATCGGCACCATCGCTGGTCGATGCAGAGAGGGCCACAGAGTGGCGCTCTCTGCATCAGTTTTTGAAAAAAGGTATTGCAGTAATGCCTCAATATCGAGGCATCACTGCAATACCTTGAAAGCAGGGTACGTCGTTGGTCTTTATTGACCAGTATGTGTATGACGTGTCGTTAAGGGGTTAAGAAAGTTTACAATTACTTTAAGGAACAAATATGTACCATTTAGGGGTAAATAAGGTACAAATATGTTTAGGGCTGAAACAACTAATCAATCAAATCGATAAAAACGATTTTCATTATCGATTAGTTCATTATCGATTAATGCTGAGAATGACTATGTAACGCAGCAAGCACCCGACCCCTAAACCAATGTGCCAACAAACTTGTATACAAATACAATACAGTTTCCTGTAACATCACGTAAACTACGCGTCAACCAATAGGATGAGTGTAGATTAATGCATCTAGTTCTGTAAACAGTGTGAGAGGGGAGGAGTAAGATGGCGCTGCAGTGCTGAATAGTTCTGTTTACAGAACTAGATGCATTAATCTACACTCATCTTATTGGTTGATGCGTAGTTTACGTGATGTTACAGGAAGCTGTATTGTATTTGTATACAAGTTTGCTGGCACATTGGTTTAGGGGTTGAGTGCTTGCTGCGTTACATAGTCATTCTCATCACGTGTTAGAGTAATGTACATAAGCAGCTTTTATCTCTTCCTTGGCCACCAGCATTCGGTAGTTGGTTAGTTTGTAGTCACAGCGTGCTTGCAATCCATGTGTTCCCGTTTGCTCTTTTGTTGGCGGTGCATTGAATCACTAGGTAGGAAATAATTTTGCAATTTCGTCATCTTACGGATAGCGAGCCTGAGCGGGGGGTTGCTGTAGAGTAGATGTAGCTGTGCAGGACTGGGTACTAGGCACTGTTAGGCAGTACAAAGTAACACCAGACCAGTCAAAAAGTTTACTTTAATTATCTGGTTGGTCCTCCTAATACCCAGTCCTGCACAGCTACATCAGGAAAAACATCACCACTGCACTGCAAACATTTACCTCAAAAATACAACTTTAAAAACATTTATAAACTTTCAGTTTGTTAGCAAACTCCACTGTTCTATTATTTAAAATTAATCTTATACCACTTGATTAAAATGAACTATGGCACTGATCGAAGAACTATAGTAACACAAGTAAAAACATTAAAGTAAAACAAGAGACAAGGTCCCTTAAGTCCCTGCTTGTATAATAAAGATTCTGTATTTTCTGTTTTTTTAGGGAGCAAAAATAAAATAAGCAAGCACTGGGGAGTGTGGTGGAGGGTTGTTTTTTTAATTAAAATGAATTCTGTTGCCTTATGGGAGCCTTTTTACATACACTAAATTAATCTGTATTAAAGGATCTGGGGCTTGATATTAGACTACAGTTGTGCCCCTAAGTCTTTGACGACCTTTGATAAAGCCTTAGTGTGAAACATGTCAGGGGGAGCAGAGACGTAGTGCAGTCTCTCTCCATGTTCTGTTTTAACTACTAGTTAAAGAATATCCCAGAGCACCTTGTTAGTATTATTCTTGCTGTAAGACAAATGGTGTCGCCGTACTTATTTATTCTGGTTGTAGTAATTTATAGCCAATCGTACTCATGCATAGCCACTGAATCTCCTTAACGCAATAGTATTTTGGCAGACAATTGGTGTCACCGTACACTAGTATTACTACTATTTGTACACCTGGTAATAATAGAAAGTTTTGTTCCTTGCAAAACACAGATACTCACAACTGTTATGTTGAAGGCCCTTATTATACGGGCTGTATTAACGCTCAGTAGCTAATCTAAGTATGTAGTGTTGCTACATAATAACATCTCTTAAGTACTTGGAGGCCAATACTATAGAGACTATGTTAACCCTTACCAGTTACCTCTAAGCTTGGAGTCCTGCAATATGATTACTTTATTAAGTAATATACTAGCTCTATATTACTCTACTACTGTTAGTGGCAATCCATCTTAATAATGATAAACTCGCTAACACAGGCCTATCATTATACAAAGTAACGATATATTTTAGATCGATATATTTTAGATCGATATATATACATACACGCCATGTTATTTTTTATATAGGCTATACACTACATACATATCTACTGTACTTCTGGTTAGGGTTATCAATATTTGACCTATACAACTGTCATTCTTTTTGGAAGTCAGGGTGTCTCTAATAAACCTAGTCCAGTAATTTACCTCATTTTACCAGCTACTGCCAATCTGCTTATTACATGGGTTTGAATACAGAGCTATATATAATAGCTTTTATACGTTGATAGACTTAGTAGTAGCTCTTGCACTACTTTGTGCTAGCATCCTATTGGAACAATCTATCCAGGGAAGACAATTTCAAATAGCGTTTAAAATTCCAATATCTGATACAGTGGGGCCCAGCTATTTTTCTACATTTCTATAATTAGATGGCCTAATACTACACCAGATAATTCAGCAATTCTATGATTGTGGTGCATAGGATAGTTCGAAAATGTGTTTTTATGTTCAATTCCACATTTTATTTCTTATGTGACCAATAAAAGTTAAGTTTTAACCCCTCGATCCGGATGGAATTCTAAACATCCTTTTCTCCACTGTCTCCATTGTATTTAATCTATTTAAGTGTTGTTGAGTGCTATGTATGTACACTCTTTACCATTGGCTCACTGGTCCTTCTTTATCTAGCTCTCTTTCCGTGTACAGCACCAGCCTAACATTATAGTTTAATATAGTCCTACATGAGTTTGGTTTGGACATAATATTGATATACTCTTAAGGCAACAACACGCACAGTGCCATCGTTTTTCTCTGTTCTTTTCCATAGTGCCTCTAAGTCTGCATATGCACTTCAGTCTCTCTTTGGGGACAGCAGAATAATACAAAAGTTAAACTACAGGAAGAGTGGACAAAATAAATTAGGTAGAAAAAATCCTATTTTTTCATGTATTGTTATTTAAAGCTAGACAGATACTTATAAACTTATGTTTCTGAGTAAGAGCACAGTAAGTGAATGTATATTTAATAAATTTGATGGAACAGCATTTAGGCATTTTTAATATGCTGTGTTGAGTACAAATTTGCCTTTATAAAAGTACAAAACGCTTGTCACTGGGGCTGTACACTTAAAAGGCAAAATTTGCACCA
The DNA here is from genome assembly GCF_027579735.1 of Bombina bombina. Lineage (NCBI taxonomy): Eukaryota > Metazoa > Chordata > Amphibia > Anura > Bombinatoridae > Bombina > Bombina bombina. The sequence goes on from NC_069501.1 coordinate 298,516,961, forward strand.
TTTTTAAAGGTAGATTATGTTACCATAACACTGAAGTCCAATTTAGTCACCAAGGGTACATATTTGCTTTTGAAAGGTACAATCTGCAAGGGTACCAATTTGTTGTTGTTAATAAACCTATTAACCCCTAAACCGCCGCCCTCCCGCATCACAAACACTATTTAAATATTATTAACCCCTAATGTCTTCAGGATGGACCTGCTCCGTGCCAGATGGATAAAGATAGAAGATGCCGTCTGGATGAAGACTTCGCCGTCTGGATGAAGACTTCTTGCCAGCTGGATGGATCCTTCAAGCGGGACTTCAATAACTGTAAGTGGATCGCCAGGGGTTAGTGTTAGGTTTATTTAAGGGTTTTTTGGGTAGGTTTTATTTTTAGTTTAGGGTCTGGGCATGTAAAAGAGCTACAGGTAAAAGAGCTGATTTCTTTGGGGCAATGCCCCACAAAAGGCCCTTTTAAGGGCCATTGATAGTTTATTGTAAGCTAGGGGTTTTTTATTTTGAGGGGGGCTTTTTTATTTTGATAGGGCTATTAGATTAGGTGTAATTCTTTTTTATTTTTGATCATTTCGTTCTTATTTTTTGCAATTTAGTGTTTGTTTTTTATGTAATTTAGTTATTTTTATTTTTAGTAATTTTAGTGTATATTAGTGTTTTAGTGTTTAGTGCAAGGCAGGGTTTTATTTCACAGGTAAGTTTGTATTTATTTTAACTAGGTAGTTATTAAATAGTTAATAACTATTTACTAACTAGTCTACCTAGTTAAGATAAATACAAACTTACCTGTGAAATAAAAATAAAACCTAAGCTAGATACAATATAACTATTAGTTATATTGTAGCTAGCTTAGGTTTTATTTCACAGGTAAGTAAGCATCCTATTATATAAAAGGCCAAGTGTGTTTGTCCGAAGCTGTCATGTGCAGTAGAGACAGCACGAGGACAAACACACCTGGCTTTTCCTGACATTCTGTACTGTTTGCGGCTAAAGTGTGTGTGGCGTGGGCGGGACCGTGGGCAGGTATGGTTGTGGCGGGTATGGTTGTGGTGTGGCTGGGGGCAGTCGGTGTGAGAGAGAGGGGAGAGAAATAGAAAGAGAGGGGGAGAGACAAAAAGACATAGGAAAGAGCTAAAGAGAGGGGGAAGAGCAGAAGAGAGGGGGAGAGAGAGCAAAATAGAGGGGAAAGAGCAAAAGAGAGGGGAAAGAGCAAAATAGAGGGAAGAGAGAGCAATAGAGAGGGGGAGTAAGGGGGGGTGAGAGCAAAAGAGGGGGGAGAGAGAGCAACATAGAGGGATGGAGAGAGAGAGCAAAAGAGAGGGGAGAGAGACATGGAGCAAAAGAGAGTGGGGAGAGAGAGCAAAAGAGAGAGGAGAGAGAGAGAGCAAAAGAGAGAGGGGAGAGAGAGAGAGCAAAAAAGAGGGGGGAGAGAGAGAGCAAAAGAGAGGAGGGAGAGAGAAAGCAAAAGAGAGGAGGGAGAGAGAAAGCAAAAGAGAGGAGGGAGAGAGAAAGCAAAAGAGAGGGGGAGAGAGAGAGAGATCAAAAGAGAGGGGGGAGAGAGAGCGATCAAAAGAGAGGGGGGAGAGAGAGAGCAAAAGAGAGGGAGAGAGCAAAAGAGAGGGAGAGAGCAAAAGAGAGGGAGAGAGCAAAAGAGAGGGGTGGAGAGAGAGAGAGAGCAAAAAAAAGGAGAGAGCCAGAGCAAAAGAGAGGGGGAGAGAGCGCAAAAGAGAGGGGGAGAGAGCGCAAAAGAGAGGGGGAGAGAGAGAGCGCAAAAGAGAGGGGGAGAGAGAGAGCGCAAAAGAGAGAGGGGGAGAGAGAGAGCGCAAAAGAAAGAGGGGGAGAGAGAGAGCGCAAAAGAGAGGGGGAGAGAGCGCAAAAGAGAGGGGGAGAGAGCGCAAAAGAGAGGGGGAGAGAGCGCAAAAGAGAGGGGGAGAGAGCGCAAAAGAGAGGGGGAGAGAGAGGGCAAAAGAGAGAGGGGGAGAGAGAGAGCGCAAAAGAGAGGGGGAGAGAGAGAGCGCAAAAGAGAGGGGGGAGAGAGAGCGCAAAAGAGAGGGGGGAGAGAGAGCGCAAAAGAGGGGGGAAGAGAGAGAGCGCGCAAAAAAGAGAGGGAAGAGAGAGCGCGCAAAAGAGAGGGGAGAGAGCGCAAAAGAGAGGGGGGAGAGAGAGCGCGCAAAAATGAGGGGGAAGAGAGAGGGCAAAAGAGAGAGGGGGAGAGAGAGAGGGCAAAAGAGAGAGGGCAAAAGAGAGGGGGGAGAGAGAGCGCAAAAGAGAGGGGGAGTGAGAGAGCACAAAACAGAGGGGGAGTGAGAGAGCACAAAAGAGAGGGGGAAAGAGAGAGCGCAAAAGAGAGGGGGGAGAGAGAGTGCGTGCAAAAGAGAGGGGGAGATAGAGAGAGCGCAAAAGAGAGGGGGAGAGAGAGAGCGCAAAAGAGAGGGGGAGAGAGAGAGCGCAAAAGAGAGGGGGAGAGAGAGAGCGCAAAAGAGAGGAGGGGAGAGAGTGCAAAAGAGAGGGGGGAGAGAGAGAGAGAGTGCAAAAGAGAGGGGGGAGAGAGAGCGCAAAAGAGAGGTGGAGCGAGAGAGAGCGAGAGAGAGCGCAAAAGAGAGGGAGAGAGAGCGCAAAAGAGAGGGGGAGAGAGAGGGGGAGAGAGCACAAAAGAGAGAGGGGGAGAGAGAGCAAGGGGTGGAACCGCTATAGTGCAAAAAATGGCCTGTGTGAACGGGCTTTAGGACTAGTTTAGTTAATAATTGTAACTTTAGTTTAGCTCTATTTTAATTATGTTAAAGCTAGGGGGGGTTAGGTTTAGGGGTTAATGGATTTATTTAGTGGTAGTCATGTGGGAGGCCAGAGGTTTAGGGGTTAATAATTTTATTATAGTGACGGCGACATCAGGAACGGCAGATTAGGGGTTAATAACATTATGTAGGTGGCAGCGATGTTGGGGGCGGCAGATTAGGGGTTAGTAACATTTTGTAGGTGGCGGCGATGCTGGTGGCGGCACATTAGGGGTTAATAACATTATGTAGGTGGCGGCAGATTAGGGGTTAATAACATTATGTAGGTTGCTGCGATGTTGGGGGCTGCAGATTAGGGGTGTTTATGTTAGGGTGTTAGGTTTAAACATTATTTTCTTTTTCCCCATAGACATCAATGGGGCTGCGTTACAGAGCTTTGTTTCCGCAATCGCAGGTGTTAGGCTTTTTTTTTTGCCGGCTCTCCCCATTGATGTCTATGGGGAAATCGTGCACGAGCACGTCAAAGCAGCGCTTGTTTTCAGTGCGGTATGGAGCTCAACGCAACCATTTCGCCCATGCAAGCCTGCTTTTTTAAAACTCGTAATACCAGCGCTATAGGGAGGCGAAATAACGCCGCTTTTGTGGCGGTCGTTAACATCCCTATAGCGCTCAAAACTTGTAATCTAGCCGTCAATGAGGAGTCAATCCAGATTAGGTTTTCTACTTTTGCTGGAAAAAACATAAATTATGCTTACCAGATAATTTAATTTCCCTCTGTATAAGGAGAGTCGACGACTTCATTCCTTACTGTTGGGAAATAATGAACCTGACCAACAGAAGGAGGTAAAGACACCCCAGCCAAAGGCTAAATACCTCTCCCACTTCCCCCATCCCCCAGTCATTCTGCCGAGGGAACAAGGAACAGTAGTATATCAGAGTATAAAAGGTGAAAGAAGAAAAAACATAATTTATTCTTACCTGATAAATTTATTTCTCTTGTAGTGTATCCAGTCCACAGATCATCCATTACTTGTGGGATATTCTCCTTCCCAACAGGAAGTTGCAAGAGGATCACCCACAGAAGAGCTGCTATATAGCTCCTCCCCTCACTGCCATATCCAGTCATTCGACCGAAACAAGACGAGAAAGGAGAAACCATAGGGTGCAGTGGTGACTGGAGTTTAATTAAAATTTAGACCTGCCTTAAAAGGACAGGGCGGGCCGTGGACTGGATACACTACAAGAGAAATAAATTTATCAGGTAAGCATAAATTATGTTTTCTCTTGTTAAGTGTATCCAGTCCACGGATCATCCATTACTTGTGGGATACCAATACCAAAGCTAAAGTACACGGATGATGGGAGGGACAAGGCAGGAACTTAAACGGAAGGAACCACTGCCTGTAGAACCTTTCTCCCAAAAACAGCCTCCGAAGAAGCAAAAGTGTCAAATTTTTAAAATTTTGAAAAGGTGTGAAGCGAAGACCAAGTCGCAGCCTTGCAAATCTGTTCAACAGAGGCCTCATTTTTAAAGGCCCAGGTGGAAGCCACAGCTCTAGTAGAATGAGCTGTAATCCTTTCAGGGGGCTGCTGTCCAGCAGTCTCATAGGCTAAGCGTATTATGCTCCGAAGCCAAAAGGAGAGAGAGGTTGCCAAAGCTTTTTGACCTCTCCTCTGTCCAGAGTAAACGACAAACAGGGCAGATGTTTGACGAAAATCTTTAGTAGCCTGTAAGTAAAACTTCAAGGCACGGACTACGTCCAGATTATGCAAAAGACGTTCCTTCTTTGAAGAAGGATTAGGACACAATGATGGAACAACAATCTCTTGATTGATATTCCTGTTAGAAACCACCTTAGGTAAAAACCCAGGTTTGGTACGCAGAACTACCTTGTCTGAATGAAAAATCAGATAAGGAGAATCACAATGTAAGGCAGATAACTCAAAGACTCTTCGAGCCGAGGAAATAGCCATCAAAAACAGAACTTTCCAAGATAAAAGTTTAATATCAATTGAATGAAGGGGTTCAAACGGAACTCCCTGAAGAACTTTAAGAACCAAGTTTAAGCTCCACGGGGGAGCAACAGTTTTAAACACAGGCTTAATCCTAACCAAAGCCTGACAAAATGCCTGGACGTCTGGAACTTCTGCCAGACGCTTGTGCAAAAGAATAGACAGAGCAGAGATCTGTCCTTTTAAAGAACTAGCTGATAAGCCTTTGTCCAAACCCTCTTGGAGAAAGGACAATATCCTAGGAATCCTAACCTTACTCCATGAGTAACTCTTGGATTCACACCAATAAAGATATTTAAGCCATATCTTATGGTAGTTTTTCCTGGTGACAAGCTTCCGAGCCTGTATTAAGGTATCAATGACTGACTCAGAGAAGCCACGCCTTGATAGAATCAAGCGTTCAATCTCCATGCAGTCAGTCTCAGAGAAATTAGATTTGGATGATTGAAAGGACCTTGTATTAGAAGGTCCTGCCTCAGAGGCAGAGTCCATGGTGGAAGAGATGACATGTCCACTAGGTCTGCATACCAGGTCCTGCGTGGCCACGCAGGCGCTATCAGAATCACTGATGCTCTCTCCTGTTTGATTTTGGCAATCAGTCAAGGGAGCAGAGGAAATGGTGGAAACACATAGGCCAGGTTGAAGAACCAAGGAGCTGCTAGAGCATCTATCAGCGTTGCTCTCGGGTCCCTGGACCTGGATCCGTAACAAGGAAGCTTGGCGTTCTGGCGAGACGCCATGAGATCCAGTTCTGGTTTGCCCCAACGATGGACCAGTTGAGCAAACACCTCCGGATGGATTTCCCACTCCCCCGGATGAAAAGTCTGACGACTTAGAAAATCCACCTCCCAGTTCTCTACGCCTGGGATGTGGATCGCTGACAGGTGGCAAGAGTGAGACTCTGCCCAGCGAATTATCTTTGAGACTTCTAACATCGCTAGGGAACTTGATGTAAGCCACAGTCGTGATGTTGTCCGACTGAAATCTGATGAACCTCAGTGTTGCCAACTGAGGCCAAGCTAGAAGAGCATTGAATATTGCTCTTAACTCCAGAATATTTATTGGGAGGAGTTTCTCCTCCTGAGTCCACGATCCCTGAGCCTTCAGGGAGTTCCAGACTGCGCCACCAACCTAGAAGGCTGGCATCTGTTGTTATAATCGTCCAATCTGGCCTGCGAAAGGTCATACCCTTGGACAGATGGACCCGAGAAAGCCACCAGAGAAGAGAATCTCTGGTCTCTTGATCCAGATTTAGTAGAGGGGACAAATCTGAGTAATCCCCATTCCACTGACTTAGCATGCATAATTGTAGCAGTCTGAGATGCAGGCGCGCAAATGGCACTATGTCCATTGCCGCTCCATTAAGCCGATTACTTCCATGCACTGAGCCACTGACGGGCGTGGAATGGAATGAAGGACACGGCAAGCATTTAGAAGTTTTGATAACCTGGACTCCGTCAGGTAAATTTTCATCTCTACAGAATCTTTAAGAGTCCCTAGGAAGGAAACTCTTGCGAGTGGTGATAGAGAACTCTTTTCCACGTTCACTTTCCACCCATGCGACCTCAGAAATGCCAGAACTATCTCTGTATGAGACTTGGCAATTTGAAAGCTTGACGCCTGTATCAGGATGTCGTCTAGATACGAAGCCACCGCTATGCCTCGCGGTCTTAGAACCGCCAGAAGTGAGCCCAGAACCTTTGTAAAAATTCTCGGGCAGTGGCCAACCCGAAGGGAAGAGCTACAAATTTGTAATGCCTGTCTAGAAAGGCAAACCTTAGGAACCGATGATGATCTTTGTGAATCGTTATGTGAAGGTAGGCATCCTTTAAGTCCACTGTGGTCATGTACTGACCCTCTTGGATCATGGGTAGGATGGTCCAAATAGTTTCCATTTTGAATGATGGAACTCTGAGGAGTTTGTTTAAGATCTTTAGATCCAAGATTGGTCTGAAGGTTCCCTCTTTCTTGGGAACCACAAACAGATTTGAATAAAATCCCTGTCCTTGTTCCGTCCGCGGAACTGGATGGATCACTCCCATTACTAGGAGGTCTTGCACACAGCTTAGGAATGCCTCTTTCTTTATCTGGTTTGCTGATAACCTTGAAAGATAAAATCTCCCTTGTGGAGGAGAAGCTTTGAAGTCCAGAAGATATCCCTGAGATATGATCTCCAACGCCCAGGGATCCTGAACATCTCTTGCCCACGCCTGGGCGAAGAGAGAAAGTCTGCCCCCCACTAGATCCGTTTCCGGATAGGGGGCCGTTCTTTCATGCTGTCTTGGGGGCAGCAGCAGGCTTTCTGTCCTGCTTGCCCTTGTTCCAGGACTGGTTAGGTTTCCAGGCCTGTCTGGAATGAGCAACAGTTCCCTCTTGTTTTGAAGCGGAGGAAGTTGATGCTGCTCCTGCCTTGAAATTTCGAAAGGCACGAAAATTAGACTGTTTGGCCTTTGATTGGGCCCTGTCCTGAGGAAGGGTATGACCCTTGCCTCCAGTAATGTCAGCAATAATTTCCTTCAAGCCAGGCCCGAATAAGGTCTGCCCCTTGAAAGGAATGTTGAGTAATTTAGACTTTGAAGTCACATCAGCTGACCAGGATTTAAGCCATAGCGCCCTACGCGCCTGGATGGCGAATCCGGAATTCTTAGCCGTTAGTTTAGTCAAATGAACAATGGCATCAGAAACAAATGAGTTAGCTAACTTAAGCGTTCTAAGCTTGTCAATTATTTCATTCAATGGAGCTGTCTGGATGGCCTCTTCCAGGGCCTCAAACCAGAATGCCGCCGCAGCAGTGACAGGCGCAATGCATGCAAGGGGCTGTAAAATAAAACCTTGTTGAATAAACATTTTCTTAAGGTAACCCTCCAATTTTTTATCCATTGGATCTGAAAAAGCACAACTGTCCTCAACCGGGATAGTGGTACGCTTTGCTAAAGTAGAAACTGCTCCCTCCACCTTAGGGACCGTCTGCCATAAGTCCCGTGTAGTGGCATCTATTGGAAACATTTTTCTAAATATAGGAGGTGGGGAAAAGGGCACACCGGGTCTATCCCACTCCTTGCTAATAATTTCTGTAAACCTTTTAGGTATAGGAAAAACGTCAGTACACACCGGCACCGCATAGTATCTATCCAGCCTACAACATTTCTCTGGAATTGCAACTGTGTTACAGTCATTCAGAGCAGCTAATACCTCCCCAAGCAATACACGGAGGTTCTCAAGCTTAAATTTAAAATGAGAAATCTCTGAATCAGGTTTCCCCGAGTCAGAGATGTCACCCACAGACTGAAGCTCTCCGTCCTCATGTTCTACGTACTGTGACGCATTATCAGACATGGCTCTAACAGCATTTGCGCGCTCTGTATCTCTCCTAACCCCAGAGCTATCGCGCTTGCCTCTTAATTCAGGCAATCTAGATAATACCTCTGACAGGGTATTATTCATGATTGCAGCCATGTCCTGCAAGGTAATCGCTATGGGCGTCCCTGATGTAATTGGCGCCATATTAGCGTGCGTTCCCTGAGCGGGAGGCGAAGGGTCTGACACGTGGGGAGAGTTAGTCGGCATAACTTCCCCTTCGACAGAACCCTCTGGTGATAATTCTTTTATAGATAAAGACTGATCTTTACTGTTTAAGGTGAGATCAATACATTTAGTACACATTCTCCTATGGGGCTCCACCATGGCTTTCAAACATAATGAACAAGTAGGTTCCTCTGTGTCAGACATGTTTAAACAGACTAGCAATGAGACTAGCAAGCTTGGAAAACACTTTAAAACAAGTTTACAAGCAATATAAAAAACGTTACTGCGCCTTTAAGAAACACAAATTTTCCCAAATTTTGAAATAACAGTGAAAAAATGCAGTTACACTAACAAATTTTTTACAGTGTATGTAATAAGTTAGCAGAGCATTGCACCCACTTGCAAATGGATGATTAACCCTTTAATACCAAAAACGGAATAAAAAATGACAAAAACGTTTTTTAAACAGTCACAACAACTGCCACAGCTCTACTGTGGCTTTTTACCTCCCTCAATATGACTTTTGAAGCCTTTTGAGCCCTTTAGAGAAGTCCTGGATCATGCAGGAAGAAGCTGGATGTCTGTGTCTGTAATTTTTACTGTGCAAAAAAACGCCAAAATAGGCCCCTCCCACTCATATTACAACAGTGGGAAGCCTAAGGGAACTGTTTCTAGGCAAAATTCAAGACAGCCATGTGGAAAAAAAATAGGCCCCAATAAGTTTTATCACCAAACATATGTAAAAAACGATTAAACATGCCAGCAAACGTTTTAAAATACACTTTTATAAGAGTATGTATCTCTATTAATAAGCCTGATACCAGTCGCTATCACTGCATTTAAGGCTTTACTTACATTACTTCGGTATCAGCAGCATTTTCTAGCAAATTCCATCCCTAGAAAAATATTTTAACTGCACATACCTTATTACAGGAAAACCTGCACGCTATTCCCCCTCTGAAGTTACCTCATTCCTCAGAATATGTGAGAACAGCAAAGGATCTTAGTTACTTCTGCTAAGATCATAGAAAACGCAGGCAGATTCTTCTTCTAAATACTGCCTGAGATAAACAGTACACTCCGGTACCATTTAAAAATAACAAACTTTTGATTGAAAAAATAAACTAAGTATAAAACACCACAGTCCTCTTACGACCTCCATCTTAGTTGAGAGTTGCAAGAGAATGACTGGATATGGCAGTGAGGGGAGGAGCTATATAGCAGCTCTGTTGTGGGTGATCCTCTTGCAACTTCCTGTTGGGAAGGAGAATATCCCACAAGTAATGGATGATCCGTGGACTGGATACACTTAACAAGAGAAATATAATTTAGAGGGCCGCCAATCGGAGAACACGGGCGACCTGTGGACTCTCCTTATACAAAAGGAAATGAAATTATCAGGTAAGCATAATTTATGTTTTTCTTCTTAATATAAGGAGAGTCCACAGCTTCATTCCTTACTGTTGGGAAACTTATACCCAAGCTCTGGAGGACACTGAATGATAACAGGAGGGACAAAAAGAGAGGCGGACCCTAATCTGAGGGCATCACAGCCAACAAAACCTTTCCCCCGAAGGTTGCTTCCGCTGAAGCAAAAACATCAAACTTGTAAAATTTAGAAAACGTATGTAAGGAGGACCAGGTAGCCGCCTTACAAATCTGATCCATAGAGGCCTCGTTCTTAAAGACCCAAGAGGAAGCCACTTCTCTAGTAGAGTGAGACGTAATTCTCTGAGGAGGTTTATGCCCCGCTGTCTCATAAGATAAGCGGATAACGCTCCTTAACCAAAAGGATAAGGAAGTTGAAGAGACCCTCTGACCCTTACGCTTCCCAGAATATGCCACAAACAAGGAAGGGGTTTGTCTAAAATCCTTAATAGCCTGAAGATAGAACTTCAAGGCGTGAACCACATCCAAATTATGAAGCAAACGTTCCTTCGAAGAAGAAGGATTGGGACACAAGGAAGGAACCACAATCTCTTAATTGATGTTGCGGTCTGACACAACCTTAGGAAGAAACCCTAACTTAGTACGTAGGACAACCTTATCAGAATGAAACACCAGATAAGGAGGCTCACATTGCAAAGTGGCAATCTCAGAAACTCTGTGTGCAGAAGCAATAGCCAGTTGAAAAAGAACCTTCCGGGACAACAACTTAATGTCAATTTCATACATAGGCTAAAACGGAGACCGTTTCAAAACCTTAAAGTGAAAGTAAATTTCCAGGATCCACATTAAAATGGTATACATTTATGTGTGTGAGATAACTATAGTCGCTAAAAAAAATTCTACAGATTATTATTTTAAAGTTATTTTTACCCGAAATCTCATACCTTTTTCCATATTCACTCCTCCCACCCGACCATTTCCGTATTTCTATACTTTACACGTCAGAGCGGTCCCACCCGCTCTTACGTGTACATTCGTGCGCGTTCTCGTCCTGCTCCGTATATCACGCATGAGCATATCTCGTCAGTCTCAATATATCGCGCATGCGCATCAAATAACGCCGCTTGGATACATATTGTAACACTGAATCTGTATATCCATTCATTTAACATGAACGCGCATATGATACGATCGCAAATTTCAAGACTCACGCATGCGTATTGATAGTTTTGGGAGGTAATGTTGTATGTTGGGACGCGAGTGGGGGACCAACAGAAACTGTCTAAAGGCTAATCGTCATCCTCAAACAAATTTTTAAAAAAACTGACAGGCTGAGTTACGACGATAGGAGCGCTCGTTGTGAAAGGTAGTTTATAACAATGTTATAAATAGTGTTTAAAAATTGATGAATGAAACTCATACCTATTTTAGTACTACTTGCAAAAGCTGCGTTGCTGTGTGTCAAAGTTTACTTTTCCTTTAAGAACAAGATTCAGACTCCAAGAAGGAGCCTTAGATCTGAACACAGGTCTAATTCTAATCAGAAGCTTAATCAAGAACTGTACATCTGGAAGCTCCGAGAGCCTCTTGGACAGTAAAACAGACAGGGCCGAAATCTGTCCCCTCAGGGAACTGGCAGAAAGACCCTTCTCCAGTCCATCCTGGAGAAACGATAGGATCCTGGCAACCTTAACTTTATGCCAAGGTAGTCCACACTCTCCACACCTTATGATAGATGCGACGAGTAACCGGTTTACAAGCTTGAATGAATGAGAGTATCAATAACTCTCTCAGAAAAATCTCTCTTGGCTAGGACTAAGCGTTCAATCTCCACGCAGTCAGCCTCAGAGAATCTAGATTTTGATAAACAAAAGGACCTTGATCCAGCAGATCCCTGCTACAAGGTAACTTCCATGGAGGAGAACATGGCATCCCCAGCAGATCCGCAAACCACGTCCTTTGCGGCCATGATGGAGCAATCAGTATCACTGATGCCTGCACCAGCTTGATGCGGGCCACTACACGAGGAAGGAGTGGTAACGGCGGGAAATGGTAAATTAGTTTGAACCTCCAAGGCACTGCTAATGCATCTATTAGCTCCGCCTGAGGATCCCTGGACCTCGACCCATATCTGGGTAATTTGGTATTGAGACAGGACGCCATGAGATCTATCTTCGGCATCCCCCACCTGTAGCATATTTCCGCAAACACTTTGGGATGGAGAGACCATTCCCCCGGATGAAAAAATAGTCTGCTGAGAAAATCTGCTTCCTAGTTGTTCAAAACCGGAATGTGGATCACTGACAATGAACAGCTGTGGGCCTCTGCCCACTCCAGAATCTGATATACTTCCCTCATTGCTAGGGAGCTTCTTGTCCCCCCTGATGGTTGATGTAAGCCACCGAGGTTATACTGTCTGATTGGGATCTGATAAACCGTGACGAACCCCGAAGATGCCAAGCCTTCAGAGCATTGAAGATTGCCCGATGTTCCAGGATGTTGATCTGGAGGTCCTGTGCCTTCTTTGCACCCCAAACAGCTCCCCATACTGATAGACTTGCGTCCATAGTCACAATCTCCCAGGATAGTCTTAGAAAGGATGTCCCTCGGGACAGATGATCTGGATAGAGCCACCAAGAGAGCGATTCTCTCGACCAGTTGTCCAGAGAAATCTGTTGAGACAGATCCGAATGATCGCCGTTCCACTGCCTCAGCATGCACAGTTGTAACGGTCTGAGACGGAACCTGGCAAAGGGAATGATGTCCATGCTGGACACTATGAGACCAATTACCTCCATACACTGAGCCACAATGGCCTTAAGGAGAGGTCCAAAGGGCAAGACATGCTGAAGCTAGCTTGCAACATCTCTGGTCCGTTAGGCATATCCTCATGGATATGGAGTCTATTACAGTACCCAGGAATTCTACCCTGGTGCTTGGAATAAGAGAACTCTTTTCTAAGTTTATCTTCCATCCATGAGATCGAAGAAGAGAGAGAAGAGATACTGAATGGTCCTCTGCCAGACAAAAAGATGAAGCTTGTACCAGAATATCATCCAAGTAGGGAGCTACTGCTATACCCCGGGTACTGCCAACGGCTAGAAGAGCCCCTAGAACCTTTGTAATAAATCCTTGGGGCAGTAGCTAGACCAAATGAAAGTGCAATGTTATGTAAGTGCAGGTCCAGGAACGCAAACCTTAGGAACTGGAAGTGATCCTTGTGGATTGAAACGTGAAGGTAAGCATCCTTCAGTTCTATAGTGGTCATGAACTGTCCTTCCTGAACTAGGGGAAGGATGGACTTTATTGTCTCCATCTTTAACAAGGGGACATTTAGAAATTTGTTTAAGCACTTTAGGTCCAGAATCGGGCGGAAAGTTCCCTCTTTCTTTGGAACCACGAACAGGTTTGAATAGTATCCCAAACCTCTTTCTGCGATAGGAACCGGGACAATGACCCCTAAGGAGGACAGATCCCACACGCACCCCAGAAAGGCTTCCCTCTTTTCTGGCTTGGAATGCGATAGGAACCGGGACAATGACCCCTAAGGAGGACAGATCCCACATACACCCCAGAAAGGCTTCCCTCTTTTCTGGCTTGGAATGCGATAGGAACCGGGACAATGACCCCTAAGGAGGACAGATCCCACACGCACCCCAGAAAGGCTTCCCTCTTTTCTGGCTTGGAAGACAGGATTGAGAGTAGAAATCTGCCCTTGAGTGGATGAGATTTAAAACCTATCTTGTATCCCTGAGCTATGACCTCCAGGACCCATGGATTCTGCACGTCTCTGAACCAAGCATCTGAAATCAGCGACAGTCTGCCCCCTACACCAGCGCTGGCCCTTCATGCCGATTTGGTCTCAGCTGGCTTTTTGCTCTGTTAGGATTTATTCCAGGATTGAGCCGGCTTCCAAGAACTCTTGGCCTGCTCAGGCTTAGAGGAGGACTGTTGTCATTGGGATTTCTAAAAACGAAAATTAGAAATTTGACCCTTAGACTTGCTCTTTTTATCCTGCAGTAGAAAGCCACCCTTACCCCCTATAACCGTGGAGATTATGGAGTCCAGGCCTGGACCAAATAAAATATTTCCCTTAAAATGGAGGGAGAGAAGTCTGGACTTAGAAGTCATGTCCGCAGACCACGACTTCAGCAAGAGCGCCCTACGAGTCTGAACTGAAAAACCAGACACCTTAGCATTTAGACGAATAATCTGCATGTTTGCATCAAAGATAAAAGAATTATCAATTCTCAATGCTTTAATTCTTTCCTGTATAACATCAAGGGGACCCTCCACCTTGATCAATTCTGATAAGGAGTCGCACCACTAGGCCGCAGCTCCAGCAACCGAGGCAACAGCCGCTGCCGGTTGAAACAAATATCCTGTATGTTGAAACATTTTTCGTAGAAAAGATTCCATCAGCTCTCTGAACGACGAGCTATCCTCAAGAGGAATAGTAGTACATTTGGCCAGCGTGGAGATAGTGCCATCCACCTAAGGGACAGAACCCCAAAACTCCAATTGAGAGTCCAGGACCGGGAATAATTTCTTAAAGGAAGACGAAGGGGAAAAGGAAGATCCAATTCTATCCCACTCATTTTTAATAATGTTCGCCATTTTGTACAGGAACAGGAAAACTTAACAGCATTACCCTGTCCTCGTAAACTCTGTATAATTTAGGAATCAAAGATTCATCAGGTAGCTTGGCCTCTGGAACTTCTAATGTAGACAGGACCTCCATTAGAAGAAAACATAAGTGCTCAATCTTAAATCTAAAAGCTGGTTCCTCCGAAGCAGGAGGCTTAGAGGTAGCAGACTCCGACCCAAAAAGTTCACCCTCTGAAGCCTCAGAGTGTGACTCATCCTTGGTTACTTGAAAAACAGATAAATCCAATAAACTACTTGATGACCCCTGGGCAGGAGAGCTATGTTTAACCTTTCACTTGCGCTAATCAGGGCGAGGTAAAGCACCGAGAGCCTCAGACACCGCCGTCTTTAACTGCGCAGTAAAATCTGATGGTAAAAGGCTCCCTCCAGATGGAGGATCAGGCGTGCTACGGGAAGCTGCATGTGTTGAGGGAGATGACTGATGGGTATGCACCTCATGGGACAGCGAGTGGTGGACGGCTCAGTGGTACTAAAAGGGTTAACCTTCTTAGACATAATAACATTGTTAAGGCATGTGGAACATAGTTGAGAGGGTGGGCATACCAAAGCCTCCTCACAATATAAACAGGTATTACTATTTGGAATAGAGGGAGTACCCTCAAGAATATCAGAATCCTCCATAGCTTAAGCTAATAACAGTAGGACACAGAATAAAACTATCTTTTTATTTCTCACAAAAACGGCACCTTTATACTCCCAATGGCTGGGGCACTCACCACCTCCTAGACCCAGACAAAACAGAGAAAAAGCACCTTCTGCAACAGCCAGCTCGGTCAGGAAAGAGGAAATTAAAGTGAGACCACTCCCAGTCACGTGGTGCACAAGGCAAGACCACCCCTGCTATGAGAAAAAGCGCGCCAAGCTACAAGCTGTGCAGCGTTAAAAGTGAAAGTAAAAACCTGTGTGTTCCAGCCACATAACAGTCTATGAGCCCAATAAAATCTCACACATAAAGCAGCATAAAATCAAAGCAACACATTTTATTAATCCCCACTGTTCAATATTCCCCCTCAGGAGATATTAACCCATGATTCTACATAAGTAAAAATTTAAACGATCTTACCAGAATTCATGCTGTGTAACAGAAACACGGCCTCTCAAGTGTGACGGTCTTGTAGCATCGCTCCTGAGGACTTGAGTGACGAAAACGAGCAGGCAGTGAAACTTGTCAACACTGATTGCTTAAGGAGCGGTTAGCAGGCAGTCTGGATGAGTTTGCAGAAAGACTCTCCCTGCATCTCCAGAATCTAACTTTTGTCACTGAGAGGCTGACAAGACTACTTAAAACTCCAGTCCCATATCGAAGGGCAGATACCCCTCCTAAGGAACTACTCCTAAATCTTCTGACACTTCTCTGCCATCCTCCTGTGACGAAAAGCAAAGAATGACTGGGGGATGGGGGAAGTAGGAGAGGTATTTAAGCCTTTTGCAGGTGTGTCTTTGCCTCCTTCTGGTGGTCAGGTTCAGTATTTGCCAACAGTAAGGAATGAAGCCGTGGACTCTCCTTATATTAAGAAGGAAAGAACCACCCAGAGTAAATAGAATACAGGTATACCCCGCTCATACAGTGGGTTAGGGACCGGAGCCCCGCTGTAAAGTGAAAACCGCCTTAAAGTGAAACAAGGCATTTTTCGCTTTGTTTTCAGTGTTTAAAATCCTGAAAACATGTTTGAACTAACATATTAGGGTTGCAATAGTGCTATGCTTAGTTTAACACTAGCACAGCAAGTATTCAATTAGTATTCAATAAAAACTGTACCTGTAAAATTGTGACAATTACTGTAGTAAAATTTGCCAGACTATAGCACTGAGACACAGATTTTACTGCAATGCTATAAACAGAGTGAACTAAGCACAACAAAATGGTGCCATTCACTTTTCTAGCAATCTCACGATGATTATAGCACTGTTTCAAAATCCTTGGAGGTTGAACTTCAGCTCCACAAAGCGATGTATTAGCGAATCGCTGTAAAGTGAAGCGCTGTAAAGTGAGGTATACCTGTAATTCATTTGGTAGCTGTATGAGACATTACCAAGAAATGGATACCACTTATGATAAAATGACAACTGTAAATTAAATTCTGTGGAAAAGAAAAAAGCACCCAGATCATTATATTATTAATGTAGTCAAAAATACAATTTATGTTTATGGTTTAAATACCCATCTGATGTGATAGCTAGAGGGCAATGAACTATTATTCATATAATAAAAAAAAGCTCATTATCAAGTGGTATAAAATGATTGCTGATGTACTTTTGGTAAAGTGAAACATATTCAATGTCTATTACATATAATCTGTGAACTATTCTGTTCACTGCCATAATGCAGAGACCTAAGGCACAATGGGAACTGTTGTACTAGTGCACATAATATATATTTTTATATTCAATGTGCAGTTATTGTGTAGTGTGTGTGTTGTATGTGTGTGAGTTTTATGTGTGTGCAACCTGACTTCCACTTCTAACCTGGTAACCTTGCTTGAGACTTTTTACCATGACAATGGGAGGAAGGATAAAGTAGTCTAGTTCCCATATTGCCCAGTCCCAGAGTAGACTTGTAAAAGGGCTTTAATATGTAACTCCCTACAGCTGTAGAGGTATTGTCAATGGTCCAGAGCACGAGAGCCTATGAGAGTCTTTTACCAATTGAATCACAATAAAATAGACCTTTTAGAATTGCAGAACAAAAAGAAAGGAAACTATGTGGATGACTATAATCTTTGCTTTGGGGGGTCCCCGGAGGCCATTACCCATGTGGAATGTACAGCTTCAGTGGTAAGAATATTCCCATGGTAGAGCTAGAGGCAGAGGTGTTATTCAAACCACATCTTATCACATAGGAGGTGCATTGTGGGAGACAGTGACAACCTGTGAGTAATCACCAATTAAGCATTGTTTGCAAATAGCTAAGATTGTTATTGTTGGCACATTTTAAGAACGTTTTTTAAAATGGAAATTAAACACTATGAGATTGGAATATAAAATGATAAATAATATACATTTAAAAACTCAGCAATAATGCAAGCTTAAATAGGAAACAGGACTGCTTATTAGAATAGCTCAACTAATGAGGGTTCTCCATCATGGATGAGGGGAGGAATAGAAGAAGAAATATTTATAAGTGGTGGTAATGATAAATGAATTTTGAATCCTAAATGACCAAATGTTATGTTATGTTTGTTTAATTATTTTTACTTGATAGTAATAAGAAAAGTATACATGTGACAGTTGTCTTTTATGAGAAATACATCAGGTGGGATATCCTAGTTTTAAGAACATACTGTGTAATGAAGATACACTCGTTAGAAATGATGATTTGAAAAGATGAATATAATGATTATTGTGATTGAACACCTGATGTAAGGTTAATGTAACCAATGATATAAGACATGTATTATGTTTAAAGATGTCAGCCAATCAGATTTTTCCTACCTTAATTCCGATTGGCTGAAAGAATCCTATCAGCCAATCGGAATTCGAGGGACGCCATCTTGGATGACGTCACTTAAAGGAATCTTCATTCGTCGGGAGTCGCCAGAAGAAGAGGATGGATCCACGTCGGCTGCTTCAAGATGGTCCCGCTCCGCGCCGGATGGAAGAAGGTAGAAGATGCCGCCTGGATGAAGATGTCTACCGATCCGGATGTCCTCTTCTTGCCGGATAGGATGAAGACTTCGGACCCTCTTCTTGACCTCTTCTTGTCGGATAGGATGAAGACTTCGGACCCTCTTCTGGACGGATCGGTGATACCCGGCGTGGTGAACATAAGGTAGGGAGATCTTCAGGGGCTTAGTGTTAGGTTTTTGAAGGGGGGTTTGGGTGGGTTAGATTAGGGGTATGTGGGTGGTGGGTTGTAATGTTGGGGGGGTATTGTATGTTTATTTAAATGCAAAAGAGCTGTTTTCTTTGGGGCATGCCCCGCAAAAGGCCCTTTTAAAGGCTGGTAAGGTAAAAGAGCTGTTAAATTTTTATTTTAGAATAGGGTAGGGCATTTTTTTTATTTTGGGGGGCTTTGTTATTTTTTAGGGGGCTTAGAGTAGGTGTAATTAGTTTAAAATTCTTTTAATCTTTTTTTATTTTTTGTAATTTAGTGTTTGTTTTTGTAATTTAGCTTAGTTGATTTAATTGTAGATAATTGTAGATAGTTTAGTTAATAAATTTATTGATAGTGTAGTGTTAGGTTTAATTGTAACTTAGGTTAGGATTTATTTTACAGTTAATTTTGTAATTATTTTAACTAGGTAGCTATTAAATAGTTATTAACTATTTAATAGCTATTGTACCTAGTTAAAATAAATACAAAGTTGCCTGTAAAATAAATAAAAATCCTAAAATAGCTACAATATAATTATTATTTATATTGTAGTTTATTTTACAGGTAAGTATTTAGCTTTAAATAGGATTAATTTATTTAATAATAGTTAATTTATTTAGTTAGATAAAAACTATATTTAACTTAGGGGGGTGTTAGGGTTAGGGTTAGACTTAGCTTTAGGGGTTAATACATTTATTAGAGTAGCGGCGAGGTCCGGTCGGCAGATTAGGGGTTAATACTTGAAGTTAGGTGTCGGCGATGTTAGGGAGGGAAGATTAGGGGTTAATACTATTTATTATAGGGTTTTTGAGGCGGGAGTGCGGCGGTTTAGGGGTTAATACATTTATTATAGTGGAGGCGAGGTCCGGTCGGCAGATTAGGGGTTAATAAGTGTAGGTAGGTAGCAGCGACATTGGGGGGGCAGATTAAGGGGTAATAAATATAATATAGGGGTCGGCGGTGTTAGGGGCAGCAGATTAGGGGTACATAGGTATAATGTAGGTTGCGGCGGTGTACGGAGCGGCAGATTAGGGGTTAATAATAAAATGCAAGGGTCAGCGATAGCGGGGGCAGCAGATTAGGGGTTAATAAGTATAAGGTTAGGGGTGTTAGGGTGTTAGGTGCAGACTTAGGAAGTGTTTCCCCATAGGAAACAATGGGGCTGCGTTAGGAGCTAAACACTGCTTTTTTGCAGGTGTTAGGTTTTTTTTCAGCTCAAACTGCCCCATTGTTTCCTATGGGGATATCGTGCACGAGCACGTTTTTGAAACTGACCGCGTCCGTAAGCAACGCTGGTATTGAGAGTTGAAGTGGCGGTAAATATGCCTCTACACTCCCTTTTTGGAGCCTAACGCAGCCCTTCAGAGAACTCTAAATACCAGCGTTGTTTAAAAGGTGCGGGGGGAAAAAACATGCGTAGCTAACGCACCCCTTCTAACGCAAAACTCTAAATATAGGTGTTAGTTTAGCAAAATGTTGCAAAAACCCTATACATTTATTTTAAGGCAAAATAGCAGTTATTGCCTTCTCTTTAACTTTAGTAAAAAAATCTTACATTTCTGCAGTAATGCTATGTACATTTAGACTGTGTGTATTTGTACTCATAGATATATTTAACAGTTTGTTAAACAAGAGTCAAATAATAGAGCTGAATAATTTAGATCAGCTTAATTACAACATGCATACTTAGCTTTGTTAAATACCTGTTTAGGCAACTCAAATCCTATGGTAACATCAGAGGCAGGTTCAGTTTGACACATAATTGCAAAAAAAACACAAAATTAGAAAAAAATAAAAATAAATTAATTCTACAAATTTATATCCATGCTCCTATATATGATAAATATATAACAGGCTTGAGAAAATGGGAAACACAGCGAAAAAAATTAGAAAAAAAGAAAACTGATTCATAAAATGCTGCATGAATGTTTTCAAAGTGTTTACTGAGAACACTGAATGAGCTGGGGTGGAGCTTATAACAGCAATTTTGGCAGGGAAAAATTTGGCGGGAGAATTAAAATTTTTGGCACCAAAAAATGGCACACGATGACACGTCACCCGATGATATAAATAGCATCATCACATGCGTGACATGCAAAGCTGAAGAGGATTTCTAAAACACCTATCACTCTAAAAAGCAGGTAAGAATTTTGATTGTATATAAAAAAAAAAAAATGTACCAAAATAAAGCCTAATGGATACTGCTATTATAGCTGCATAAAATGTGATCATCAACATAATACATAGCATCCTAATTTATAAATAAATTACTAGCTCAAACAAAACCCCTGTATGTTTCACAGACTCTACCAACCTTGACAAATATTTAGCCACAAATAAAGTCGCTAAAAAAACATAATTTATGTAAGAACTTACCTGATAAATTCATTTCTTTCATATTAGCAAGAGTCCATGAGCTAGTGAGGTATGGGATATACATTCCTACCAGGAGGGGCAAAGTTTCCCAAACCTCAAAATGCCTATAAATACACCCCTCACCACACCCACAAATCAGTTAAACGCATAG
Organism: Bombina bombina; assembly: GCF_027579735.1. Lineage (NCBI taxonomy): Eukaryota > Metazoa > Chordata > Amphibia > Anura > Bombinatoridae > Bombina > Bombina bombina. Next base: position 298,537,626 of record NC_069501.1, read on the forward strand.
CCAAGAAGTGGGGTGATAAGAAAAAAGTGCGAAAGCATAAAAAATAAGGAATTGGAATAATTGTGCTTTATACAAAAAAAAATCATAACCACCACAAAAAAGGGTGGGCCTCATGGACTCTTGCTAATATGAAAGAAATGAATTTATCAGGTAAGTTCTTACATAAATTATGTTTTCTTTCATGTAATTAGCAAGAGTTCATGAGCTAGTGACGTATGGGATAATGAATACCCAAGATGTGGATCTTCCACGCAAGAGTCACTAGAGAGGGAGGGATAAAATAAAGACAGCCAATTCCGCTGAAAATAATCCACACCCAAAACAAAGTTTAAATCTTATAATGAAAAAAAACCTGAAATTATAAGCAGAAGAATCAAACTGAAACAGCTGCCTGAAGTACTTTTCTACCAAAAACTGCTTCAGAAGAAGAAAACACATCAAAATGGTAGAATTTAGTAAAAGTATGCAAAGAAGACCAAGTTGCTGCTTTGCAAATCTGATCAACCGAAGCTTCATTCCTAAACGCCCAGGAGGTAGAAACTGACCTAGTAGAATGAGCTGTAATCCTTTGAGGCGGAGTTTTACCCGACTCGACATAAGCATGATGAATCAAAGACTTTAACCAAAACGCCAAAGAAATGGCAGAGGCCTTCTGACCTTTCCTAGAACCGGAAAAGATAACAAATAGACTAGAAGTCTTTCGGAAATGTTTAGTAGCTTCAACATAATATTTCAAAGCTCTAACTACATCCAAAGAATGCAACGATCTTTCCTTATAATTCTTAGGATTAGGACACAATGAGGGAACCACAATTTCTCTACTAATGTTGTTAGAATTCACAACCTTAGGTAAAAATTTAAAAGAAGTTCGCAACACCGCCTTATCCTGATGAAAAATCAGAAAAGGAGACTCACAAGAAAGAGCAGATAATTCAGAAACTCTTCTAGCAGAAGAGATGACCAAAAGAAACAAAACTTTCCAAGAAAGTAATTTAATGTCCAGTGAATGCATAGGTTCAAACGGAGGAGCTTGAAGAGCCCCCAGAACCAAATTCAAACTCCAAGGAGGAGAAATTGACTTAATAACAGGTTTTATACGAACCAAAGCTTGTACAAAACAATGAATATCAGGAAGACTAGCAATCTTTCTGTGAAAAAGAACAGAAAGAGCAGAGATCTGTCCTTTCAAGGAACTTGCAGACAAACCTTTATCCAAACCATCCTGAAGAAACTGTACAATTCTAGGAATTCTAAAAGAATGCCAGGAAAAATGATGAGAAAAACACCAAGAAATGTAAATCTTCCAGACTATAATAATAATATATCTTCCTAGATACAGATTTACGAGCCTGTAACATAGTATTAATCACAGACTCAGAGAAACCTCTATGACTGAGAATCAAGCGTTCAATCTCCATACCTTCAAATTTAAGGATTTGAGATCCTGATGGAAAAAAAGGACCTTGCGATAGAAGGTCTGGTCTTAACGGAAGAGTCCACGGTTGGCAAGTGGCCATCCGGACAAGATCCGCATACCAAAACCTGTGAGGCCATGCTGGAGCCACCAGCAGAACAAACGAGCACTCATTTAGAATCTTGGAAATCACTCTTGGAAGAAGAACTAGAGGCGGAAAGATATAGGCAGGATGATACTTCCAAGGAAGTGACAATGCATCCACTGCCTCCGCCTGAGGATCCCTGGAACTGGACAGATAGCTGGGAAGCTTCTTGTTTAGATGAGAAGCCATCAGATCTATTTCTGGAAGTCCCCACATTTGAACAATCTGAAGAAATACCTCTGGGTGAAGAGACCATTCGCCCGGATGTAACGTTTGGCGACTGAGATAATCCGCTTCCCAATTGTCTATACCTGGGATATGAACCGCAGAAATTAGACAGGAGCTGGATTCCGCCCATACCAGTATTCAAGATACTTCTTTCATAGCCAGAGGACTGTGAGTCCCTCCTTGATGATTGACATATGCCACGGTTGTGACATTGTCCGTCTGAAAACAAATGAACGACTCTCTCTTTAGAAGAGGCCATGACTGAAGAGCTCTGAAAATTGCACGGAGTTCCAAAATGTTGATTGGTAATCTCACCTCCTGAGATTCCCAAACCCCTTGTGCTGTCAGAGACCCCCAAACAGCTCCCCAACCTGTCAGACTTGCATCTGTTGAAATCACAGTCCAGGTCGGAAGAACAAAAGAAGCCCCCTGAACTAAACGATGGTGGTCTGTCCACCACGTCAGAGAGTGTCGTACAATCGGTTTTAAAGATATTAATTGAGATATCTTTGTATAATCCCTGCATCACTGGTTCAGCATACAGAGCTGAAGAGGTTGCATGTGAAAACGAGCAAAGGGGATCGAGTCCGATGCAGCAGTCATAAGACCTAGAATTTCCATGCATAAGGCTACCGAAGGGAATGATTGAGACTGAAGGTTTCGACAAGCTGAAACCAATTTTAGACGTCTCTTGTCTGTCAGAGACAGAGTCATGGACACTGAATCTATCTGGAAACCTAAAAAGGTTACCCTTGTCTGAGGAATCAATGAACTTTTTGGTAAATTGATCCTCCAACCATGTTCTCGAAGAAACAATACAAGTCGATTCGTATGAGATTCTGCTAAATGTGAAGACTGAGCAAGTACCAAGATATCGTCCAAATAAGGAAATACCACAATACCCTGTTCTCTGATTACAGACAGAAGGGCACCGAGAACCTTTGTAAAAATCCTTGGAGCTGTTGCTAGGCCAAACGGCAGAGCCACAAACTGGTAATGCTTGTCTAGGAAAGAGAATCTCAGAAACTGATAGTGATGAATTGGAATATGCAGATATGCATCCTGTAAATCTATTGTGGACATATAATGCCCTTGCTGAACAAAAGGCAGAATAGTCCTTATAGTCCTTATAGTTACCATTTTGAATGTTGGTATCCTTACATAATGATTCAATATTTTTAAATCCAGAACTGGTCTGAAGGAATTCTCCTTCTTTGGTACAATGAAGAGATTTGAGAAAAACCCCAGCCCCTGTTCCAGAACTGGAACTGGCATAATTACCCCAACCAACTCTAGATCTGAAACACATTTCAGAAATGCTTGAGCCTTCACTGGATTTACTGGGACACGGGAAAGAAAAAATCTTCTTGCAGGAGGCCTTATATTGAAGCCTATTCTGTACCCTTGTGAAACAATGTTCTGAATCCAAAGATTGTGAATCAAATTGATCCAAATTTCTTTGAAAAATCGTAATCTGCCCCCTACCAGCTGGGCTGGAATGAGGGCTGCACCTTCATGTTGACTTGGGAGCTGGCTTTGGCTTTCTAATAGGATTGGATTTATTCCAGACTGGAGATGGTTTCCAAACTGATACCGCTCCTGTAGGGGAAGGATCAGGCTTTTGTTCCTTATTGTGACGAAAGGAACGAAAACGATTATTAGACCTAAATTTACCTTTAGATTTTTTATCCTGTGGTAAAAAAGTTCCTTTCCCCCCAGTAACAGTTGAAATAATATAATCCAACTGTGAACCAAATAATTTATTACCCTGGAAAAGCAAAGTTGACTTAGAAGACATATCAGCATTCCAAGTTTTAAGCCATAAAGCTCTTCTAGCTAAAATAGCTAGAGACATATACCTGACATCAACCCTAATGATATCAAGATGGCATCACAAATAAAATTATTAGCATGTTGAAGAAGATTAACAATGCTATGAGAATTATGATCTGTTACTTGTTGCGCTAAAGCTTCCAACCAAAAAGTTGAAACTGCAGCAACATCCGCTAAAGATATAGCAGGTCTAAGAAGATTACCTGAACATAAGTAAGCTTTTCTTAGAAAGGATTCAATTTTCCTATCTAAAGGATCCTTAAAGGAAGTACTATCTGCCGTAGGAATAGTAGTACGTTTAGCAAGAGTAGAGATAGCCCCATCAACCTTAGGGATTTTGTCCCAAAACTCTAATCTGTCAGATGGCACAGGATATAATTGCTTAAAACGTTTAGAAGGAGTAAATGAATTACCCAAAACAACTCTGAGCTCCACTCTCAGGAAGAGTACTCATATTACAGAAATGGACACTTGACCTTCTTCCAAGGAGGTTCAATTTTATTGGGATTCCCTGATACACATAACCCAGGCATAAGGCAACACGCTTTAGTAACTCTCTTCGCTTCCCTCTCCCCCCCTACCCAACCATAACCTCCTCTCTCTCCTCCTTCCTCCTCTTGTCCCTTATCTCCTTCTTTGATCCTTGCTACTTTATTATTCTCTTCTCAACCTTTCAAACGTTCCTCTATTTTTTCATTGCATTGAATAACTTAGTTACTCCTTCAGTTATACATTAAGCCCTCCTCCCCATCAGAGGTTGTCAATAGAATCTTATCTTAGCCTTGACTACTAAGTGCTAATGAACTCTATCATTGCCCTTTTGCGGGACTATACGAAGGCTGAAAGGATGGACAAAGTACTACCCGTAGGCAATTCATTCAAGTAATACTGATAACCCCGGGGCTTTACCTATTAGTATTGAATAACAGGGAATGTATTGTATTGCGAAGGATTAACCTCTGTTATCTCATAAAGTTCTTTTCTATTGTATTGAAATAAATTTACAATAAATGTTTAAAAAAAAAGGAAATCCTGTAGCCAATATAAATCATATTACGCTGCTTTCTGCGTATAGCATCTTGCAGTCACCTATATTTTCATATGCATGTGTTTTTCTATTAGGGTTATAAGTATTTATAAGGGTTATAAGTATTTTGAGTGTTTTGAAAAAAGCTCACCAACTTTAAGTTTGCGAGACAAAAACCCCTGAGATCTATAGAGCGAAAATCTTTACAGAATTACGCTGGGATTACAGAGACAATTTCATATATGTCCATGTTCAGCCCATTTTACAAAATATAACAATTACGCTTTGTATTTTGTACCTATAAGTATGAATTGCTGTGTGTTTTTTTACACATCCAGTGCACTTAAATTTACGCTGTGCATATTTAATAATCTATAATATGGAAAAACTTTGAAGATATCATATATAATCAGCATGCGACTGGACTTTTCGGGGGTTTTCACCCCTTTATCAGACTAAGTTTGATCCCCGAAAACGTCACTTATTGCTTGTGTGCCAATAAAAGCACTTTTTCATTAAATCCAGTGAGTGCATGCCGATTATGGAATTTTATGTTATGTAAGGCAAAATCGTTAGAACAGAGCCATCAGACTGGTTTTCTGGGTTTGGCCTGGAGTCATGAAATAACCTTAGTCACTTTTCTCTGAATCCATAATAAATAAGAACTAGTTTCTAAATGGCTTAGTTGTAAACAAGAAGAGTAAACTCGTATTAGTAAAAAAACATAAATTATGCTTACCTGATCATTTTCTTTTCTTCTGACGGGAAGAGTACACAGCTGCATTCATTACTTTTGGGAATTCAGGAGGCAAAGACACCCCAGCCAAAGGCTTTGAATACCTCCCCCACTTCCTCATCCCCCAGTCATTCTGCCAAGGGAACAAGGAACAGTAGGAGAAATATCAGGGTGAAAAAAAAGGTGCCAGAAGAACAAAAAATTACTGCCGCCACATAGACAAAACGCGGGCAGAACGCGGGCGGGAGCTGTGGACTCTTCCCGTCAGAAGAAAAAAATTTTTTATCAGGTAAGCATAATTTAGGTTTTTCTTCTTAAACGGGAAGAGTCCACAGCTGCATTCATTACTTTTGGAAAAACAATACCCAAGCTAGAGGACACTGAATGCAAACAAAGGGTGGGTACAGAAAGGCGAACCCTTCAAAAGGCACCACAGCTTGAAATTACCCGACACCCTATAAAAATAATAAACAACACGGGTAAATAACCCGAAGCCCAGGCAACTGCACATCAGTTACACAACCAGCAAAGCCGAGCTAGAGACCACTCAGCCCCAGAGTCTGCTGAGCACAAACAGCCTCCGAGGAGCCAGCCTCATGGCTCTCGACTCCCACGAAGAGTACCCGGCCTAAAGGTCAAGGACCTCTATCTGCCCCTGAGAGGGAGAATAGATTCCTAGAAGAAATCCAAAGGACCATTCCACACGGGCTCAACAAACATAGAACAACCCAAGGTTGTCACGAAAGTAGCGCCCAGGGAGACGAACTCCCTAGAAAAACAAGGACCTGAAAGAAGTCCATACTCAGGGAAATACGTCTCAAAGAGGGCCCGAGGGCCACCCTCATATCCCTGACACAGCACCATCCATAAGGTGCTTCAGAAAACCGCGAGTTCCCTGTTGCACCGTATCAAGTTGAAACCTGTAGGCTAGGCAAGCATAGACAACAGAAACAGGATAACTATCCCAGCAGCTAGCAAAGAGCTATCCAAGAGAACACCAAGCCACCTGAACAGAAACTCGCAATGACCAGCTTCCAAGTAGGAAGCTGACCCAGCCATCATGGAACCCAAACCACCAAAGAAGAGCCGAAAAACTCGTCACTAACCCCCGACCAGAATACCGGGCTCCAAGGAGCATCCCCTCCCAGCACCAGACACTGTTAGAAAAGAGGAGGACATTAAAAAGTCCTCCCACCGAAGGGGAGTACAGACTCAAGAAGAAAAATGGTCAACACTGCATAGAGTAACCAATTTCCAACTTTCCCTCCAGGCCAAACAAAGACTGAAGACAGGAGTCCCAGACCTCTGGAAGAAAAAAAGGATGGATCTACGAGGAGCAAAACCCCCAAGTAGAACTCTGACCGCCACTAAAAATGGCATGCTACCGTGAGTCAGGACAGACTTTGTGCTCGGGTACGAGACCCCCTACACTGCTGTCTTCCATAAAGAGGTACACTTCCCAAGGGAAGAGAGTTCTCAGACCCCCAGCATCTAAATATCAGAATCCAACAATTAACAGGAGCTTGACCGGGGTTCAAACCTCCAGCCTCCTGCTGCAGGAATGGTGGAACCAGTCACTACTCCACATCTCCCTTTCCAGGATTCTGAAAACGCAAGAAGGGAAAAACCCTTACAAGGCAAGAAAAACAAGAACCCATAGGTCATCACAGATACTGAGGTAACTCCGAATCAGGAGAACACACAAGAACCCATCCCCCACTCTAGGAGAGAAGGGGACTAAAGCAACGGAAGCCACCCTACCATAGAGGTGAGACCCCTTGGCCAATATCACCAACCAAGTTGAAAAGACACCTGGAGTCTACAAGGAACATCAAATGCGCCAGAAGACCAGTAGGGACCCATCAGAGAGACCTAGAACCTAAGCCTCAGGCAGATAGGAATCTCCCATGAGAAACAGAACCCCACCACCTTCAAAGAGACACACAGGACCACAACACTTAAGGTGAGACTGAACTGTCCACACAGGATCCAGGGAGAGACATGGTCCTAGGCCAGAGTCCTCGAAAAACGGAATCGATTGAAAGATCTAACATCCTGAGAAACACTAAGCTGCCTCCTATGATTAGGAGCGCACTATCTAAAGTCTGTAGACTTGGCAATCTAGCAACAGCCTCAAACCCAAGAGTCTGAAAGAACTCCTGATCAGTTTAAAAATTTGGCACCCAGTGCTTCTGGATCGCAAGGAAAAATCTCGTAGACAAGCTTAACCCCGTGTTTCACACGCTAGCAAGGTAACAACCAACACCCGAAGGTGGATCTGAACCCTGGACCTTGCTTGCCATCCCAGTGAGTTAGACGTAAACCACCCTCCACGAAGCCCCAACGGAGCATTGAGGATAAATGGTCATCTACCTGACCCCAGAAGGGCGACCATCTGCAACCGACCTCGGCTCTTCACTGTTAAGACCCAAGGCTAGATTTGCAATGAGGTCACATATAATACCTGAGCATCGGAGACCATGGTCAGACCAAGGTACATACTATATGAAAGAGACAATGGCCTCCAGAGATCCTTGCAGGATCGATCTTCCAAAAAACCCTCCAACAGGGTAGAAGCTGGAAGCCTCACAGCTCCCCACAGAAGGCAGGGAAACCCCTGCACTCCACCTCTTAGAGTAACTCAACTCTAAGCAAAGGAAGGAGGACATGCCTGCAATTCCAGACCAGATGACCCACCCAAGGCTGGAAGGAAGGAGACTCCGCCACCGCAAAACAATGTTATTAGGCTAAAGAGTCAGCATCCGGAAGAACTTTAAGTGAAGACGCCAATCTTTCACCACTCGGAACAGTAGACCAAAGAGGTCATTCACATCTCCCAACTCCAAAGGAAAGCAAACTACGGTTCTGAGTCCCCAGGACCCATAAGGACCATGACGACGTCTGAAAAGACAGACCCGTATCCCAGGTGAGTAGCCAGAAAAAGCCAACCTTTGATCGGCACTCACAACCCTCCATTCAGAAGCATATCTACACACTAGGCCTCATACTTTGAGGCCTAGTCTGGAGTCCATATCAATAGGCCAAGTGACATTCCGAATCTGACAGGATTAAATCAGCACCATAAGGGTGACATGAACCCAAGTAACAACAGAAAAGCGTCCGACCAGTACCTGCCTGGTATAAGGACACTCCAGAACTGTCCAAGGTCCAAGGAAATTCGACCCAAAGGATCGATAAATGAACTAGAAAACATAATTCTGTTATTCAAACAGTGCGCAACTTCCGTGGAAGTGTCCACATGACTACAAAATCGCAAGTATCGGTTCCAGAGAAGAACGTTCTCAAAACGGAAATCTATCAGACATGAGATTAAGAAAAACACATCAAACACATCCATCCGGATCAAAAATAAAAGGAAGGCAGAACCCACGGCTGAACGCCCAAGGTGAATGAGAAAGCCAACAGGACCAGCCGATCAGAGGCCCCATTCACCCAAGCTCAGAACTGGAACCGAAACAAAGAAAAAAGTAAAACTGAGACGTTAAGGAAATTTGCTTTATCCCCAAACGTCATATCCAGCTTGCCATCCAGCATCCAAGGCCTCGGATCCCTCAGCCACTAGGACTGAGATCCTCTAACATCGCCAAAACATGTCTTAAAAGAACACGAAGACGTGCCAGCCTATAATGGAAGGCGAAATTATCCCTCGCCGGATCAGCGAAAGACCCTGGCCCCAAGGTTGGGACCCCTGAAGCCTCAGAGGCCAACACTTCCCCAGGAGGCCGAACTGAATCAGGCGATCCCACGCCTGATGGGCCCTGGTTAACAGAACACAGACAGTATCTTAGAAATATTTCACTTGGGAGATATGAGTCAGCACCATAGAAATGGCCATGCAGAACCATGCCGTAACCTCTGGAGGAAACACGCCACCCTCCGGAGAAGGAGTAAAGGCCATAGGGACACCTGCTTGCGTAGTCAAGAAAGGGTCTGGGGTACACTCCTCACAGGAAATGGAAACCTCGGAGGCGGATGGCTCAACGCACTCTAAGCTCCCTGATTCGGGAGTCGGAACATAACTGATAGGCATTGATTACCTGGGCCATTTCATATTCATCTCAAGGCGCATTCTCGGTATCGGAGACATCCGTGTCTAAGATATCAGAATCCTCCATAATCTTGGGATTACAAAAATGACAAACACTAACTGGCACCCTTTTTACACCCCCAATGGCTGGGGCACTCACCACCTCCTGTGAACCAGAGAACCCACGAGCTAGACTCTCTCTGTCACTACACAGTCAGCATACAGAAGTGAGAAACAACGCACAACACACGTCACAAGGTGCACCGTGCCAGTCACAAAAAGGGTGCGCAATCTCAAGAGATCGGGTCATTAAGATAAGGCCGTTATGTTCCATAAAAGCCATGAGCCTAAGTATTGCTACACATTAGCAGATAGAACCATATAACAAACATGATTAAAGTTCTCCCTGTTCAATAACCCCCCTCAGGAGATATTAACCCATGATTCCTTTATTAAGATAAAAGGAGTCCCACTGGGACCCTACCTTGCTTCGTTAACATTACATTCACATATCAAAATAAAATGAAACCATCTTACCGGAATCTACACCGTGAAACAGGAACACAGCTGCCATAGACTTGAGTGCACAAAGGCAGGCAGCGAAACTCGTCAACGCTGATTGCCAAGGAGCTGTTAATATGAGTCCGGATGGGTTTGCAGGAAAACTCTCCCTGCATCTCCGGACTCTAACTTTCATCCATGCTCTCACTGAGAGGCTGACAGGATTAATTAAAACTCCAGTCCCATTTTGAAGAGTACTACCCTCCATAAGAGACTATCTCAATCTTCTGACACTCTCTGTCAACCTCCTGTGACAAAATGCAAAGAATGACTGAGGGATGAGGGAAGTGGGTAAGGTATTTGAAGCCTTTGGCTGGGGTGTCTTTGCCTCCTCCTGGTGGCTAGGTTCTGAATTCCCAAAAGTAATGAATGCAGCTGTGGACTCTTCCAGTTTAAGAAGAAAATTAGTTGATGCATGCCCATGTATACTCAACTACAGAATAAGTT